>NC_030810.1:101725851-102026379 GCF_001704415.2 Capra hircus | reverse complement strand
CTTGGCATAAAGGGGAACATAATTTCCTTTCTTCTACCAACATATAAGGCACTGAAAAACCTAGAACATGCCACATGTCTTAAGAAATCTCTTCTCCTGAACCCTGTCACCTCCAAGGGGAAAACCAGCAACCAAACCAATGGCAGACTGGGGAGGGGGATTTCATGCCCACCCTGTTAACGTGGAGAACTTATTCTGATAAAATCATGAATCTCGGTTTTCAAAAGGACTGCTGTGACAATCTGCTACAATTCTTACATTAGTAATTCTCAAATAGTAGACAAGAGGCCAAAAGGCACACTCAACATACCTGTTTTTTCATGACACAAACTGAGAATTAAGCTCAGCAAACACTGGCTGTTGATTTTGGAGGAAAATCAGAAAA
Organism: Capra hircus; assembly: GCF_001704415.2. Classification (NCBI taxonomy): domain Eukaryota; kingdom Metazoa; phylum Chordata; class Mammalia; order Artiodactyla; family Bovidae; genus Capra; species Capra hircus. The sequence goes on along the minus strand of NC_030810.1, from coordinate 102,025,994 downwards.
TAAAACACTGAAAGGATTAAAACTGCTTACATAATACATGAAAGCTCCTTTAATACCCCCTGACAAAAAATTTAACTACTATGCAAAGACTTCATTGAATTTTCAGCCAACTTCCCAAAGAGCTCACTGCATTTTCAGCTAACACAAACATTAAAAGTTTTTTCCTTTAACCAAGTCAAACTTTACCTCCCTTTCATGGTCACTTGTTCGCTTTCCTGTAACCTCACATACACCAACTTTATTTCTCTCCCAACAGTTAGTGGCCTGATGTCCCACACATTCCAGCCCTTCTGTTCCCTCTAGATTCTCTGCACCTGTGAATCTTCCTGAGAAGCAAATAAAGAGGGCCAGCAGATGGCAAACTACATCCCATAGGTCCTATCTAGGGCATCATTAGAGAAGGCAATGGCACCCCACTCCAGTACTCTTGCCTGGCAAATCCCATGGACGGAGGAGCCTGGTAGGCTAGGAGTTGGACGTGACTGAGCAACTTCACTTTCACTTTTCACTTTCATGCCTTGGAGAAGGACATGGCAACCCACTCCAGTGTTCTTGCCTGGAGAATCCCAGGGACGGGGGAGCCTGGTGGGCTGCCGTCTACGGGGTCGCACAGAGTCGGACACGACTGAAGCGACTTAGCAGCAGCAGCAGCAGCAGCAGGGCATCATTAGTTTTTATACAACTCATAAGCTAAAAATGCTTTCCACATTTTAAGTTGAAAAAAACTTGTGACATGAAATTATGAAATTTAAGGGTCAGGTCAGTCAATAGGTTTTATTGAAACACAGCAGTGCTCGTCTGTTTATACAGTCCTTTAATGCTGTAAGAGCAGAGGTGAGTAGCCCATCTGGTCTACAAGCCTATAATATTTAATACCTGATCCTTTACAGAAAAGCTTGCCAACCCCTCCTGCAGGAGAGCACTGGCCCCAAAAACATGTTTCACCCACAATGCTTTCTTCCCTCTGTGGTGACAGCCAGCTCCTGCAGGAAATTAGCCCTCAACAAATTCCACCTCCCCTGCAATTCCACAGTCTCAGTCACACCTCTGATGAAGCGTGACAACCTGGCCCAAATCAGGCATCCAGAGGAAACATGGCCACAGAATGGATACTGACTCTGCAGCCCCCTGAGTAACACTTAGAACAAAGCATGCAGCCTAATAATGGTTGAATTTGGAATCATATAATTTATCATTTCCCAATAGTTGCTACCACTCCTTCCCAATCCCTGACGATCATATTGTATAAGTTGTAAGCCTATGTGACTTCACCCAGCTTCAGTGAGACTTGTGCTATACATTTACAACAGATGGTGTGGAGAGTAAGGTCCTCAAGGACGACCTTTAACATATGATTCAGTTTATATCCATGTGAAATCATGTCCTCTGAGGTAAACACGGGAAGAAAAAGGACAGATCCTAATCCTGTGAAAAAATAGAAGTGGTCAATGCAGATCACTGCAGTCATGATCCTTACTCCTCTTTCAATTCAATTTGGCAAACACTTAGGGGGACCTTAATGTGACAACCAATGTGCTGTGTCTGTAAGTAACACAGGAATCATATGAGTGAAACTGTTAGTCGCTCAGTTGTGTCTGACTCTTTGCGACTCCATGAACTGTAGCCCACCAGGCTCCTCTGTCCATAGAATTCTCCAGGCAAGAATACTGGAATGGGTAGCCATTCCCTTCTCCAGGGGATCTTCCTGACCCAGGGATCAAACCCAGGTCTCCTGCATTGCAGGCAGATTCTTTACCGTCTGAGGGAGCTCATAGTCTGGAAGTGACATAGGCACAAGGACAAATATATATGTTTGTGTGTATGAAAGGAAACACAGGTTCGATCCCTGAGTGGGGAAGATACCCTGGAGAAGGGCATGGCAACCCACTCCAGTATTCTTGCCTGGGAAATCCCATGGACAGAGGAGCCTGGCTGGCTACAGTTCATGTTGTCACAAAGAGTTGGACATGACTGAAGCAACTTAGCATGCATGAAAGGATATCCACCAAATAATCAACAGCAGCTATCTCTGGGTATTAGGATTACAGGTAATATTTTCATTTTCTTTGATTGTCTATATTCTCTAAATTTTATATTAATTACCTAGTAACACAATTTTAAGAGAGTATAATATAGTGTAATTGATCTTACAATATAATAATTGGGATACAATTATACTCTCTCAAGCATCTCAAGTAAGATTACCTACAGGATATCAAAGATAGGTCTGAAAAATGAATAGGAGTTTGCCAGGCAGATAATGAGGGGAATATATATATATATATATATGAAATAGTTTGGTATATTCAGGAAGGTTTATGAAATTAATTACTGGTGGAACACAAAGAGGAATAGGGTATGAGGAGATGTGGCTGTTGACAGGCCACAACTTAGATCATGAGGAACCCTGGATACCATTCTAAAGAGCATGGATTTCTTCCCAAGGTTACATGCTGGTTGAGTGAAAGCTGCATTAACGAGTGCCCACTAAGGTTTCATAAACAGACTTAGGTTAAGAGATAAGAGGGCCTCTGCAGACACTATCCATTCCAGGAGGTAATAATATCATGGGTGACACCTTGACTAGAATTTTGTATATGAAAATTAAGTTTAAAAAAGAAAGTTTGACTAGATGATCTTCAGGGTTCTTTCTGAAGATCAGATTCCATGATTCATTGACATTTTGTCCCTGATGTCCACTCAACTTCAATTAAAAGCCCACAAAATTCATTATCAATGCATTATGCTTTACTCTTTATTGAACAGCAAAGAGGTCTTTTTTTGCAGTGTCCAGAGACTCTGGCAAGTGGGATTGAGACTAACCCAGATTTGGAAACTGCTAACACAATCTCAGGTGGACAGGCAAGGAAGTGAGAAGGTAAACACCTGGGAGGTAGAGATGGAGGTGGAGTTGGGCTTGTCTGGGAATGAATTAGGACATCTCAGAGAAAGCAGTTCCTCCCTAAGATAGACCATTATTCCTTCTATAAAAAGGCTACTATCCCCAACTAGCAGCACCCTGTAAGCTGCTTCAGTCTCCATCCTACTTGTTCCTCTGGTGAACCACATAAGCGAGCAGGAGTAGAAATACTCCCAAAGGCTATCAATTATGAGAATGTGCTCTAACGCAAACAGACTCTGGGTACCAGGCTCTTTTTAATATACATACTCTGGGAATTCAAGTCAGTGTTCTACTCGGAGTCAGTGTGGATCTGGCTTGGGTCAATGTTCTAGTTCTGAACAATATGGGTCTGGTTTGTATCACTCATATTGCTCTAAATAAGGTGGTTCTAGATCTGGTCAGTATTCAAGCTATGAACAACTTGAATTGCAAAGGAGAGGTAGGTCAGGCTCAAGTGGAACTCATGATGGGCATTGTAAACCTCAAATAGACTCAAACCCCAGTGGCGCTAGTGATAAAGAACTTGCCTGCCAATGCAGAAGTCCTAAAAGATGTGAGTTTGAGCCCTGGGTCAGGAGGATTCCCTGGAGGGGGCAGACATGGCAACCTACTCCAGTATTTATGCTTGGAGAATTCCATGGACAGAGGAGCCTGGCAGGCTACGGTTCATAGGGTCGCAAAAAGTCGGACATGACTGAAGCAACTTAGCACACACACACCAATCGATCAAGAAGAAACAGCCAGGAGTGGTCAGAGTAGAAAGTCAAAAAGAAAGAAGTAGAAGTTGTAGCTCATCAAGTAGCAAGTCTGATGAATATGAGAGTATTCATGGATAATCAGGGACATGTAGACAACAAAGCCAAGGATGCAGCCAAGGTCAAAGGGAATCTGATTGTAACCATCAAATTATAATGAAGGGCAAAAGAAAAATTATAATGAAGGGCAAACAGGAAGCAGTTATAGTCAAGTAGAAAGCTCCTCAAGTTGTAGCTTTAGACGGTTTACACCCTTCACGACTGAGTGACTGAACTGAACTGATGGACAGTCTAAATCCAATACTACCAATACCTTATACTCAATTCCTTGTTAAAGGGTTCCTTTCAAAGAATGTAAGGCTATGGGGACCACTGTTTTAGGAAATAAATAAGGTATGGGAATAAATTTGGAAGAATAATGCAAAACATTTTAGGAACTTGAGGCTTAGCTGTCTTTTTGACAGCTCCTTGCTCATTACAGGATGCCAAAGCTAAGCTTTCATCTCTAAAGGGCAAAAAATTTACATTACCAATTCTGGAACCAAAGCTTCTCTTATAGCAACATGGACCACAATCCTTGGCGTGCCCCATACTGGATGGTGGCAGAAAGGAGAAGGCCCTAAAAGTAAAGATAAGCTCTGGTAGTTTCTTTGCTTATCAAACCACCAAGCCTTTATTCTCAGGTGCATCTTTAATCAGTAAGCTAACAAGAGACATTAAAACAGATGGTGCTTCTTCACAACCAGTGTGTTAGAGCATATTTCTTAAAGAGCAGGGAAGAGTCAGTTCAAGATGAAAGGATCCAAATGTGGGCTCTGACTTGGTTTCATCAAGAAAGACCTCCCTGCTCCACCCTCACCAACTCAAAAGAATCTGTTTCAGGTTTAAAAACTCTGGAAAAGCAATAGTAAGGAAATACAATGGTTCCAAACTATTGCTATATTTCAATGGCTTTTCCACATAGGAAAATATCATTTATATTCATATGGAAAGGAAGACTATGTGCCATGGCTATGTAGTTTCTTGCTTTGATTTGTAACATATTTGTTTCAAGCCTTTGGGTTCAAATAATTGAACTGTATTAAAACTAACAATAAATAATGGTGATCAAATACTGAGATTTGTCCCATTTCTGTTTCATTCCATTCTCACACACAAGTAGTCAGACAAGGAGCTAATTCAAATAGTTATTTTCCAAGGTCCAGTCCTTCACAAACAAGTCAGAATATATAATAAAGAAAATTTTTAAAATCAGCAAACCAAAATAATGGAGTCAAACATAAATTAAAATTTAAAAAAAAAAAAAATAAATAAAAAAAAAAAAAAAAAAAAAAAAAAAAAAAAAAAAAAAAAAAAAAAAAAAAAAAAAAAAAAAAAAAAAAAAAAAAAAAAAAAAAAAAAAAAAAAAAAAAAAAAAAAAAAAAAAAAAAAAAAAAAAAAAAAAAAAAAAAAAAAAAAAAAAAAATAAAAAAAAATAAAAATGAGCAAAAATTTGAACAGACACTTAGAAGACAAGATGCACAAATGGCTAATAAACACAAGAAAAGATGCTTAATGTCATTAGTTATCTAAAAATGCAAATGAAAACATAATGAGTACTATTACAAACCCCTTAGAACAGCTAAAATTTAAAATAATAGCAACACCAAGTGTTTTCCTGTGGGTAAGTGAAACAATACAGTCACTCGGGAATAATGTGGCAATTTTTTAATAAAGCACTACACTGACTATCTTGTGTGAGAAGATATTTATGAGACTGATGCAGCACTGCTTGTAATGAAGAATGTGTAAATGGATAAATAAACTACACAGTATCCTTATATTGCAATGCTATGGAATACTTAAAAAGAATGAACTATTGTGTACATATTGATTATTTAAACATAACAGTGAGTGAAGAAGTTGTAAATAAGGTACAGTAATGGTTTAACCATGTGAGTTTAAAAAAAATTACATTTTATACATACACACACGCACACCCAAGGGAGCAGATAGAGGTATTTCAGAATATTGTCAACAAAGAGATGACTCTGGTTTAGGAAGTGGTTTTAGCTCTGGAAACACCTGTGGGAAAGTGTCAAAGGATAAATGGAGACAGAGGTCATATATGAAGAGATTTGAGGTGAGTCCAGATGAACCCAAATGAACAAGGTAAAATCATATCCTAAGACTTAACTCTTTTCAAGACAGAATAGAGGAATGACAACTCAGAATGGTAAAGAGGAAGACCAGCAGGTATCCAGGAAAGGAAGAGGAATAATTGGATGGAACTTGCAAATGCCACTTTTGGGGTAGGAGAAATTCAGCCCACTCACTCATGCCAAGACATGCCAACCATGTTTAACCTCCACAGAATGAAAGGGCCTCTCTACAAGTCTTGCAATCACCTTAGTGATACAAACAAAGGCACATGTCACCTAGCTCTAGGATGCCCACATTAGAGAGAGAAAACTATTTGCTGACACTGGAAACATGCATTTAAAGGGACTCCTTTAATTCTGGGGTGAGTGCCATGTGCTACACAAAGAACTGCTTACCCTGATCAAGGTCTTATTCAGAAAACAAACTGATGCCTTTCTTTTCAGAAGAAAATCTTCACACTCACTCTGGGGCAAAGGAAGAGCACAGATTCATATGTTGCATCATACTTTTTATTTTCCTCCAACTCTTCTCTATCCCTGTCTGGCAGTCTTTTCCATACTCTGTATAAAAGCAGATTAGAAAAAAGAAAGAAAGATTCTATGCAGTTGTGTCTTCTCTCAAACTAGAATTCAGTATACATCCAGAGTTCTTAGGGCCAAAGGTTGAGAGAAATAACTCAGGCTCAGGGAGGCAGTTCAGGGAACCAAGAATAGTCTCCAAGTCCACAAGTCTACAGAGCAGTGTCCAAGAAGCATAATTTCCAAACAGGAAGACGTAAAATCTCCAATCAAGAGATTGCAGAGATTTCTAAAATTGTGAATATAGGTGGCAAGGAGATAGTTCTGGTGAGGGACTAAAAGTCTAGGTGGGGTATGTAATCAAAGCCAAGGAGTAGAGGATAAAGCATAAGCCTGGTCTCACAGACCTGGTCCGAAAAAAGGCTACAGGTAGTGCAGACTTGTGACTGGGGGATAACCAGGGACATCATGCATCAACTAGCAACAAAAGGAATCTAGGGCAGAGTTCAAGAACCTATATACCAAGACTGGGTGACCAAGTCTGATAACCTGACTCAATTCTAAGGTTAAGCTGTAGGTACAGATCATCAGTGGACTTGTTTGGGGAAAGTATCTATACTAGAGAAGAAATAAAGGTCAAACATGTTTATGGATAGATTATTAGTCCCTTAGGTGCAGGGACCATGCCTCAGTTCTATCCTCCACAGCATGAAGCAAATACATATTTATTGATTACATAAAAAAGAAAGATCACAGAGAAGTTTGGTATTACCCAATTGTGGAAATATGCCAAGCCAATCTAAGTCATCACTTAAGAAAAAAATGTACTATTATACAGAGTATGGGAAAGACTGACAAACAGGGATAGAGAGGAGCTGGAGGAAAGATATAACACCGTGGAAAACAAAGAGTGGTAAAGGAAGATGGAGCTAGAAATTGGGAGGGACTATACCACCTTTGTAAGCAACCTCAACTTTGTACGACCTCAGCCATGTCATTTCACTTCTCTGAGCCTCAATTAGGGTAAATGTCACTGCTCCAAGGAATTTCCAAGTGGTAAAGAACCTGCCAGCCAGTGCAAAAAATGCAAGATGGTTCGATCCCTGGGTTGGGAAGATTCCCAGAGGAAGGCATGGCAACCCACTCCAATATTCCTGCCTGGAGAATCCCATGGACAGAGGAGCCTAGTAGGCTATAGTCCATAGGGTCGCAAAGAGTCGAACTCAACAGAAGTGACTTAGCATGCACACATGTAACTACTTCAAATAAAAATATACTTACTTTTTACCCAGATCTCTGTTTGGCTAACTTCATTTCTTTTGACTCTGATCAAATCTCACCGCCCTAATGAGCCCTATCCTAGATACCCTATTCAATACTGCAACCAGCCTATTTCAACAACCTCACCCACACACACTCTGATTTACACTTTTCCATAACATTTCTAACATACTGTATCATTTATCTATTACCTATACTGCTGCCTGCTAGAATGTAAGTTCCATGAACAGCAAGGCTCTTTCTCTGTTCCAGTTCATTGATATATATCGTCTATGAATAGCATCTGGAACAGAATAAGAATCCAATAAATATTTGAATAATGAATCAAACAAAGGCCAAAATTTGATGAAAGGAAAAAACTACAGTAAGAAATCTCCTGCCCACACCCTCAAACATCCCTAAATTAAATCCCAAAAGGCAAACACAACTGCGGTGCACTAGGGCCATCTGCTGGCAATCCTACTTAGCAGCTACCTCAGCAATTAACCTGATGAATTTCCAGTAGGGAATGGAGTTGCAGGGAACTTCTCCTTTCAGCAAGTGAGGACACTCAGGCTACCCATTAAAAAAGAAGAAAGCTAGACTGCAAATCAGAAGCTTCCAAAAGTTTCTGGAATGGTGGTGAAAGTCACTCAGTCATGTCCAACTTTCTGTGACCCCATGGGCTGTAGCCCGCCAGGCTCCTCTGTCCACGGAATTCTCCAGGCAAGAATACTGGACAATTCCGATCTCCAGGGTATCTTCCCAACCCAGGGGTCAAACCCAGGTCTCCCTCATTGCAGGCAGATCCTTCACAGTCTGAGCCATCAGGGAAGTTTCTGGAAGAGAGTTAAAACCTCCTCTGAAGGACTGTATGTCCCAGTGTTTCCTAGTCAGTACCACATACTGAGTTGTTAAATGTCAGGTACTGTTTAAAGAACTTTCATGTATTAATTTGTTTTATCTGTACATCAGTCCGTTGACACACATACCATGACTACCATTTTATAGATGAAGAAAGTTTCCTTTTCAAATAAATGTTTTCACTTAAATAAAGTATTGAACGGAGAAGGCAATGGCACCCCACTCTGTACTCTTGCCTGGAAAATCCCATGGACAGAGGAACCTGGTAGGCTGCAGTCCATGGGGTCATGGAGGGTTGGACATGACTGAGAGACTTCACTTTCACCTTTCACTTTCATGCATTGGAGAAGGAAATGGCAACCCACTCCAGTGTTCTTGCCTGGAGAATCCCAGAGATGGGGTAGCCTGGTGGGCTTCCGTCTATGGGGTCGCACAGAGTCGGATACGACTGAAGCGAGTTAGCAGCAGCAAAGTAGTGAACCCATTTAAATTAAAATACTGATAAGAGAAATCAAGGCATGGTGTTGCCTCCCCTCAAGCCAGGCACGACCTCAGTCCTGAGCTCTGGATCCCAACGCCACTCAGTTCATCCTGGCCACCTCAGAAGAAGGTGGATGTTCCCCAGAAGGCCATGTGACCCTAGGATGCTCCCAACAGCCTCACTTGGCTGAGTCAGCCAGACCCTGACACTCTTTCCGGAAGTAGCCTTCTCTACTTTCCCAGGGGTCAGACAAGGCCACGCACACACAGTGTCTCTGAAGCAGATACCTGAAGCAGATACCTGAAGCAGGGCCTCTCGCACTTTCCAAACACACCCCCAGTGCAAGAGGCAGCTGGGCTGCCTGACCACCCACGCTCGCTCCCACCTCCTCCTCGGTGAAGAAGGCTCTGCTTCAAGGATCCTCCGCATCTGGGAGGGCGCTGTGCCAGAGTCCCGGCCTTACCTCCCCTACGAACCCCAGCAGCCCTTTCAGGATACAAAGCGGTCTTGGCACCCCAGGGCTCAGCTCTGGGCCTCTCATGGCGCCCGGGTCTGGGACCACCGTGGCAGCCCTCCAGGGGAAGGGGCTCAGCACCTCAGGATAGAATAAAAGCCCGGGGCTTCTGGGACGGCGGGCAAGTGTGCCCCCTAGTGGTCAGGCGGGGCGTCAGGCTCGTTCCTTAACTGCAGCTCTGTTTTTCCCAAAAGGAGGATGCAAGATGGTGTTAGGTGCCACGTAAGCTTTTTTGAAATTCTTGAATTATTTACTCTTGAGTGTTTTAAAAAGAAATTACTAGTATAACAACCCCTGTCTCGAATATTATTTTGCTCTGAGGCTAACTTTTTTAAGTGAGAGGTTAACATTGGTTTAAAGGAAATAATTGAATACATACTACATGGATGTTTCATTAAAGGGCTCCCCTGATAGCTCAGGTGGTAAAGAATCCGGCTGCAACGCAGGAGACCCCGGTTCGATTCCTGGGTCAGAAAGATCCCCTGGAGAAGAGAAAGGCTACTCACTCCAGTATTCTGGCCTGGAGGATTCCACGGACTGTATAGTCCATGGGGTCCCAGAGACAGACTCGACTGAGCGACTTTCACTTTCAACATTTAAATCAGTGCACTTTGAATAAAGCAGGTTGCTATGCATAACATCAGTAGATCTTATCCAATCAACTAAAGCTGTAAATAGAATAAAAACACCCACCAACCTGAGTCAAAGAGCCAACTCACTGGAAAAGACCCTGATGCTGGGGAAGATTGGGGATGGAAGGAGAAGGGGGTAACAGAGGATGAGATGGTTGGATGGTATCACCAACTCAATGGACATGAGTTTAAGAAAACTCTAGGAAATAGTGAAGTACAGGGAAGTCTGGCATGCTGCAGTTTGTATGGTCCCAAAGAGTCACCCATGACTTAATGATTGAACAACGACAATGATCTGAGCAAGAGGGAATTCGCCAGTGAAATGCCTTCAGACTTCATCTGTACCATGGGATCTCCCGGGTCTCCAAGCTGAAGATGCTGGACTTGCCTGCCTCCATAGTTGCCTGAGCCAATATCTTACAATAAAACTTTTCCCACATATATATGAATCCTATTGGCTCTGTTTCACTGAAGAATCCTAGTAGAGTTCAGTTCAGTTCAGTCATCCAGTCGGGCCCAACTGTTTACCACCCCATGGACTGCAGCACGTCAGGCTTCCCTGTCCATCACCAAGTCTGTCACTGTTTCCATTTTTTCCCCATCTTTTTGCCATGAAGTGATGGGACCAGATGCCATAATCTTAGGTTTCTGAATGTTGAGTTTTAAGCCAGCTTTTTCACTCTCCTCTTTCACTTTCATCAAGAGGCTCTTTAGTTCTTCACTTTCTGCCATGAGGGTGGTGTCATCTGCATATCTGAGGTTATTGATATTTCTCCGGCAATCCTGATTCCAGCTTGTGCTTCATTCTAGCCTGACATTTCGCATGATATACTCTACATATAAGTTAAATAAGCAGGGTGACAATATACAGCCTTGACGTACTCTTTTCCCAATTTGGAACCTAATAGAGTGAGTCATCTCAAGTAGTCTTTCCAGCGTCCGCCTAGGTGGAACTGTGAGGAGGACAGCAGGGGAAAGAAAGTTTGACTCCATTATTTGATGCTATGAAGTGCTGAGGGGGTCACTCTATTCTCTGTTCACAAGGCACCGTGGCTTCATGGCTTCCGTCCTCCTTCCCTTCCCACTAGGGCCCTTGCACACCAGGTCTTAGGGCACTCCCACTGCTCATTCTTCCTGGAAGAGAACTAAATAGGGCAAAGTAGGTGGAGTCTGGACCCAGGTCAGGATATATAGTTTCCTGGCTCTGCTCCCTGATGACCTTGCAACACTTGCTTATCTGAGTCCTTTCCCTCCATGGAATTCTGTTGTATCTGTAGGATAAGGGGGCAAGACAACAAGATGTCTAAGGTCTCTGGAGGATGTGAGTGCCTTTCCCCATGTCTGGCCTCTTTCCACGTTTTCTTGTCTCTGCCCTTGAAATGGTAGAAAGACTTATCTGATTGGTAAAACTTAGTAAGGGTAATTGACTCAAGTCTGCTATCCTTCTACTAGGAGCTACAGAGATCCTCCATGGCATAGCAGGGACCTACATAAGTTCAAGGAAGCCTGCCCAAGCCCAGGACTGCCATTAGGTGGGTAACTCTGCCTAACCATGGGGTCTACCATGAGTCACAGTAATCCCCAGCAACAGATCTAGAGCCACGGCCTATAACTGAATGACTATCAGTAAGATAGTAGCATTCTGGCTACTGTATTTTCTTCCTGCTTAATGTTCTAACACTATCAAGAAATAGAGCAGGAGGTAGGATGTGATTTATTGACATCCTGTGGCAGAATGCAACAATTCCTTCCAGCCTCTCTACCACTTTTATTCAATAAGACAATGAAAATATCCAGTGAATAAATTCTCTCTAATGTCACCCTTCATAGGCACTGTAAGAAATTGGAAATGCTTGGTGGAAAACATTACACAACTATACACCCTCAATGGAAAACATATTTTGGAGTAAGACAGAGTGCCTGAAGAACTATGGACAGAAGTTCATGACTTTGTACAGAAGGCAGTGATCAATACCATTCGTAAGAAAAAGAAATCTAAAAAGGCAAAATGGCTGTCTGAGGAGGCTTTACAAATAGCTGTGAAAAGAAGAGAAGATAAAGGCAAAGGAGAAAAGGAAAGATACACCCATTTGAATGCAGAGTTCCAAAGAATATAAAGGAGAGGTAAGAAAGCCATCCTCAGTGATCAGTGCAAAGAAATAGAGGAAAACAATACAATGGGAAAGACTAGAGATCTCTTCAAAAATATTAGACATACTAAGGGAACTTTTCATGCAAAGATGGGCACGATGAAGGACAGAAATGGTATGGACTTAACAGAAGCAGAAGACATCAAGAAGAGGTGGCAAGAATACACAGAAGAACTATACAAAAAAGATCTTCACAACCCAGATCATTATGATGGTGTGATCACTCAGCTAGAGCCAGACATCCTGGAATGCGAAGTCAAGTGGGCCTTAGGAAGCATCACTATGAACAAAGCTAGTGGAGGTGATGGAATTCCAGTTGAGCTATTTAAAATCTTAAAAGATGATGCTGTGAAAGTGCTGCACTCAATATGCCAGCAAATTTGGAAAACTCAGCAGTGGCCACAGGACTGGAAAAGGTCCGTTTTCATTCCAATCCCAAAGAAAGGCAATGCCAAAGAATGCTCAGACTACCACACAATTGCACTCATCTCATACGCTAGCAAAGTAATGCTCAAAATTCTCCTAGCCAGGCCTCAATAGTACATGAACCGTGAACTTCCAGATATTCAAGCTGGATTTAGAAAGGGCAGAGGAACCAGATATCAAATTGCCAGCATCCACTGGATCATCAAAAAAGCAAGAGAGTTCCAGAAAAACATTTACTTCTGTTTTATTGACTATGCCAAAGCCTTTGACTGTGTGGATCACAACAAACTGTGGAAAATTCTGAAAGAGATGGGAATACCAGACCACCTGACCTGCCTCCTGAGAAATCTGTATGCAACTCAAGAAGCAACAGTTAGAACTGGACAACAGTTAAAACAACAGACTAGTTCCAGTTTGGGAAAAGAGTATGTCAAGGCTGTATATTGTCACCCTGCTTATTTAACTTCTTTGCAGAGTACATCATGCAAAATGCTGGGCTGGAAGAAGCACAAGCTGGAATCAAGATTGCCAGGAGAAATATCAATAACCTCAGATATGCAGACGACACCACCCTTATGGCAGAAATTGAAGAACTAAAGAGCCTCTTGATGAAAGTGAAAGAGGAAAGTGAAAAGCTGGCATAAAACCCACCATTCAGAAAACTAAGATCATAATATCTGGTCCCATCACTTCATGGCAAACAGAGGGGGAAACAATGGAAACAGTGACAGACTTTATTTTGGGGGGCTCCAAATCACTGCAGATGGTGACTGCAGCCATGAAATTAAAGACGCTTGCTCCTTGGAAGAAAAGTTATGACCAACTTAGATAGCATATTAAAAAGCAGAGACATTACTTTGCCAACAAACTAGCCTAGTCGAAGCTATGGTTTTTCCAGTAGTCATGTATGGATGTGAGAGTTGGACTATAAAGAATGCTGAGCACTGAAGAATTGATGCTTTTGAACTGTGGTGGTGGAGAAGACTCTTGCGAGTCCCTTGGACTGCAAGGATATCCAACCAGTCCATCCTAAAGAGATCAGTCCTGAATATTCATTCATCAGAAGGACCGATGCTGAAGCTGATACTCCAATATTTTGGCCACCTGATGCAAAGAACTGACTCATTGGAAAAGACCCTGATGCTGGGAAAGATTGAAGGCAGGAGGAGAAGGAGACGACAGAGGATGAGATGGTTGGAAGGCATCACCGACTCAAAGGACATGAGTTTGAGTAAACTCCAGGAGTTGGTGATATACAGGGAGGCCTGGCATGCTGCAGTCCATGGAGTCGCAAGGAGTCAGACACAACTGAGCAACTGAACTGACTGACTGACTGAAGAGCTTTTTCAGGATCCCTCAAGAAACATACATGAATGTCAAACCATCAGTGGTTTATTCAAACTTAAATGTAGAGATCTGTAGTAGACCATTTTGGTTCAAACCTACTCCCTCCTTTGACTAGCTATGTGACTTCAGGTAGGTCATTTAACCTCTCTCTATGCCTCAGATTTTTATCTATAAAATGAGGATGATAATAGGAACTTGGAAGTTTTGCTAAGCACCATAATACTTCTGGTATATTTCACACGCTGAGTTAGTCCCAGATCCATAAGCATTTTACCTCTAGAATAAATGGGACCAAGAAAGGAAATTGTTTACAGAAGTCCCATGTGCTCAGCTGTGTCCAACTCTTTGTGGTCTCATGGACTGTAGCCCACCAAGCCCCTCTCCCATGGAATTTTCTAGGAAAGAATACTGGAGAGTAGGGTGCCATTTCCTACTCTGGGGGATCTTCCTGACCCAGGAATCAAACCTGTGTCTCTTGTGCCTCCTGCATTGGCAGGCAGATTCTTTACCACTAGCCCCACTTGGGAAGAAGTCATGGGAAAGAATAGTCAAACTAAACCAAATGTGAGCAGTTTGGCAAGCAACAAGGATAAATTTCTAGACAAATCTGAGTTATAAAACAGGAGCATCTTCCCAGGATGAAACCCTCAGACTGATATCAGATTGACTAACTTAGCTTCCAAACCTAGGCAGTGTTTTGGGACCCATGACACATACCTGCGCAATGTACACAGAGCTCCACTCTCTGATGACCTGGTTTTAATTCCTCTAAACTGCCACCAGGTGTCCACAGACACTCATACATCCCCTCTTTGGCTGGTAAGTCAACAAAAGTGGAAGCTGGAACAGAGAGGGGAGTACTTAGCCCAAGGATGCATGGTTTGGCAGTGGACAGTAGAAGACTGTCCAGTGGAACCCAGGTTTGAGTGGCTGGTTAGTGCTCAGCCCAGCTCCAAACTGCTCCATGGCTAGGAGGACAAACAGATTGCAAAGCAAGAATTCAAGGCCCAGCAAGAACCTAAAACTTCATCATATCACCATCACTCTGACTTTTATTCTCTCCCAAACGTTCTGGGTCTATTCATTTTGGCCCTGATCTTAAGCTATTTCAACCTTATAACCCTCTTCCTCTCTAATAACCAGGTCACACTCCATAGCCAGGTCTGCAGTCCCTCAGGTAAGAAGGAACACTAGAGGTGGGCCCCATGCTCCCAAGCTCACCATGTGGGAAATGGGTTGAAATTCACCTCCTTTCAACTCAGGCTGAGAGGCCATTCAGCCTTATCAAACCAATGTGTCTCATCCTCTTCAAAGTCAGAATCCTGCCACCAGCCTCAGCTCCAGCTCTGTCACCTGGGGGAGGCGCTACTCTTCAGGTCTGGCTCTTTCATAATGCCCTCTTGTTTCTTCTGACTTGGGTGAGCTCCCAGGCCCAGCATGTCTGTAGAGATGAAACTCTTCTTTAGATTGTGCATGGTCAGAACAATAAGTACACAAAAATAAAAACAACAATGAAACATGAGCAACAAGACTAAAAATAATACTGTTATCAGTTGGTGTCTTGCTATTCCTGAGCCTGGGGAAGGAGACCAGGTTTCTGCCTCACCACTGCCATGCAGTCTGTCCCCGGGCTGTCACTACTCTAAGGCTGGCAGGCGGAGCCACACTGGCCTGCACCATCTACTGCC
Organism: Capra hircus; assembly: GCF_001704415.2. Lineage (NCBI taxonomy): Eukaryota > Metazoa > Chordata > Mammalia > Artiodactyla > Bovidae > Capra > Capra hircus. Next base: position 102,010,315 of record NC_030810.1, on the reverse strand, counting down.
ACAGTGGGCATCCAGAGCTCTGAGAATCAGCCAGTGGGCCAGCCTGAGACAACTGAGCCAGCCTTGATTCAAGCTGGTGCTCCAGGGCCAGGGAAGACATTAAAGAGAAATGTAGTTTCACTGCTCTGAGGGGAAGACTTTGATAGCTGTGAAAAACTGCCGCCCAGACATTGCATTCCCCACAACTGGCTGAGCCAACAGAGCCCTGCCTCAAAACTCATCCAGAGCCTTTCCCAACACTCTTTTTGTGAAACTTTGGCCTGTCTTTGCCTGTGTCTTCCTCAAAGAGAAGAAAAGGGGGTGTGATAGACAGACTAGAGGTGAGAGAATGAGTTTTATTATTTGAGAATTAATCAGCACCACAAAGCCATGAACTGAACCTGATCTTGTATCCCCCAGACATGTGCCCGGGACTCAGCCTAGAGCAAGCCCACATAAATGTCTGTTGAATAGACAAACATGAATGAATGTGACCAATCAGTTCTGAGTGCCAGCTTTATGAGAGGAGTTGACAAATTATGCTGTGACCAGAGCTGGCAGCAGGATTGTTTAAGTGTTCTGGAGATCCTGTCATACACAAAAAATTAAAGAACAAAAGAGATAGAGACAGGGAAGAGGAGATACAAGAGGAAGCCTGGACAATTGTTTTCTGAAATCACCTGAAGGAGAATCTGATGGGCCCTGAAGGCAGAATAGAAGCCAAGGAACAGAATTCCCAGGTAGCTTTATAGCTCCAAGCAGATGGATATTCCCCATGGCTGTAACTGCCCAGGTGTGGGTAGTTCCCAGGGCCTCCTCCATCAGAGGGAATGGCCACACAGAGGCTGGACACCACCATGGGGAAGGGCACCGGGACAGGCCTGCACCTTGTGAGAGGTTCAGACAACAGACCAATTGCTGAGATTACCTGGAAGAGTCCAGATTCATTTCTTCTTCCCCCAGGAGGAGAACAAGTTTTCATGTGACATTAGTCCTATGGGGCTCCAAGCAAAACTATGAAAAGGGAACATCTAAATTCAGCATCCCTCACTTACCTTTTCAGAACCCTTGTCATCTCTGCTTGTAAAACTCCTAACACAAACATTCTTGTCTTAGATGTGAGTAAACAAAGAAAAGAACTTACTTAAAAGAGTGTTAATGTCTTGAATTCCATGATGGTCCAGTGGTTAAGACTCTTCTTTCACTGCCAAAGGCCCAGTTTTGATCCGTGGTCAGGGAACTACGATCTCGCAAGCCACATGGCATGGCAAAAAAAAAAAAAAAAAGTCTTTAAAAAAAAAGAGCATTAAAGTTTTAATATGCCAATTCGCGTTTTGAAAGAGGGTGCCTCAAGAAAGCAATGTGCAAAACTAACCCTGGGTTTGCAGCACAATATCTTTTGAATAGGGAAGTCCTCTGGAGACCCTCTGATCAATCAGCCATGTCCAGCATAGTGCTAGTCAGAGGGCAAAGGAATTGCATTGGGAGGCAGAGTTCTTGGTTTTTAAGTCCTCACTCCACCTTATACTGACTATGTCAGTTAAGTTTTTGGTTACCTACTTAGCTTCTCTGAGCTTCATTTTCCTCATCTCTAATAAAGTGTTACCGCCTCCCTTCTTGAACACAAATATGCAAAGAGCAAACAAAAGAGGTCTGAAGGAAGACAGAAGAAATATCAACTCTGACCCAGGGACAGGGCTGAGCTGAGCTAAAGGCCACACCTGATCCCTGCCTTGAGCCCAGGGTTCTATCCCCTCTCAAGAGGCCCCTCTGTTCTCTTTCAACATCCCAGGTATGTCCAAAACCTCTGAACTTACTCCCTTCCACAACCACATCAAGCACTCCAGAGGATTTCCTCAACCTCTGCCTTTTCCATGCCTAGAGGCATTTGTCTGCTTCAGAGGGTGGCAGTTCCCATAAACCAAAAACCAACTGAGCCAATTCAGGCCACTAAAGCTTTGGGTTTCTTTATTGAATGCTTGGGCTTCTTTATTGCAAATAAAGAGTTTCATTACTCTGTTGCAAAGAACTGACTCAGAACAAATTAAAACTGATTCCCACAATGACCTGATGACCTTGCTGATGATGTGACAGCACAAAAAGAAATCAGATAAATTTCAGAACTAAAGACTTTCGAAAGTTGAAATATAGTTGACTTGCAGTATTATTTAACTTTCATGTGTACAACATAGTGATTCAACATTTTTATAGATTATGCTCCACATAAAGTCATTATAAAATACTGGCTATATTCCTTGTGCTGCACATTACGTCCTTGTAACTTATTTATTTTATACCTAATAGTCTGTACCTCTTAATCCCCTTTACCACTTTGCCCCTCCCTACCCTTCTTCTCTCTAATAACAAAGAGTTTGTTCTCTGTATCTTTAAGTCCGTTTCTGTTTTGTTATGTTCATTCCACTAAGGATTTAAGTATTAACTGAGATTAAGAAAATAGGATCTTTGGTTATTGTCTATCTGCCTGTTTATCTTGTCCCTGGACAGTTCCAGTATAAATTAAATTAGGGGTGGGCTAACATTTTCTATAAAATCCAGATAATAAATATTTTAGGCATTTGCGGACTGAAAGTATATCACATACTTTTTTATATATAACAAGAGGGAAAACAAGTTTCTACAATCTTTTGATAAAATTCAAAATATAAAAAATAATAATTGAATACAATTTTTTGTAATATAGGTCTACTAGTACTGAGTGTGTGCTCAGTCGTGTCCAACTCTTTGCAACCCCATGGATTGTAGCCAGTCAGGCTCTTCTGTCCATGGGATTATCCTGGCAAGAATACTGGAGTGGGTTGCCATTTCCTCCTCCAGGAGATCTTCCTGACTCAAGGATCAAACCCATGTTTCCTATGTCTCCTTCATTGGCGGGTGGAATCTTTACCAATGAGCCACCTGGGAAACCCAATAAGAAAAACTGCAATTCCTTTTTAAGGAATAATATTTCTTTTTTTTTCTAAGGAATAATATTTCATTTAATTGAGGCTCAAAGTTATTTTTTCCCATCACCCAAAATCAATTGCAAATATTCATCTGCTGTTACTGACATGTAATGAGATTATATATATTTTAAAATGTTTTCTCACATGGGTATATATTGCCAAATACTGATGTCAATCCACAAATATCAATTTAATTGAGCACATTCACCTTTTTTAGAAGATATTAATAGACTTCTACTAGATTCATTTCTTGATATTTGCATTAAAACACAGCATCATAATAAAGAGTAACTCCTATCAGTTGAAGATTAAGGAGAAAGCTTTTGAACTGCACAATTAAATGGATTTTAAAAAACAGAAATTTCCTTTACACTTGCACTGAGGTCCAGGAAAATGCTGCTGAAAATGTAGTTTGAACTCAGAAAATATATGTTACTAATATGTGTGGCAATGAAAATGCAATTTCTTATTTAAACTTTGACAGAACAGGAAGCCCACAAAACAGTATGACATTACTTATGATTCTAACAATGTTAGTTGTCTTTGAATAACTTTACTGCAGCATAAGTTTCATAGCTAAGCACTGTTTTCCCTTGTAACTTTAGATTAAATTCATTAAGAAACATTATCAAGTCTGACACAAAAGCTAATTTCCAAAACCATTTGTGTTCAAAAACAGTGGATGAAGATGATTCTTCTCATTCAATAAAAATGTCAATCTCAGACTGAACCCAAAACATCACAATGAAATATGGCCACTGCTAAGCCATTGAACTGTTGTGTGGCAGGGCAAGTGAAGGTATTCAGCTTCGGTTTCTGACCCCAAAATCCCAGAAGTGAGCATGACTAAGCTTGTAAGAACAAATGAAGTTCACCATTGACACCAGTGGTTTCATAACGTGAAAGATTTCAAGTTTTCAGAGTTATCTGCTGATGAATAACACCATAATTAGTCACAGGCTTTAACAATACATTTTCACAAGCTTGAAAATTTTTCTAACTCAGCCCTTTTCTTCTCCACATGTATTTTTACCATCAGTTGCCACATAGTTTAGCAGATTACACTTCAGGAATTAGTATTTTATTTACTTTGAAAAGATTCTTGCAGGTAGTTGTTCCACAGACTATTCACAGAGGCTAATTCTTGAGTCACTTCAAACTCAGTATCTACTCCTCAGATAAACAATTGCGCAGCATCAGAAACATCCATCAACTCTCAGGAACAACAGAAAAGCATTCAAAATTATTCGCTTTGTTTTTAACTGAATATTAATGTTATTTCCTCAATCTTTTCCAAAAGCCTAGTCTTCTTAAGCAAGTTTATTTTCTCTGGACATATTTCTTTACCTGCTTCAATTGAATATGACTTAATTAGCTCAACATGGGTAAACAGCTTTCCTCACTTGACTAGCAGATGAGCCACTCAGAAACTTACTTTGGATGCTGTTTCTCTTTCATTTTTTGTTGAGAAATTGTTGTGAAAAAATATTTCATTTTAAATCTTAATTTTTCTACTTGCTGCCTCCTATAAGTTAGGAACACTGTGATGAGTATTTACTCTGATCACATCCAAATATATCGTATTGTTTTAGCATAGCTATTGTGTCACTGCATAATAAACGTACTACTCTACCCTCTAAGCCTATAGCAAGTCAAAAAGTAAAACCCTACCCTTCACTTAGGTGCGTGCATGCTCAGTCGTGTCCGACTCTTTGCAACCCTGTGGACTGTAGCTCACCAGGTTCCTCTGTCCATGGGATTTTCCAAACAAGAATATGGGAGCGGGTTGCCATTTCCTCCTCCAGGGGATCTTCCCAACCTAGGGATGGAACTCACGTCTCCTGTGTTTCCTGCATTGGCAGGCTGATTCTTTACCACTGAGCCACTGGGGAAGCTTAAAAGTGCCTTAAAAATGTGACATTTGAAGTCTACTTTTCTCTCCCTTTTTGCTTTAACATGATGGGTGTGCGTTGGTAATAAAAAATAAAATGTTACAGTATAACGGGGAGTGTGGCACTAGAGACACTGTCAAGGTGTAACTGCACTATGGTAGTTGGTAGCATATCCAGCAAGGGTGTGACGCTGCCACAGCACAACTGCAACCTTAAACAATATGTAACAAATGAGCATCACCACGTTCCAATAAGCTTTTTATGTACCTAAAACTTAATTTCACATGATTTTTATGTGTTACAAAATAGTATTCTACTTTTGATTGTTTTGTAATGAGTAATATAAAAATCAGCTTTGGGTCCTGGGTCTTACAGAAATAGGCAGCAGTAACTGATTGGCCCGTTACTATAGTCTGCCAACTCCTAAATTAGATGATGGTATTTCCTAGAATGCTATCATTGTAGGCAGGGCTGCTTGGGGTTAGGTAAAATGGACCCGAAAATGTCTAAGCTCCCCACTGATCTGAGGATGCATCACACGTGTCCCAGACTGTGGATGCTGTAAGGAAATCAAGTTCATGAATCAGATGAGCATCTGAACCTAGCACCCTGCTAAGCATGTGAATGAGGTGGGGAAGGAAGGTGGGAATAGAAGAGACGCAGGAAATGGGAGCCGCTCTCAAGGGGATGCAGTCAAATTTTGAGGATTATATTGACACATACAGACACTAAGAGGATGAGGACTGTTAACATATGCTTTTAACAGTGACAACGGTCTTTTGAATGTAGTTGGTGCCTAATAAATATTTGGAGAAGGCATCAATGAGTAAATGATACATAATACGACCAGCTCTAAACTAATCGGAGCTCACTATGGTTGCAATGTTAAGCCCATAGGTTCTGGGGTCTGACTGCCTGCGTTTAAATCTTGCTCTGGTTCTTTACTACCTCTACAACTTCATACAGATTATTCAACAACTTTTAGCCTTACTTCCCTGTAATAATATTATCTATCTCATAAGCTTCTTGTGAGCATCAAATGAGACAATGGATATGAAGTACTCGGTGTGGAGTCTAAAAACCTCAATAAATAATAGCTTAAAGTATTATTATTAGAAAAGGAAGATTACTTGGAGGCTTAAGGAATTAGAACAGCTACGTGGAAGAGGTGGATGTTAAAAGAACATGGATGGAGAAGAGGACAAAGGTAAGTACAGGCATGGGGTCAAGGACACAGCTTGGAAGCTTGGGTTTCTTATTGAGTCACTTTCAGGCCAGTGCTCAAAGGAGGAGGAATAAGGGCAAAGTTGCTCATGTTTACCCAGCAGACAACCAAAAGCACAGCTTTATTTCAGTTCAGTCGCTCAGTTGTGTCCGACTCTTTGCAATCCCATGAATTGCAGCATGCCAGGCCTCCCTGTCCATCACCAACTCCTGGAGTTTACTCAGACTCACGTCCATCAAGTCAGTGATGCCATCCAGCCATCTCATCCTCGGTCGTCCCCTTCTCCTCCTGCCCCCAATCCCTCCCAGCATCAGAGTCTTTTCCAATGAGTCAACTCTTTGCATGAGGTGGCCAGAGTACTGGAGTTTCAGCTTTAGCATCATTCCCTCCAAAGAAATTCCAGGGCTGTTCTCCTTCAGAATGGACTGGTTGAATCTCCTTGCAGTCCAAGGGACTCTCAAGAGTCTTCTCCAACACCACAGTTCAAAAGCATCAATTCTTTGGCGCTCAGCCTTCTACACAGTCCAACTCTCACATCCATACATGACCACTGGAAAAATCATAGCCTTGACTAGACAGACCTTAGTCGGCAAAGTAATGTCTCTGCTTTTGAATATGCTATCTAGGTTGCTCATAACTTTCCTTCCAAGGAGTAAGCGTCTTTTAATTTCATGGCTGCAGTCACCATCTGCAGTGATTTGGGAGCCCAAAAAAATAAAGTCTGACACTGTTTCCACTGTTTCCCCATCTATTTCCCATGAAGTGATGGGACTGGATGCCATGATCTTCATTTTCTGAATGTTGAGCTTTAAGCCAACTTTTTCACTCTCCTCTTTCACTTTCATCAAGAGGCTTTTGAGTTCCTCTTCACTTTCTGCCATAAGGGTGGTGTCATCTGCATATCTGAGGTTATTGATATTTCTCCCGGCAATCTTGATTCCAGCTTGGGGAGCAATAATACCCCTTTGAGATGCCTTGCCTGGACTTATGGCCCATCGACTTCCAAAAGCACCGTGCTAGAGAGGCCAGAGCCAGGGAAGCCAGGGAGTGGCTCTCAGGAGCTCTCTGCAGGTGCGCCTCATCTTTAGCATCACCGAGGCAGCGGTGGCCAGTATTCGTTGAGCATCTGTGAGCAGGGCATGGTGCCAGAGAACAAGGAGATAAAAGACATTTTATGATTTCAAAGAAACAATAACTTACTTTAGACAGTATAGCAGAGCACAGCATACGCCACTAATACTTTCTGATAATCGGAAGCATAGGCCTCAGGGGCCCAGGGTACTGACACCGGCACTGCCAAGCTGTGCGTCATCATGTACACAGTGGGCCTCCATTTCCACACTGTAAGCAAATCAAATCTGATGCTGTGGTTTTCAGACTGACTTCAGAATCCCTTCCTCAAAGCAAAGCTTGTGTGCGTGCACGCTCACTCACTTCAGTTGTGTCCGACTCCTTGCAACCGTATGGACTATAGCCCTCCAGGCTCCTCTGTCCAAGGGACTTTCCAGGCAAGAATACTGGAGTGGATTGCCATGCCCTCTTCCAGGGGATCTGCCCAACCCATGGATGGAAGCCATGTCTCCTGAATTGGAGGCGGATTCTTTACTGCTGAGTCTTTGGGGAAGCCCAAAGCAAAGCTTAGGATGTCTTAAAGACAAAAGAAGTTTGTTGGATGGGTATAAGCTGAAGGGTCTTTCCCATCAGGCCCCCTCACCTTAGCCCATGACAGGTTCTAGTAACACAACTTGAAAACCACTGCATTCAAGGTAGGCAATGCTGGTTCGTCACAGCTTGAAGATTCTCTCCAGTGGTAGATGGTGCTCTGAACCAAAGGTGTATGCAAAGGTGTGCCTCCCCCTGTGACCTCAGGGAGAGGTCAAAGAAGGATTCAAGGGTGCTTCCTTGGGTGTGGATATTGAAGGATATGTACATTTCAAGAGACTGAGAAGAGAACAAAGCAAAACAGGGCATCAGAATCCTGGCCCCCTGAGGCCTATACTTCCTATCACCAGAAAATATTACTGGAGTATTACTGGAAATACAGAGATTACAGAAAGTATTACTGGAGTGACAGACTTTATTTACCTGTGTATTTATTTATTTATTCATTCATTCATTTATTTTGCCTCCAAAATCACTGCAGATGGTGACTGCAGCCACGAAATTAAAAGACGCTTACTCCTTGGAAGAAAAGTTATGACCAACCTAGACAACATATTAAAAAGCAGAGACATTACTTTGCCAACAAAGGTCCATCTAGTCAAAGGTATGGTTTTTCCATTAGTCATGTATGGATGTGAGAGCTGACCTATAAAGAAAGCTGTATATAAAGAAAGTAGTCACATATGGATGTGAGTTGGACTATAAGGAAAGCTGAGCACTGAAGAGTTGATGCTTTTGAACTGTGGTGGTGGAGAAGACTCTTGAGAGCTCCTTGGACTGCAAGGAGATCCAATCAGTACATCCTGAAGGAAATCATTCCTGAATACTCACTGGAAGGACTGATGCTGAAGCTCAAACTCTGACGCTGAAGCTCAAACTCCAATACTTCGGCCACCTGATGCAAAGAACTGATTCATTTGAAAAGACCCTGATGTTGGGAAAGATTGAAGGCAGGAGGAGAAGGCGACGACAGAGGATGAGATGGTTGGATGGCATCACCGACTCAATAGACATGAGTTTGCGTAAACTCCAGGAGTTGGTGATGGACAGGGAGGCCTGGCATGCTGCAGTCCATGGGGTCACAGAGTCGGACACGACTGACTGAACTGAATTACTGGAGTATGCTGTGCTCTGCTGTGCTATCTAAAGTAAGTTATAATCTCTTTGAAATCATAAAATGTCCTTTACCTCCTTGTTCTCCGGCACCATGCCCTGCTCACAGATGCTCAACAAATAATGGCCACTGCCGTCATGGATGATAAAGATGAGGTATACCTGCAGAGAGCTCCTGAGTCACTCGCTGGCTTCCTTGGCTCTTCTCTCAGGACTCACAACTGAGAAAAGGTGTGGAGATGGGCCCAGGGCTCAGCAAAGACACAACTACAGCAGGAGAGTTCTAAAGGGGAAAATGGAGTCAGAAATAGGAACTAGGTCAGATTAAGAAGATCCATACCTAGGAAGGCCCCCTGTGCACGGCCATCTGAGCAGTGAGAACCATGGTCACAGCAGCTACTGAGGCACCTGCACTGTGTCTGCTATGGCTGTGGGTGGCCCTCAGCAAACTTCCCTGACACCTGCCACATCCCTTGCCACATTCCTGAGCTCTGTTGTTACAAGGCCCTACAAGGGGGTGGGGCCCAGGGACAGGGACTTAACACCCCAAGCAATTATGCCCAGATTTCCCAAATATGCCCAGCTTGAGCCTACAAAGAAACAGAAGTATGGCCATAGGGAAATCTGTGAGGCTTAACAATGCATTGTGTCAGGTAGATGCCCTAATTCAGGAGCTAAAAGCTTTTAAACTATCATCAACTGTCCTTAATCCCCAAATGCTCTTAATCTTCTGAAACACCCTTGCATTCATGGGAGCATAAGGGTGGCAACAGCTATTATCCTCATTTAACTGGGAAATAGGGGCCAAGAAAGAATCAGTCATGAAGCCTAAGACAACAAGAAAGGTGAGATGGGGAGGAACTCGAAATCTGGGGAGACATTCAACAGAGAAAGGAACTGGCAGAAGGCCAGGATCAGTTCAGTTCACTTCAGTTCAGTCGCTCAGTTGTGTCTGACTCTTTGCAACCCCATGAATCGCAGCATGCCAGGCCTCCCTATCCATCACCATCACCCGGAGTTCACTCAGACTCACGTCCATCAAGTCAGTGATGCCATCCAGCCATCTCATCCTCTGTCGTCCCCTTCTCCTCCTGCCCCCAATCCCTACCAGCATCAGAGTCTTTTCCAATGAGTCAACTCTTCGTATGAGGTGGCCAAAGTACTGGAGTTTCAGCTTTAGCATCATTCCTTCCAAAGAAATCCCAGGGTTGATCTCCTTCAGAATGGACTGGTTAGATCTCCTTGCAGTCCAAGGTACTCTCAAGAGTCTTCTCCAACACCACAGTTCAAAAGCATCAATTCTTCGGCACTCAGCCTTCTTCACAGTCCAACTCTCACATCCATACATGACCACTGGAAAAACCATAGCCTTGACTAGACAGACCTTAGTCGGCAAAGTAATGTCTCTGCTTTTGAATATGCTATCTAGGTTGGTCATAACTTTCCTTCCAAGGAGTAAGAGTCTTTTAATTTCATGGCTGCAATCACCATCTGCAGTGATTTTGGAGCCCCCAAAAATAAAGTCTGACACTCTTTCCACTGTTTCCCCATCTATTTCCCATGAAGTGATGGGACCGGATGCCATGATCTTCATTTTCTGAATGTTGAGCTTTAAGCCACCTTTTTCATCTCCTCTTTCACTTTCATCAAGAGGCTTTTTAGTTCCTCTTCACTGTCTGCCATAAGGTTGGTGTCATCTGCATATCTGAGGTTATTGATATTTCTCCCGGCAATCTTGATTCCAGCTTGTGTTTCTTCCAGTCCAGCGTTTCTCATGATGTACTCTGCATAGAAGTTAAATAAGCAGGGTGACAATATACAGCCTTGACATACTCCTTTTCCTATTTGGAACCAGTCTGTTGTTCCATGTCCAGTTCTAACTGTTGCTTTCTGACCTGCACACAGATTTCTCAAGAGGCAGGTCAGGTGGTCTGGTATTCCCATCTCTTTCAGAATTTTCCACAGTTTATTGTGATCCACACTGTCAAAGGCTTTGGCATAGTCAATAAAGCAGAAATAGATGTTTTTCTGGAACTCTCTTGCTTTTTCCATGATCCAGCAGATGTTGGCAATTTGATATCTGGTTCCTCTGCCTTTTCTAAAACCAGCTTGAATGTCAGGGAGTTCACGGTTCATGTAGTGCTGAAGCCTGGCTTGGAGAATTTTCAGCATTACTTTACTAGCATGTGAGGTGAGTGCAATTGTGTGGTAGTTTGAGCATTCTTTTGCATTGCCTTTCTTTAGAATTGGAATGAAAACTGACCTTTTCCAGTCCTGTGGCCACTGCTGAGTTTTTCAAATTTGCTGGCATATTGAGTGCAGCACTTTCATAGCATCATCTTTCAGGATTTGAAACAGCTCAACTGGAATTCCATCACCTCCACTAGCTTTGTTCATAGGCCAAGATAGAGGACTGGAAATGAAGAGAGGCCACACTGACTCAGCCTCCCATCTCATCTGGAAAGCCTTCTCTGACACCCTCTGGAGAAGATGGTTCCCTGCTCTGTGCTGCCTCAGGGCGCTGAGAGTGTCCTAACATAGCACCCCTCACGGTGTCGGGACTGAAAGGTCCACCAAGGCATCCATCTTGTTCACAGTGTGTCCCCAGAGCCTAAGCTTTACTGAATAAACTGGAAGGACTTGGATGGGAGAGGAAACACTAATGACTGATGCACAGAGAAAAGAGACTGAGAAGCATGTGGCTAAATGTCTGGCCTCTGGCTGGGGCCAGACAAGAAACTTCAGGCCACCATCAAATGCAGCCTTCCCCAGCCACCTGATTACAAACCATACTCTGTCCTTGCCCCCACTCCACCATCCCAGCACGTCCCATCCCTTCCCTTTTTTTATTTCTGTCCATAGCGTTGTTGTTGTTCAGTCGCCAAGTCACGTCCAACTCTTCGCGACCCCGTGGACTGCAGCACGTCAGGCCTCCCTGTCCCCCACCATCTCCCAGAGTTGTACTTACCGTAGTACTTGGCACCAACCAACATACTACATATGTTATTTATGTATTTATTATATTTCTTCCCATCCTAGAATGTACAAGCTGTATGAGGACAGGAACTCACTGATGTAACCCTCATTTCTAGAACAGTGTCTGATGCACAGTAGGTTATCAATAAATGTTGGTTCAATGAAAGAATCATGGAACAAATGAACTGCTCTCCAACCTAATTACTGCTCTCACAGTAATTCCCAAACTTTTCAAATGTGAACACTTCCTCCATGGTTTCTTCCCTGTGTCTCCCATTCCCAAGGACCCACAAGCAATGTAGATCTGGTGTTCCCCACTCTGTCTCTTTCTGACCCTCCCTCCATCCTCTTTGCTCTCAACAACACTTACTCCTTGCCTGTTGCCTCTCTCTTTCATTGCACTGGCACATAGTATCATCTTAAACAGTCAATCAGAAACCAGCCCTGTGTGCATTTGCCCAAGATCCTATTTCTAACAAAGGCAACAGGAGTGAAATGAAGTAAAAGTATGGAAACTTCTGCTTCCAGATGGCTAAGGACAGTACCAGAGCTTCCAGAAATCTATGAATGGATTCTTATTCTTCAGCTAGCATCATTTGTTGGAGCAAGGAGTCCCCTGAAATTATGGTCTGTTGTATAAAGCAGAACTTCTTTTTCTTTCTCTCACCTTTCTCAAGCCTTCAGGTATGGGGACTTCCTTATTCTATCAGGTGTTTGTGGAATGGCTATATTCATGTAATATAGGCCTTTCTTAACCTACGGTCTTCCATGTAACCTGTTCCCTGCTGTTATCCTCTCTAAATGAAGAGACTTAATTTTGTCATTCAATTATGTCAACAATGATTTAGGATACCCACCATATGACTGGCAGTTTTCTAGACCCTAGGATTATAAGGTTCTTACTTTCTAGTAAGGAGGAGAGACAATAAATGAGAAAATATGCAATAAACCAGGTGATAATTGCTAAGAAGAAAAATAAATCAGAGTAATGAAATAGAAGATGATGACTAGCAGGGTAGGGGTGGGGAGGGGTTCTACCATGCAACCAGGAAGCCTCCTTTGATAAGGTGACATCTGAGCAGAGACCTGAAAAAATGAAGAATCTGTGGGAACAGGATTCCAACCAGTGGGAACAGCAATTACAGATGCCATGAGGTAGGAGGTTCTTATCATCACCTCCTAGTTACCTTTCCTAAGATTTTGAAATTATTTCTTAGTTAAGGTATGCAGGTAACACTAGTGGTAAAGAATCTGCCTGCCAATGCAGGAGACATGAGACAGGGTTTGATCCCTGGGAGGATTCCCTGGAGGAGGAAATGGCAACACACTCCGGTATTCTTGCCTGGAGAATCCAAAGGACAGAGAAGCCTGGAGGGCTACAGTCCATAGGCTCCAAAGAGTCAGACACAACTGAAGTGACTTAGAACATACCATATAAGGTATAGAGTCCAAAATTGCACTCATCTATTTCAGGGACTGGTCCACCAAAACCTCTTAATTATAATGATGATTAAAAAAAGAAACCATAGAAGTTACTGAGTGCTTGCTGCTGCTACTGCTGCTAAGTCACTTCAGTCATGTCCGACTCTGTGCGACTCCAGAGATGGCAGCCCACCAGGCTCCCCCATCCCTGGGATTCTTCAGGCAAGAACGCTGGAGTGGGTTGCCATTTCCTTCTCCAATGCATGAGAGTGAAAAGTGAAAGTGAAGTCGCTCAGTCATGTCCGACTCTTAGCAACCGCATGGACTGCGGCCCACCAGGCTCGTCGGTCCATGGGATTTTCCAGGCAAGAGTGCTTACTATGTGCCAGTCACTGCCTGGTTCACCCAGCTCATAATCTCCAGAGCCAGCATTCAGACCCCAGGCCACCTGGCTCTGGCACCAGGGAGATTGAGAGTAGTCCTGTGGTTCATTTGCAGTACACATATCAGTGACATCCATCATTCGGGTCTCCTTTTTATTTAATTTATCCTAAGAACATGCTCTGTGCTAGGCACTGTGCCATGAGGGAGAGGAATACACCAGAGATGGAGCCCTTGAGCCCTTGGGAGGGCCACAGTTCAGCAGGGAGGAGAGGCACAGACAGCTGGAGCGCCACACAGAGGCCGAGCACTGCAGACGTGGTGATGTGGTACAAGCCCAAACACGCCTGCATGGAGGCACAGCCTCGAGAAGCAGTGAAGGAATTCCTGGGCCCCCTTCCTGCATCACATGAACAGCTCAGAGCCCACTGCTCCCTATGGATGATCTGGGCTGGTTTTAGTAACAGTAATAATCATAACAGTAGCCACTGGTGTCAAGTTGATCACACACCAAGGATTGTGCCTTTACATACAGAAAGAAATGTTGAAAGCAGCTAACATTCCTCCAGAGTCCACTCTGTCTTCACTACCCTCCACACTGGAATGGAGACAAGAGACCCTGCAAAGACCAGCATCTGTATGTCCACATTCTAAACATCTACTGAGTGATAAGAGAAAAGATGTGTATGGGGTCTATTGAGATAAGCCTAGAATTAAAATATTGGCCTGCCATTATGGACCAACCTTCATGCTTTCTGGGAAGATCGAGGCAGAGGGTCACTCACATAGATGGGGAGTTGATAACAAAAGCAAGCAAAGGTTGCTTTCCCAGGAAGGGCTCCATGTGAAGAGGAGGTGCTCCCTTCTCCTGGTGTCTGAGACTGGGCCCCCCACGTAGGGAGGCACGGCCTGGTGGGGAAAACCCCAGAGTGTAACAAGGCGGGACCGAGTAACACCTGAATCAGCATGAGCTGATGAAGAGGTGGGTAAACACCTCCTGTAGCACACAGGTCCATAGCCCCCTACCCCCCCCAACCCCCGTCCTCCCTTCTCCGTCTTGGAGCGAATTCTTCAAGTTTAACCATGCTGAACAACTGATATTCCGCAGACCCAGGACTGGAAGCAAGATCTTCTGACACCAGGTCTGGCTTTTCTCCTCTACAGTGCAGTTTACAAGCTTCACACTTTAAATATTTTTCACTGAATGTGTTGCTGTTGTTTTTTGGTTTTTTTTGCATTTGCCTACAAATGAATTTCATGTCACTTTCCAGCCCACTTTCTGGACTAAAGAGATAGTCACTAAAATCATAACAGTCACTGAGAGAATGACAGAAACAATCTGTCCTTGCTTCCCTCTCTCCTCCCACCTCCCATTCACGATCCTTCCATGGTGGAAACTGCCCCCCTCTCTTCTGCAAGATGCATTGCTCTCTACAAAGCACGAGCCTTACCAGGAATGCCAGGTAGCTGTGGGAATGCATCATGAAGGAACAGGTTATGGCAAAGGTGCAAGTGTAGCTTAAAACAGACACTCTAAAGTGGTTTACTTTCCAAAGTCCGTGCCATCAAGATTCAAATTAATGGCACAGATCTTATTAGCCTCACAAAGTTCCTCCACTGCTTCTCAAACAGAGTAGTTTAAAGCAGTATCTCACCATGTGGGTGGCTAATATATTAAATCATTGTAGTAATTAATCCTTACCCATGAAGTACTTGAGCTCCTGACACATCCTGTAAATGGAGACCTAAATAAACTCAGGAGTGTCCCCAAGTTGGTCAGGACCTCTGATGCCCAATGAGTTTCCAGAAGGTGATGATAAGGGCTGGGACACTTCAGAAGGGAAGGAGAGTACCCACTGACCACACCCTTCCCTGTCCTGAGCGCTACATTAGACACCCTCATACTTGAGCTCATTTAATTCCTTCAACAATCCTGAGCAGAACTGGGTTTCCCAAATAGACCTGCTTGAATCCCTTCTGCCTGGGGCTGACTAAAGAGCAGAATGAAGAGTCTCAGAACAAGGAAGACTCCACGTTACATGTATTAGAATGCTGAGATTCTAACCATCACTTTACCACTGAATTCCCTTGAGACCTTATGAAAATCACATGGTCTCTCCCAGGCCTTAATATTTCCCTTTTCAAAGGTAGGGAGGCTCTAGCTACTGGAAACGCCTTGTTCTATGGAACCTGAGAGGCTTAGAAAGCCGGGGCTCTGATCCTTCCAGAAAGCAGGAAACCTTCCTGCACTCACCTTTGCAAACCTACCTCCTCACAGCACAGTCAGGCTCCAGAGGCCCCTGTCGAGGGGGCTATAACCTCTGCTTTTACATACCAGCAGGAATGGCTGGCAGGCTGCACAGATTAATAGATGAGAGATGCTCAGATAGGCAGCCAGGCTCCGACTGACTTTGACCAGCCTAGGCAACATGTCACAACAAAATCCTCCTTCTGCTGCCACTTCTCCTCTCCTAATCCCTGAACTGTGGCCACCTTCCCCTCTGCTCCTGGGACAGGAAGGTGCTGTTGTTTCTGGATGCTGCAAGAAGCTAATGATTTCTTTCCTGCAGGGTGACTGGGGCCACGTGGAGCATCTGAGACCACAATAAAGAGGTTGGAGATGAAAGGGGGATGATTAGGCAGAACTCTAATGGCACAGTGGTGTGGTAATTGAGCCAAGTCATGGCTGAGGCACAGAGAAGGGTGGGAGGCTGCTGGGGCATAGATGCTGAGCCAAGAGAGAGTCAGAGCTTGTCTAGGCTAATCCTGCTGCAGGGGAAGAATTTTTTTTTAATTTTTATTGGAGTGCAGTTCATTTATAATGCTGTGTTAGTTTCAGGTGTACAGCAGAGTGAAAGGTTATACATATATTCACTCTTTTCTGGACTTTTTTGCCCCATAGAGGTCATTACAGAGTACTGAGCAGAGTTCCCTATGCTCTACAGTAGGTCTTTATCAGTAACCTATCTGATATATAGTAGTGTGTATATGTCGATCCATATCTCTGTGGGAAGAATTAATGATGATAAAATGTTGCTCCTCTCCCAACCCTGGCCCCAGCTCTGCCATAACCTCTCCTTGGAATCCTTTTTTATTGTTAGTGGGTATGTCTTTCTTACTGAACATTTGTCAAGACGATGAATGAATGAATTAGTCAATGATGAATGAATGAATCAGTCAATGAAGAAAATTTGAACTTGGCCTCTAACCCCTCCATCTTTCCTTCTTGTTTCGTAACTATGTTAAGAATTTGTTAGGCAGACATGACAGGTAGGTATATTATTCAAGTGTCAACTGCCCTTACTTTGGGGATTAAGTAACAAATCACAGTGGATTGGGGACAGCATCCCTCCCAACTTCCAAATAATCTCCACCAAAGAAAGCCCTAGGTCATCCCCTAGTGACCTCTAATACTCTCTCTCTGCTCTGCTGGCAAAAGCCTCATAAGGATTCCTCCCTTTACTGAAGCCTTTGCAGTAACTTCCTTCAACCACCTGCTTTTCTTTTCACGCACCCTCAGGACCCTGATCCAGCATCCTACTGCTCTCGACAGCTGAGGGAATGGGACGCAGGCATGAGTTTCTCGGAGACAGTGAGAAATCTGCCCCTCTAGGGAGCTTTAGGATTGGTACCTGCCAAGGATGACCTGGGCATTGAACACATGTGGCAGACATGCAGCAAGATGACCTCTGGAGGCCTGAGGAGTCTGACTCTCACGCAATACTGCTTTCAGCTTCCCTACTCCAGACCCCATGCACACGCTGCCCAGTGTCACAGACACACTCATCTACTGATAAGAACTATGCTGCTGGGCTGTGCCTCGGACTGACCCCACCTTCCCAGCTGGAAACCACAGCATCCAGCTATTTCTAAGGAAACCAAAACTGTTCTTCTGTTATTTCCCTGTGTAAGTCCTTTGTCATTTCCAGACCTTCTGAATTTATCAGAGCCTACCACTGTGGGCTTCCAAACTCATCTACCTGCTCCATGCTCTGTAAGGAGCTACAATTTTCACAAAATATTCTCTTCACCCCAAAGAGTCAAACCGCAAACAAGCTCTAAATCCCAAATCAGAACTCCCCATGGAGCACAGACCTGTAGAGGTGGAAAGTCATCCATTCAGCCACACGTTGGGGTCTATCTAGCACTGTAGCAGGGCACATGGGAGGCATCAGAGGAAGGGAACCCAAGGTCTCTGCCCTCAGAAATTCATTATCTAGTTCAGAGAGAAGAACTACACATGGGAAACAGCAGAAAGTGCTAAAAGACCACGCTGAATTAGGGTTCAACTGTATGTTTCAAAATCCTACTCTACTAGGTGCACAGGGGCCAGAGAAGAGCATCCAGTCTCATACTTAAACAACACCTCTCTTGTGATGGCAAAGCAGACTTTGTGGGAGACACACAGAGGGATTACCAGGCCATCTTGTCCCTCAGAGAGCTCAAAGTCTAAGGAGATAGCAGACGGGGCAAAGCCATCTACAGAATACTAAAGAGAACCCTGTAGACACCCTGAAAGGGCAACAATGTGGGGGGAGGGGACAGAGAAGAGAGTGCTGATGAGGAAGACTTGGAAATTTTTTTATAAAAAAGGTAAGTATTTAAATGTGTTTAAAATAGGCAACACTTTGATAGATGGAAACAGGGAGCACTGTGAATAAAGACAGACAAAGGGAAAGTGCAAGATTTCATGAGAGAACATCAAGAAGTCCCTTGTGGTTAGAAAGAAGTCAGACTACGTGAAACCACAGAGATCTGCATGCCATGGAGGG
This sequence comes from Capra hircus, assembly GCF_001704415.2. Classification (NCBI taxonomy): domain Eukaryota; kingdom Metazoa; phylum Chordata; class Mammalia; order Artiodactyla; family Bovidae; genus Capra; species Capra hircus. The sequence goes on along the minus strand of NC_030810.1, from coordinate 101,991,930 downwards.
CCTCCAAGAGCATGTTAAGAATCTTGGATTTGATTCTGATGGAAAAATCATAACCATTTATTCTTTTGGAAAACTGTAAGCCTTCTTGAGAACAGAAAATCACTCTAGGGATCATGTTAAAAAATAAATCAGAACAGGAGACTGAAGACAAGAAGATGTGTTGATAGCTACACAACAATCCTAGCAAACAGTAACGAGCTCCTCTCCTGAGCAGCGGCAGGAATGGAGGGGAGGAGGACAGAGACAGGGAGTTGGGACAGATCTGAGACTGCAGAGACCTAAGGGAGCAATCTTGCAGAGCTGGGAAGATATCCAGTTCACCCACTCACGACTTCCAACCTCCCCACCTCTTTGTTTATAAATAAGGAAACTGAGTCACCAAATGGAAACATCTTTTCCAAGTTCATAGCAAAAGTGAGTATGGAGTGCTGATGAGAACCCTGGGCCTCCAATTCTCAGTCCAAGGGCTCACTGAGGCACCAAGGTGAGGGAACAGGAAAAGCTACAGGGAAAACTATTATTATGATTAGTGACATGTGAGACTCAGAAAGACAACTACTATATGTTATCGAATACACGCAAAGTCTTAAAAAATTAAATCTGACTGTTCTTCAAAGCAAAATAGGCAAATGCCTGAGTCCTGATTTCTACATACACAGGTTCTCCAAACTCATCTCTTCCCATCCCAATGGAGTTGACTCAAGGGGTGGAACGGTAGGGGTGGGGAACTGAAAGCACTGAGGGGACCCCAAAGGAATTGCTAGTAATGCCTAAAATATGATTGACACTTCACAGAAAATATGCTTACCTACCTTCCCCACCCCATTTCCTCCACTCCCACTTTACCTCAGGACACATTCATTCCTTTGGTCAACAAATCTTTATCAGGTGTGTACAACTGTGGGTTCTTTGGTGGCTGCTGGGTTGCAAGGTTGCACAAGACACCTGGGAGTTACAGAGCCTTAGCAGTAACTTGAATCACTTGCCTCTGCCTAGGTGTACCTCAGCCAAGCTGGCTTATCCTGTTGGCATCTTCAAGCCAAGACCTTCAAATCAACAATCCCTCTCTAGAAAGTTTTGTAAAAACAACTCAAAATGGTTTGACAGTTCCTCAAAAAGTTAAACATACAGTTATCATACGACCCAGCAACCCCACCTTCAGATGCACACCCAAAAGAACTGAAAACACATGTCCACACAAACACTTTTACACAAAATGTTCACAGCAGCATTATTTATAATTATCAAAAGGAAGAAACAACCTAGATGCCTATCAACAGATGTATGGAGAAACAAAATGCAGACTATCCATACAGCCGAACATTAGCCTTAAAAAGGAATGAAGCGCTAATTCATGTTCCAACATGGATGATGCTTGAAAGCATGCAAAGCGAAAGAAGCCAGTTATAAAAATCCACATACTGTATGAATCCATTAATATGAAATTTCCAGAACAGACAAATCTGTAGAGATAGAAAATAGATCAATGGCTGCCATGAGATGGAAGAGGGCAAAACAGGGAATGACTACTAATGGACACAGTTTCCTTAGGAGTAATGAAAATATTCTAAAACTAGATTTTAGTATTAAAAAACATTGAGCTATACACTTTAAATAGGCAAATTGTATGGTGTGTGAATTGAATTACATCCTAATAAAGCTCTTCAATGAAGGGGGGGGGGGCGGAAAACCCTTAGAAACCTGACCTAAATGACCCAAATTCTGCCACATGTGGCCAACTTTGAAGACATCTGTTTTGGCCTGTGGCATCATTAACCATGACCTAGGAAGTACCTCGGAGAAGGCAATGGCACCCCACTCCAGTACTCTTGCCTGGAAAATCCCATGGATGGAGGAGCCTGGTAGGCTGCAGTCCATGGGGTTGCTAAGAGTCGGACATGACTGAGCGACTTTACTTTCACTTTTCACTTTCATGCATTGGAGAAGGACATGGCAACCCACTCCAGTGTTCTTGCCTGGAGAATCCCAAGGACAGGGGAGCCTGGTGGGCTGCTGTCTATGGGGTCGCACAGAGTCGGACACGACTGAAGTGACTTAGCAACAGCAGCAGCAGGGAGTACCTAAAATGCCATGGGTTGTGCTCAGCAATGGCTTCTGACACTTTCTAGATCATTTCACTGGGGGAAAATATGACCTGAGACATTGAATCACGGGATCTTATATCCAAAAACAAATCCTATAGTAAAAGACAAGGCTAGGCTATTAGCTAGCGATGGGGGAGCCCAGCTCCAGACTAAATCCTATGCATTAGACCCCCAGGAACCCTAGACCTCCTTCCTTTGATTCATAACACATTTTCTGACGGTGGAAATATTGCTGAGGCTGGTGTTATCTTAAAAAACCACTGACTCTTACAGATGTCACTAACAGGGAAAATGGCCTGTAATTAACAGAAGAGTAATTCATCTGCCAGGAAAGATTTTTAAATGAGAACTTATTTATACAGATGATAATAAATGACCTTTCAATATCAAGAAATCTCAAAGAGTTTTATGTCTATTAATTAGTCCCACTCCTCTCTGTGGAGAGGTATTCATTTGCCCCATCTGCTGTTTATCTACTGGCTTAATGCCAAAGGGCTAAGCAGGAATGGAGGGACCTTCCTTTGTAATATGAACAGTCATCCTCCAGATCCTGTAGATTTCATCTCATTAAATATGCACCCAACATCTCAGCAGAAGGAAAAAGGAAGTCTAAGAGTTCCATGATAATTATCCTTAATGATTTGATTAAAATAGGACAAGGAGACTCCCTGAAAAACTCTATTAGCTCAAAATAGTGCCTGTCACACCCACTGGGCACTTCTGCATCCCAAAGAAATGGAAACGAAAGGCTTCCAATAGGGTCACAAGCTGTAGGAAAGGGGCTACTGGAGAAACTTCTTCAATCCCACCCTGTCCATTATAAAGTCAGAAGGAAACTTTTTTGTGTAATATAAGCGTCCATCTTGTCTCCCCCAATAGATTACAAGCTCCTGCAGTGCAGTACCATTTAGGTACTGGAGAAGCACAGGAAAATAAATATTTGACTGGTTAAGCATGAGGAGGTTCCCCTTGCAAGGTTGGATTCCTTCACAGCGTGTCATTAAGAAGTTACTTTGTTCTTACTCACTTCAGCTTTTGTGGAAAGCTATGTCTCTCATTGGAGAGTAGATGAAGTCCTGTTCCAATGGAAACACTGTTACACAGAGATTGCCAACAAGGCCTTAGGAATCAAGAAGAAGCTGCAGGACCTTAAGCAAATTATTTATCCCTCTCTGAACCTCAGCTATCTTGTTTGAAAACTGATAATCCCTGCCTCATGGAGTTGTTGTGGAATTAAACAAGACATCATATATGAAATGCTTAACATAGACCCTAGCACAATAAACTGCAGTTTAAAAGCATCTTGCCTTTGAGACAACATGTCAACACTCCAACATGAATTTAAATAAAAGAAGCAAAACACATTGAAAAACAATGAATAAAAACAGCATTGGTCTTCATGCAATTTACAACACTAACAGAACACCATAACTGTCCTCTAGTTTCCTGCAGAGGAAGACTGAGGAACACAAAGTTCTTAGCCCTTTATCAAATTCATGAACAGAGTAAAGTTAAAATATAACCTCTGAAAGAAAAGTGAAAGTGAAGTCGCTCAGTCATGTCTGACTCTTTGCGACCCCATAGACTGTAGCTAGCAGGCTCCTCTGTCCACGGGATTTTCCAGGCAATAGTACTGGAGTGGATTGTCATAACCTCTGAAGCCCCTACTAATTCTAAGACTGCAATCACAGCATCTTAGAATGCTAATGCCACAAAAAAAGTTTAGAGATTAGTCCAACACTCTCCTCTAGTAGACAAATTCAAGACCAAGAGATTAAGCGATTTGCCCCAAATGACCCAGTCTGTTCGATGATTTCTTCAAATAAGTGCTATTTCTAGCCCCTGCATTCTTCTTTTTTCCCTCTAATTAACCTCTCTCAATACTCTTATCAATGACAGGAGCAATTTCACTGCAGAGAAGGAGCCTGTGTTTCCCATCCTTCAGTGAGACTGAAAGTTCACTTAAGGACAAAGACTGTGTCTTTTATCTCAATGACTACAAAATGGCTCTCCATATTCTCACAAATCCCCACTGAGTAAGTGATTGAGCAACATAAACAGTTATCTGCTTGTCTTATAGGAACTTCCTAAGTGTTAAGTGCGTGCAGACATAGCAGATCCTACTGTTAAGAACATAATCTCTCTCTCAACTACAACATCAGGCAGAGAACTCTTCATCAAACCCGAAGAAACAGTTCCTAGGGAGCCCTGGAAGATGCCAACAGAAAGGAGCCTCAACTTTGCCCCTTTCTGTCACAGTAGCTGTTGTCTTTAACCTCTATTCACTTCACCTCTACTCCCTTTACTTATCTCTGGGGTCACCGAAACTTCTCTAGGTTTTTGGTTCTAATAGACATATTAGAGGAGACATAACTCATAAGTTGAGACACAAAAGCAGAAGGAGAATATTTACATGACCCAGCTCTCAGTATGAAAGTTGTGACCAGCTCTGCAAGAACTCCAGCAGCAGAGGGTGCAAGAATGTCAGTGAAGGAGCGGAATCTTCCACCCTGCTCGGCCCACTTCAGAGGTCACATTTCTTTAGTACCCGCCAGTTACACAGGCTTGAAGATTTGGAGCTCCCTATCTCCTGAGTTCTCCACCTTCCCTTTAATGTCCCCAAATCCCATCTTTCCTTCTATCATTTGCTGTTGCTGTTGTCATTGTTCAGTCCCCCAGTCATGTCTGACCCTTCGCAACCCCATGGTCTGCAGCATGCCAGGCCTCTCTGACCCTCACCATCTCCTGGAGTTTGCCCAAGTTCATGTCCAGTGCATCAGTGACGCCATCCAGCCATCTCATCCTCTAATGTCCTCTTCTCCTTCTTCTGCCCTCTTCTCCTATCATCCGCTACCTCCCTATCATTCTGAACCTCTACATCCAGGTCAAAGCCCTTATCACTTTCCACATGGGTCATACAACAAACCCCTAACTGGTCTCCCTTCTTGGACGTTCCTCTTTCCAATCCATCCTGGACAGCACAGTCTAGAGGGAGACAGCCGGCAACCTCATCACAGTCAGGTTAACTGACCACCTTCCCTCAAACAATGTTTTGATCATGTCACTTTCTTGACTAAAATGTTCTCTGCTCCCCATTTTCTCATTAAAATAAACCTGAAAGCAGGCTCCAAAGCTGCCTCAGAGAACATGTAAGAAAGCATACTGAGCTGGGTAAGGGAATAAGGATTCCAGGCCTGGCTTTAGCCAAAGCCCTATGAGACCCTTGGCAAAGTCACTCAGTCTATCTGGATCTCAGTTTCCTCATCTGTAAAATTAGGAGGCTAAGGCTATATTTCCTTTCAGATCCAAAATTCTGTAATTCTACTCTTTTGTATACTCTCTGCTCTAGCCAGACTCACCAACTCACTCTAATCCAAACACACCCTATGAATTCTCACCTTTGTACCTTTGGTCTTTCCCTTCTCCCACCAGGATTTCTCCATTTTCTCATGCCCACCTGAATCTTCAAGGAACAACATAAACCCCCACCTTCTAAGGGAAGCCTAGGCTCAGCCCATGATGATTCCATATGCTCCTGGGGTTGCTAACACTCAGCACTTCTCCTGTCTTGCTCCTTGTGCTCAAAATCCTTCTGTATGTGAAGGTACTTTACTAGAACTAGACCAAAATATCTCTGTTCTTTTGTGATTCCTTTTCAGAATCCTGAGCACACAGTGAATAATAGCAAGTGTCATCACTAAAAACTGATTGAGGTACAGATACCTAGGAAAAAGTCCAACCACGGATCTAGATGTAAGACAAATTAGAAAGGAGAGGTAACTCTAAATTTCTTTTTTACACAAGACTTTCAAATGCCTCCATAATTCAATAGTTCATTTACTCCATAAACATTTACTAAGAATCTCCTGTTTTGAGACATTGCTGGCATGTCACAGGTGCAGAGATGGGAATAGAGACTCAGGTCTCTGACAAGTGGCTCTATTCACAGATATCATGAACTTCGACATTGTCCTTCAATTCTAACTTTTTAGCAAGAATTTAAAAGTATCCGGTGGTGGCAACTCCACCATCATCACATCCCTCCATTACAAAATTGGCCATATATCTAATTCTCCCTCTAGCCTCCAGAGCTGTTAAATGAAAAAAATTTTAAAGGGACTACCCTGGCGGTCCAGTGGTTAAGAAGGCACCTGCTGGTGCATGGGACACAGGCTTGATCCCTGGTCCAGGAAGATCCCACATGTTGCAGAGCAACTAAGCCCATGTACCACAACTACTGAAGCCCAAGCATCTGGGGCCCATGGCGCCACAAGAGAAGGCACCACAACGAGAAGCCACCACAATGAGCAGCCAAGGCACCATAACAAAGAGAAGCCCCCACTCACAGCAACTAGAGAAAGCCTACGCACAGCAATGAAGACCCAGCACAGTCTAAAATAAATAAATAATTTTTTAAAAACCAGAAATATAAAAAATATTAAAAATAGATCAATAGATTAAAATACACATATTCACTTCCACTGGGCTTCCCAGTGGTAAAGAATCTGCCTGCCAATGCAGGAGACATGGGCTCAATCCTTGGGTCAAGATGATGCCCTGGAGAACGAGGATGATACTGTCTCCTACGTTCATGCCTGGAAAATGCCATGGACAGAGGAGCCTGATGGCTACAGTCCATGGGGTTGAAAGAGTCAGACATGACCAAGCATGCACGCGTGCGCGCACACACACACACACACACACACGCACACACCAACATTAGCAAAACAACCTGAAACAAATCTCTTCCAATAATTATGTCCTGGCTCTCCACCTAGAGTCAGATTTTTGTGCCGTGATCTGATTAGTATCCTTCTTTGGTATGATTTGACTGCTGCCTTCCATTAGTCTTGATAAGTAACACATGCTAAGGATGTACTTGGCCCATGCCTCTGTCTTTTGGGACCCCTGCTGCAGGCATGACTGGAGAAGGAAATGGCAACCCACTCCAGTGTTCTTGCCTGGAGAATCCCAGGGACAGGGGAGCCTGGTGGGCTGCCGTCTATGGGGTCACACAGCGTTGGACACGACTGAAGCAACTTAGCAGCAGCAGCAGCAGCTGCATGCATGCCTCCACATACACTCCCCTAATTAATGGGGCCAAGACTTGAACGGTGTCACCTACTGTGATGACAAGTTTCATGAGTAAATGGGGGAAGTAAATAAATCAAACGGTTTGCAGAAGGAGAGGTCAAGCTGGGCTGGGCCCAGAGTGATTCAGGTTCTGCCACAGAATGGGTGTCTCCTGGGATGGTCTAGTAGGACAATTAAAACCCCTATAAATAGGATGGGTTTACAGGTGTCCAGTATCCTCTCCGGCTTCTGAATCTTCTGTTGATACCTCCTCAAGCAGGTAAGACATGCATGGGGAAGCAACAGCAGAATCCAAGAGCCTCTTGGTAGGGGCTGTGACATGCTGGGCTGGGGAGGTACCCTGTGGCCTTAGGTACCTTCCTGCTTCCTTTTTTGCCTCTATCTGAGAATATGATAGCTCACAGGGATGGGGGGAGGGATGTACTTCTGAGTCTGTAAAATACACATGCCATTATTTCTGTGTCCTAGGTATCCCAAAATGAAGGACTAGAACTCTCAGTGGATAAATTAGTCCCCCATAGTGGATCATTTCCCTTTTGTGTAAATTAGGCCAGACCCAAGAGTTTAGGGCTCATTAGGGCCAAGGCCCCAGACCATGGGACCACAATAATATTCAAGTATCACTGCAATGAATTGCCATAAGGGACTCTGCTTGTGTCCTGCAATTCATCATTTGTCACTTATCCCTAGAGGCATCAATGGCATGCTTTTAGAAATCCAGTGTGCTGTGCAGCTAGGACTTCAGTCTAGAGGCCTGCAAACTCAGTAACTAGAATTTTTACATCATAGAAGAAATATTATTGAGATGGAGATTCCAGAAGACTCCAGCCTCCCAACATGGCTATGTAAACCTATCTGACTGTACAGATTTCTTCTCATCTATGCAGTTAATTTAGCTTGCTATTTTTATCTAGAACAGTTTTTGTATCCACTTACTCTACTTGCAATATATTTATAATATTCCAACATGACTATCTAGGCCAGAAGCACTTGCTGGAATTTAGTCTCTCAGAAAGCTTCCTTGGCACATGGCAAGAGACCTCTAGCCTTCTTCCCCACCTAAGTGAAGCTCATCAGAAGACTGAGGCCTTATCAGAAGGATCCATTGAGTGCCCTCTTCAGTGTGCTGGTCATTGGTAGAAAATTGTGCCTTATCATACTGGCTTCTGGCCCTACCTCTATGGCCTTCCTGATCTCCCTTCCTTTTTGTCCTAATATGAGTGTTTCAATCAAGCAAGTCCCATCTGAAGTAGAAGACAGAGCATATAAAATCCTTATAATATTTTGTATTCTAGGATATCATCTCTTTCTATAGCAGGGGACACATAGTTTTCACCTTTATTCCATTGAACACATGATATTTGGAGTCTGACTGTGGGTCAGAGAGAGTAAAGAGTATAGCTAACAATGAGCTCTGTCATTTCTTAAACCTTTTTCCCTGACCAAAAGGGGCCACTTTTCCTCTGGAAATGCTGTCTCCTGGTCTTCATTGTAAATACAGACAATATAATGTTTCTTCTTTTAGGTTCCTCCATCTTTGCCAAAATGACCGAACTCCTGAACAGCATACTCACCGTGATTAAGGTGTTCCAGAGATATGCCAAAGAGAATGGGGACTCCACCTCACTATGCAAGGAAGAGTTGAAGCAGCTGCTCTTGGCTGAGTTTGGAAACATCCTCAGGGTAAGATGCTCAGACTTTGAGCCCCATGGAGACAAGTGTGAATTACAGTGATGCCTGCCTTTAGAACGTCCTGCTTTTTGTTTTATTTGTTCATGACCTACCCTATAACTAAAAGAATTTCAGGCAGCTCCTTAGTAGTTCTCTTCCAGCACACACACACACACACACACACACACACACACACACACACACCCCTCCTTGTATTTTTATTCAAACAAGAGGGAGTACAGCTTCAGGCTGGAAATCATTTCTCAGGAGAAAATCTGAGATTTGTACCTTGATTTCCATATTTAAGTGCTGTCCACACATCTCATTCATTAGTTTGTTCAGTAAAGAGTCACTGAACATCTACTACCTACCAGCACCATTCTGGGCACTGGGGATACAAACATGAATAAAACCAGCTTTCCCTCCCTCCAGGATCTCACAGTGTGGTTAGAAAAAACAGATGAACAAACAATTACAACATAGCACGGGATGGAATGGGATAGCTTCTTCAAATGATTCAAAGTAATTATTAATGAAGCCGATTTTAAATAAGTGTATCTATCCCTATTGTCATGCTCCCATTGGTCCAGCAAGGGATGAGATTCTGAGAACCAGCTTATCAAAGACTAGAACCAAGCATGGGCCACTTTAGATTAGTGATTTCTCAATCGAAGGTTTATGCAGGACTAAATGGACTGGGGCACAGATACTGACACTATCCATAGGAGAACATCTGATTTTTTTGCTTGTTTTATCTTTGCACAGAGACCAAATGACCCAGAGACTGTGGAAACCATCTTGAGCCTCTTGGATAGAAACAGAAATGAGCATGTTGATTTTCATGAATATCTCCTGATGGTGTTCCAGTTGGCCCAAGCCTGCTATCATAGGCTGGATAATGAATCATATGGAGATAGAACCTCTCAGCAAGAAAGGAAGCAGGAAGGAACACAAGGCCATACTTTTCCAAGAAATACAGGCAGACAACACAAGAGGAGGCATGAGGGAGAAAGGCAGGATTCCTGCCACAGTCAGTCTGAGAAACAAAGCCAGGATACCCACCAAGATCAGTCTGAGAGACCAGACAGGGACTCTCTCTATGGTCAGTCTGAGGGCCAAGACAGGGACTCCCACTATGGGCAGACTCAGAGACCAGACAGAGACTCCCACTATGGGCAGACTCAGAGACCAGACAGGGACTCCCGCTATGGGCAGACTCAGAGACCAGACAGGGACTCCCACTATGGGCAGACTCAGAGACCAGACAGGGACTCCCACTATGGGCAGACTCAGAGACCAGACAGGGACTCCCACTATGGGCAGACTGAGGGACAGGGTCAGGACTCCAGGTCTGGTCAAAGACTGAGTAATAAATCTGGCAGTGGCAATCCTGAAAGACAGGGCTATGTCTTTGCCCTAAATCAGTATGAGAAACAACTTCAAGATTCTCATTATGGCCAACCTGATAGGCTTGGACAACAGTCAAGCTATGGCCAGTCTGGAAGACTTAGAGAGGACCCTCAGTATAGCCACACAAACCAACAGGAATCAGGCTCTTATAATGAACAGTCTGGAAGGCTGGGTCAGGAATCAGGCTGCGGTCAGAGAAATAGGCAAGAATTGGATTCTCACTATGGCCAGACAGACAGACAAGGTCTGAGCGCTCACTATAGCCAGACAAGGCCAGAGAGACAAGGCCAGAGTTACCATTATGATCAGACAGACAGACAAGGCCAGAGCTCTCAATCTGGTCAGACCGACAGACAAGGCCTGAACTCTCACTATGGGCATATGGACAGACAAGGCCTGAGCTCTCACTATGATCAGACGGACAGACAAGGCCTGAGCTCTCACTATGGTCAGATGGACAGACAAGGCCTGAGCTCTCACTATGGTCAGACGGACAGACAAGGCCTGAGCTCTCACTATGGTCAGACGGACAGACAAGTCCTGAGCTCTCACTATGGTCAGACAGACAGACAAGGCCTGAGCTCTCACTATGGTCAGACAGACAGACAAGGCCTGAGCTCTCACTATGGTCAGACCGACAGACAAGGCCTGGGCTCTCACTATGGTCAGACAGACAGACAAGGCCAGATTTCCCACTATGGTGAGACAGACAGACAAGGCCTGAGCACTCGATATAGCCAGACAGACAAACAAGGTGTGAACTCTCAACACGGTCAGTCAGAGACTGGGGAAACTAGGCAAAATAGGTGCTTCCAAGGGAGCGAGGGAACAAGCAGAGACTCACATGCTGAGCAATCAGGAAGGCCAGGAAGACCAAGCCAACAGACTCAAGGACAGGAAGTAAACCAAAATCAGGGACAGAGACCCCAGACTAGGGAAGAGCAACAGAACAGTCGCCAGGCATGGGAGTCTGAAGAGGATACTCAACACAAACTAGTAGCACAAATTCAGCAAGAAAGGCCACCCTGTCACAAAGGGAGAGACTGGCAGTCACACAGTAGTGAGCAGGGCCACAGACAGGCCCAGACCAGGCAGAGTCACGGTGAGAAGCAGAGCCACCAGGCAGAGGAAGAGCAGGACCACCAAAGCTGCGGTAGACACAGTCATGAGGGTCAGGAAACTCCATGTGAGACATGGGACAGGGAAACCTGTGAAGATGAGCAGACCCGTCAGAGACGAGACAGGCAAACCCATGAAGATGAGCAGACTGGTCAGAGACGAGACAGGCAAACCCATGAAGATGAGCAGACCCGTCAGAGACGAGACAGGCAAACCCATGAGGATGAGCAGACTGGTCAGAGAAGAGACAGGCAGACTCGTGAGGATCAGCAGACCTGTCAGCGACGAGACAGGCAAACCCATGAAGATGAGCAGACCCATCAGAGACGAGACAGGCAAACCCATGAGGATGAGCAGACCCATCAGCGACAAGACAGGCAGACTCGTGAGGATCAGCAGGCTGGTCAGAGTCAAGACAGGCAAACCCATGAAGATAAGCAGATCCATCAGAGACAAGACAGGCAAACCCATGAAGATGAGCAGACTGGTCAGAGACGAGATAGGCAGACTCGTGAGGATCCACAGACCCATCAGCGACGAGACAGGCAAACCCATGAAGATGAGCAGACCCGTCAGAGACAAGACAGGCAAACACGTGAAGATGAGCAGACCTGTCAGCAACGAGACAGGCAAACCCATGAAGATGAGCAGGCCCATCAGAGAAGAGACAGGCAGACTCGTGAAGATGAGCAGACCCATCAGCAACGAGACAGGCAAACCCATGAAGATGAGCAGACCCGTCAGAGACAAGACAGGCAGATTCGTGAGGATCAGCAGACCCGTCAGAGACGAGACAGGCAAACCCATGAAGATGAGCAGGCCCATCAGAGAAGAGACAGGCAGACTCGTGAAGATCAGCAGACTGGTCAGAGACGAGACAGGCCGACTCGTGAGGATCAGCAGACAGATCAGAGACAAGACAGGCAAACCCATGAAGATGAGCAGACCCATCAGAGACGAGACAGGCAGACTCATGAGGATCAGCAGACCCATCAGAGACGAGACAGGCAAACCCATGAAGAGGATCAAAACTGTCGACGACAACAGGATCAGCAAACCCATAAGGATAAAGAGAGGTATCAAGAGTCCCAGTATCAACAATCCCAAGGGACCCAGCAAGGATATGCCAACAGAGAAAAATTCCATATGAATGAAGATGGCCAAAGTCCAAGCTCCCAAGGAAGACGCAGTGACCTGGCCTTCCATCCAACCCAGAATGCTGGGAGGCCCCAAAGAAGAGAACAGGGTGGAAGTCATCCTATCAAGGCAACTATTGCTCCCAATCCACTCTATGACTACGTACAAGAGCAGAAAGGGGTTAGGCACTAGGCTGTGCATTGCACCAAGAGCTAAAGCAACACGAAGCCAAGGAAGAAATCTACACATCAAGTTCATCCTTACTTCTGCTTAAGAGATTGAAAATGTGTATCTTCATTCTCTCCTCTACTCTATCTAACCACAAGGATGCTTTTAGGAACTAGTATTCACTTCTAGGGCATTTCAGTTCTTTGATCAGCAATTCCAGTGCTCTGGTTGGGTAAAATCTGAGTGGTAAATTGGGTGAAATAATCAGATCCCAATTTTGATTAATTTGGGGATTTAAATCATTTCCTGGTTTGTTCTCTGTATAGGTGGGACAGGATTGGATCATTGAAAGGTAGGAATTTCACTCAAAAGTTCAGAAACAGGAAAGGCATTCTGAAGATACACATTATAACCTGAGGAAAGGACACCAGGACTTAGAGAGCTCTTGTGGCTAAACCATCAAGAATTGCAAGCCTTGTAGCCTACACTAAAATGAAATACAGTGAGAGGCTGCTAGACGTCCACAACACCCCCATGCCCATGTCTCTACCCCTCATCAAGACTGGCCACTGAGCTATCATGAGAGCTGATTGGACTGATTCCAGTTTGATGCCTTTTAGTTTCTGATCACATGAAACAGCAAACATTTCATCTGTTCGCAGATTCCAACAAGCCAACACTGTTGATCCCTAGGTCCTGGAGCCTGAAAACCTTTCATGAGAAAGTCTATGGAATTGTATTAAAATACCCAATAAATGATTGGTGAGCATCAACCTCAGTGACTCTTTTCCTTCTTCACTATGGGGCCATCCTATCTTCACTTGTGGGCATTTTCCAAGGATAAGAAATCATTTCTCCACTTTTAAGATCTCTTTGTTCTTTGAGCTCCTGAGCACTTAAAAAAATAAGAATTAATATGAAACAAATAACAAGGAGTCAAAAGGAACTTATCTAAACATCATCTTCAGTTCCTTCCCCTGCAGAGGAGTCAAATTTGACCCCTTCCACTCATTCAGCTCCATATTCAAGTGATCATTGTGTGTGTGCGCGCGCTTAGTTATTCAGTCGTGTCTGACTCTTTGCGACCCCATGAACTGTAGCCCACCAGGCTCCTCTGTCCATGGGATTCTCCAGGCAAGAATACTGGAGTGGGTTGCCACTTCCTTCTCTAGGTGATCTTCCTGACCCAGGGATTGGACTCAGGTCTCCTGCATTGTAGGCAGATTCTTTACCATCTGAGCCACCAAGGAAGCCCGCAAGTGATCATTAAGTCTTGCCAACTCTACATCCACCACACCTCTTAAATCTCTTCCCACTTCTCCATTCCACCACCTTAACCTCCCTTCTCTTCAGTGAGAATAAAGTTCATACTCCTTAGCATGGCACATAGGACCTCCACAATCTAACCCAGATGACCTACCCAGCCTAATCTCATGAAAGACTCCTCCAAGGAGCATTTAATACTTTTTCTTAGTATACCATAGACTTTCAATAATTCATATTTTTAATATACAATTCCACAGCCTGGAATACCTTCTCCCCTCTTTCAGCCTGGCAAAAACCTCAGCATACTCTGTGTCCCAACTAAATATCACACCTATGGGCAGCTTCCCTGGATACTCCAAGCATTCCTTCCCCTAAATTTTAACTCATTCCTGCGATATCATTTGTTACCCTGTAGTAATTATCTCCTCTACCAACCTGGAAATAAGACCATATCTCACTCAAACTTGTACTACTTAGCACTTAGTGCCTCCACTGAAGTTTAGTGGCCCTCATCATTTGTTGAATAGATAGGCAGATGGAGAAAATTAGTCTGACTTCAGAATAAATTCAACTGAAAATTTATTAGGGCTTTCCTACCTATTATGCAGTAATAGACAAGGGAAATTAATGAGACCCTTATTCAGTAAGTGAATGGAAAAATAACCTCTTTGGATATTTTAATCAAAAGGGGAATTAATGCCCGGAATTATATGGGTTGAATCATTGAAAAATAGGAAGCAATTTCTGGAACTATTGGGTTCAATATATCACCAGCGCTGCAGTTAAGGAATGAGAAAGCTGGAATCCAGAAGTGGCCTCATATTACTGCCGAAATTGCCTATCAACATCCATGACTCCATAACTTATTTGCCAACAGAAATAACCCAAATCACAATATCTTCCAAATATCATGTAAAATCACCTGATAAAATGTAATTCACATCTAGAACTCTAACATAAGGGAGCCTTGGAAACACAGAAGTAGATAAGAATGGATACATAAGAATGGACTATCAGATCATCTTCACCATAGGAAGGATATAAAAACTCATAACAACAATTTCTTTCCTGAAGAAGATTCTTATCTAATAGCAAGAAATATTTGTACAGCAAAAAAACCATTAAATAAGACAAAAATGTCCTAAGTACATGAAAATTGCTGTCATGACACCAAGAAGGGAGTAGCTCTGCTTGAAAAGATTTTTTAAAGGCTTTATAAGGAAAGCATCTAAACTAGGGCCATGATCCTAGGAGAGAGGGGATGAGAAAAGTCACAGCTTGTCCTGGGACTTAAGCTCAGTGGGGAGGCCCATATGCTGGCTGCTGTTTAAATGGTATAATTGTTCATAGGTAAGATGGGTCTTCTTCACAAATGTTTTCCACAACTTAGACTCGCCCCAGAAAGCTAAAGTAGAGGGTAGAGAATAAACCAGGGTGAGTGGTCTCAAAATCTGGAAGCGACTCAGGGGTCATGGAGGCTCTCAGTGGGTGAGCCAGGCAGTAAAGAATGGGAGCAATTAAGGCAACCAGGCTGGGAAACAGCACAAGTAAATATAGCGAAGGAAAGCCCAGGAAAGTTTGATGAAGCAAGAGGTATACAAACAGACACTAAAGAGAGTCAAAGCTGAAAGGGCAAAGTGAGCTAGATCATGGAGGACCTCAAAATCTACCATGAAGCCTTTCTATCTGGGATTTTTTCTTTCTGTTAATAGTAGGAGCCACAAAGTTTTCTTAGCAGAAAATGAGAGGAAAACTGGCAGGACAGATGTTTGGGATGGAGAGAAACAGCTAATATAAGGACAGAGTTAGGTGTAGGCCTCATAGTCAACAAGAGCCCAAAATGCAGTACTTGGGTGCAGTCGCAAAAATGACAGAATGATCTCTGTTCATTTCCAAGGCAAACCATTCAATATCACAGTAATCCAAGTCTATGCGCCAAGCAGCAATACTGAAGATGCTGAAGTTGGACAGTTCTATGAAGACTTACAAGATCTTCTAGAACCAACACCCAAAAGAGATGTCCTTTTCATTATAGGGGGCTGGAATGCAAAAGTAGGAAGTCAAGAAATACCTGGAGTAACAGGCAAATTTGACCTTGGAGTACAAAATGAAGCAGGGCAAAGGCTAACAAGAGTTTTGCCAAGAGAACACACTTGTCATAGCAAACACTCACTTTCAACAACACAAGAGAAGACTCTACACATGGACATGACCAGATGGTCAATATCAAAATCAGATTGATTACATTCTTTGCAGCCCAAGATGGAGAAGCTCTATACAGTCAGCAAAAACAAGACCAGGGGCTGACTTTGGCTGAGATCATGAACTGAACTCCTTATTGCCAAATTCAGCCTTAAACTGAAGAAAGTAGGGAAAACTCCTGGACTATCCAGCTATGACCTAAATCAAAACCCTTATGATCATACAGTGGAAGTGACAAATAGATTCAAGGGATTAGATCTGATAGAGTGCCTGAAGAACTATGGAATGAGGTTCGTGACACTGTACAAGAGACAGGGATCAAGACCATCCCCAAGAAAAAAAAAGGCAAAAAGGCCAGATGGTTGTCTGAGGAGGCCTTACAAATAGCTGTGAAAAGAAGAGAACTGAAAAGTAAAGGAGAAAAGGAAAGATACACCCGTTTGAGTGCAGAGTTCCAAAGGATAGCAAGGAGACATAAGAAAGCCTTCCTCAGTGATCAATGCAAAGAAATAGCAGAAAACAACTTAATGAGAAAGACTAGAGATCTTTTCAAGAAAATTAGAGATACCGAGGGAACATTTCATGCAAAGATGGGCACGATAAAGGACAGAAATGGTATGGACCTAACAGAAGCAGACGGTATCAAGAAGAGGTGGCAAGAATACACAGAACTATACAAAAAAGATCTTCACAACCCAGATCATCATGATGGTGTGATCACTCAGCTAGAGCCAGACATCCTGGAATGTGAAGTCAAGCGGGCCTTAGAAAGCATCACTACAAACAAAGCTAGTGGAGGTGATGGAATTTCAGTTGATCTATTTAAAATCCTAAAAGACGATGCTGTGAAAGTGCTGCACTCAATATGCCAAAAAATTTGGAAAACTCAACAGTGGCCACAGGACTGGAAAACGTCAGTTTTCATTCCAATCCCAAAGAAGGCAATGCCAAAGAATGCTCAAACTACCACACAATGGCACTCACCTCACACGCTAGTAAAGTAATGCTCAAAATTCTCCAAGCCAGGCTTCAACAGCATGTGAACCAAGAACTTTCAGATGTTCCAGCTGGATTTCAAAAAGGCAGAGGAACCAGATATCAAATTGTCAACATCTGTTGGATCATCGAAAAAGCAAGAGAGTTCCAGGAAAACATCTACTTCTGTTTTATTAACTATGCCAAAGCCTCTGACTGTGTGGATCACAACAAACTGTGGAAAATTCTTAAGAGATGGGAATACCAGACCACTTGATCTGCCTCCTGAGAAATCTGTATGCAGATCAAGAAGCAACAATTAGAACTGGACGTGGAACAACGGACTGGTTCCAAATTGGGAAAGGAGTGCGCCAAGGCTGTGTATTGTCACCCTGCTTATTTAACTTATATGCAGAATACATCATGCAAAATGCTGGACTGGATGAAGCACAAGCTGGGATCAAGACTGCCAAAAGAAATACCTATAACCTCAGGTAGGCAGATGACACCACCCTTATGGCAGAAAGCAAAGAACTAAAGAGCCTCTTGATGAAAGTGAAACAGGAGAGTGAAAAAGTTGGCTTAAAACTCAACACTCAGAAAACTAAGATCATGGCATCTGGTCCCATCATTTCATGGCAAATAGATGGAGAAACAATGGAAGCAGTGACAGACTTTATTTTGGGGAGCTCCAAATCACTGGTGAGTGCAGCCATGAAATTAAAGGATACTTGCTCCTTGGAAGAAAAGCTATGACCAACCTAGACAGCATATTAAAAAGCAGAGACATTACTTTGCCAACAAAGGTCCATCTAGGCAAAGCTATGATTTTTCCCGTAGTCATGTATGGATGTGAGAGTTGGACTATAAAGAAAGCTGAGCACTTTAGTACTGATGCTTTGGAACTGTGGTGTTGGAGAAAACTCTTGAGGGTCCCTTGGACAGTCCAAGGGATCCAACCAGTCAATCCTAAAGGAAATCAGTCCTGAATATTCATTGGAAGGACTGATGTTGAAGCTGAAACTCCAATATTTTGGCCACCTGATGCAAAAAACTGACTCACTGGAAAAGACCCTGATGCTGAGAAAGATTTAAGGCAGGAGGAGAAGGGGATGACAGAGGATGAGACGGTTGGATGGCATCACCAACTCGATGGACATGAGTTTGAGCAAGCTCCAAGAGCCAGTGACGGACAGGGAAGCCTGGCATGCTGCAGTCCATGGGGTCTCAAAGAGTCAGACACGACTGAGCGACTGAATTGAACTAGATGAACTTGATCTGTAGAACTTCCCCATCACAGGTACAACCTAAGCCCATGCAGACCTTGGAACATGGCAGACTGCAGGGCTATCTAAGCTGAGCCCAAAACCAAAGATGAGAGTGGGGGTCTGCCCTTAAGAGGGTGTGAAAGGAGAGAGGAGAAACATTTTAATGTGTTACAGGCTAACCAGAAGTAGGCTCTGCCATCAGCAAAACAAAAAAAAAAAAAAGCAGCTCTCTGGATCTAAACCATAGAGCAACCTTCCAAATTTTTTCAACTGAAAATGAAGACTGTCCCTCTTAAGCACCATCTATTCTCAAACTCTGAGCGAATCATGAAAACTGTGAAGATAACTCACAGCGCTTCCTCCAAATATACCTAAATTAAAAAGGCACATCATTCCCTTGCAGAAAACTGTTCTTTATTTCACTGCAGCCCAACCTTCTTCCCCTTGGGACTGACTCCTGAGCTATTTTCTCCTCTAACTATGGGCTATTTTATCCTGTCCTTTGGCTTTAAATGTGTCAGTATTTCTGAGGCTCTCCAATCTTCATCTCTAATGTCTTTCCTAAACTCCAGGCTCATATATTCTCCAATAATCTACTTGGCATTTCCACTCGGACATCTAAATAGCATCTCAGTCTTAGCATTCCCAAACAGAACTCTCAATTTAACTTGTTTCTCCTTTAATGTCCCCCATTTTAGTAAGTCGGTAGCACCATCCACAATGCTCAGGCAAAAACCTAAGGTATATACTTTGTTGTAATCATTCTTTCCTCCCAAATCAAACTCATCAGCAAGTCCTTTTGTTTCTGTCTCAAAATATAGCATGGCCCAAATTCACCATCCGTGTTCTTGCCTGGAGAATCCTAGGGACAGAGCAGCCTGGTGGACTTCTGTCTATGGGGTCGCGCAGAGTCGGACACGACTGACGCGGCTTAGCAGCAGTAGCAGCAAATTCACCATCACTGCCATGTCTAGTCCTAACACCCCCATCACCACCATCTCTCTCCTGGGATACAGCAATAGCTTCCTGATGCAAGTCCTTACTCCTCTGCGGAATGTAAACCACATCATGTCACTCCCCTGCTTAAAATTCTTGACAGTTTCTCACCACACTGACGATAACAGTCAACATTCTTCCCAGGGCCTTTCTACACTGGGTCTCTTCCAGACCTCATTTTTCAACACTCTCTTGTACAGTCACCAACCATTCTGGCCTTCTTTCTTTGATTCTGGTAGGATAAGCTGGTTCCTATTTAGAGCAGCTAATTTTTTTTTTTTTTTTTGGTCTGGAATGGGCATCTCCCCGATTTATATGGCTGCCTTCCTATTTCATCTAGGTATCAGCAAAAGAGTATACCTCCTCAGAGAAGCTTTCTCTAACTTTTAATCTTAAAGAATAGTCTTCCAATCACTCTCAACTACATCCTCTTCTTTTTGTCACTATTGTCAGCACTTTTCATATCTGGTACATTGTTTTCATACTACTTGTTTATAGTCATCTCCCCTCAGTTGGAACTTAAGGCCCACAAGAACAAGGATTCTGTTTGTCCTGTTTGCCACTGTACCCTCTACATCAAAAACAGTGGTCGCTTCAAAATGATTTTGCTCTACCCTTCTCCTTTACCATATAAGGCAATGAGAGAAAAGCAAGTTTCCAACATGGAAGGCTTGAAGATGATGGAACAACAAAGATGCCTCTGAATAAAGTGTGTATATGGCAGGGAGGGGGCCAGGAACTCAGAGTTTGCAGCCCTTTATAGTAAAGTATAATAAAGCAACCCTAGTGGGGTGGCATAGACAGTGCCCATCTGATCTGATTTTTCACATAGTATTTTTTATTTATCACATAGTACTTTGAAATGAAATTTGTTACCTGCATGCTTTGATTTTTCTCTGTAACATTTAGAAAGGTAGGCACGCATGCACACAAACTGGCTGATCATGGTGCATGACCAATAAGTGTATGTGTCAACTGAATTCTCACAGAAGCCCTCCGTGATCTGGCTGCAGTCTACATTTGCAACCTGGTTGCCAACAATACCCCAATATGCCACCTAGACTCCAACTTAACTAGACAACTTCACACTATACTTTGGAAGCAAACTGGAGAAATTATACAATCATATGGGGTTCTAGCGCCACCTACTGATCACTGGATTCCCTGTGTCCTTGCTGCTGTTCAGTTGCTAAGCAGTGTCTGACTCTTCCAGACCTCATGCACTGTAGACGGTGAGGCTCCTCTGTCCAGGGGATTTCCTTGTGTTCTTAGATGGCTAGGAAAAAAATAACAAATGCTAATCTGGTCAGTTTGGCACCCTCTGCCCAGTGAACAAGTAAGACTCTTGTCATATATACTGGTCACCAGTTTCTACCATAGCAGCTATCCCCCCCAACTGTACAGTGCATCATATAGTAGCCACTCAGTTAAGAGCAGCAGTTTGGGAGTCCAACAGAAGTGAGTTCCAATCCTGACCCAACTACTCAACTTTTGCATTACTTAATCCTCAGTTTCCTCATTTAAAAATTCTGATAATAATATCTTCTTCATAGGGTGGCTGTAAGGATCTGCAGGGTACCTGACATGGTACCTGGCACATTCTAGGCACTGCTGCTGCTGCTGCTGCTAAGTCACTTCAGTCGTCTCCGACTCTGTGTGACCCCATAGATGCCCGCCCACCAGGCTCCTCCGTCCCTGGGATTCTCCAGGCAAGAACACTGGAGTGGGTTGCCATTTCCTTCTCCATTCTAGGCACTAGAGAACTGCAAAGATACAACCCTTGCCTTAAAAGAGCTTGGACTAGTCAGGGTTAGAGCAAAGGCTGAGCTATGCATGTAAGTAAGTGAAGTGAAGTGAAGTCACTCAGTCGTGTCCGACTCTTTATGACCCCGTGGACTGTAGCCTACCAAGCTCCTCTGTCCATGGGATTCTCCAGGCAAGAATACTGGAGTGGGTTGCCATTTCCTTCTCCAGGGTATCTTCCCGACCCAGGGATCGAACCCGGGTTTCCCGCACTGGAGGCAGACGCTTTAACCTCTGAGCCACCAGGGAAGCCCTTGCATGTAAGTAAAGATGCTATGATTCAATGCACAAAATTTTTTGATCACTTCATGTAGATTAAGTACTGTAACTGCAGGTGGTAAGATGATAAGAAAGAGAGCACCATGGATGCTCAAAAGAGGGAAGATATATGCAGGTGGGGCAAAAGAAGTATCTTCAGGATAGAGGAAGCATCTATCTTAGATTTTAGTGGTTGATTAGGATTTAAACAAGCAGGTGGATTTATTTAACCAAGATTGTACTCATTCTTAAAATCTTACTTCAAACGTCATCTCCATAAAGCCATCCCCCACACCTACCTTGAAAGTGAAAGTGAAAGTGAAGTTGCTCAGTCGTGTCCGACTCTTTGCGACCCCATGGACTGTAGCCTACCAGGCTCCTCTGTCCATGGGATTCTCCAGGCAAGAGTGCTGGAGTGGGTTGCCATTTCCTTCTCCAGGAGATCTTCCCAACCCAGGGATCGAACCCAGGTCTCCTGCATTGCGGGCAGATGCTTTACCATCTGAGCCACCTCCACCTGTCTGCTCCTACTATTATCAATCCTCTTGTGGCATTCTAATTCATTCTGCTTATTTTAAAGTTCATAATTTACAAGTCTGTCTTTCACACTGTCTTCCACATACTTCCCTAAAACCAAATAAATCATTGATAGTATGCATTTATAAGACCCCACAGTGTGATACCTACTAATAACAGCAATATTTCCATACATATAAGGTGGGGGCTGCAGTTCAAAAGTCTCAGATTCATTCATTCACCCAACGAACACTGATGACTTAAGTTTGCTGGACACTGTGCTGGTCTCTGGGGGATACAGAGGCAGGGTGTCTGTCATCAAGAATTCACGATTTCTGCAGCAGGAAGACAATCACAACACCTTGTGATGGGTCTAAGAGAACTAACAATTGTTTGCAGATACAGGTAAAAAAAAATAATAGCCATCACTAACTCTCCCTGAGCACATCACTAGCTTCCCCTGAGTGCGTCCCCAGGGACAATGCTGAGTGCTCACATGCTTTATCCTCTCACAAACCCTAGTAAATTTGGTGCTTTTCATCTTGTCCACTTTATAGATGAGAAAGCCAAGGCATGGAGAGATTAAAGAACTTCCCCCAAAGTCATGTATCTTGTGAGTGACAAGAACAAAATTCAAATCCAGACTTGACCTCTAAAATCCATGTTTTAACTTATTTGATTTCTATCTACCCCAATGAAAAGAGCCTACTCAATGAGTACTGTAATTTGTGGAACAGAATGTAACTGCCATGTCAACCAGTCTGGGCTAGAACTGCTAAACACAAGGCACAATGCTAGTACTGTAGAGGACAGAGATATGCAAAATTATCCCTGCCCTCAAGGAGCTCACAGTCTACTGAGAGATGTAATGTATATAAATCAGTACGCTTAATCCATAGAACACTCTGAGAGGCCTGTAATCAAGCACAAGGACCAAGAGAAAAAAAACACTATCCCAGTGGGGAATGCTAGACAGAGGGTTTCTTGCTGGAAGAATCAGTTGACCTGGCCTTTAAGGGTGATTCCAGGGATTAGATCTGATAATCAGAGTGCCTGAAGAACTATGGACGTAGGTTCATGACATTGTACAGGAGACAGGGATCAAGACCAACCCCAAGAAAAAGAAAGGCAAATGGTTGTCTGAGGAGGCCTTACAAATAGCTGTGAAAAGAAGAGAATTGAAAAGTAAAGGAGAAAAGGAAAGAAACACCCATTTGAGTGCAAAGTTCCAAAGGATAGCAAGGAGACATAAGAAAGCCTTCCTCAGTGATCAATGCAAAGAAATAGCAGAAAACAACAGAATGGGAAAGACTAGAGATCTCTTCAAGAAAATTAGAGATACCAAGGGAACATTTCATGCAAAGATGGGCACGATAAAGGACAGAAATGGTATGGACCTAACAGAAGCAGAAGATATTAAGAAGAGGTAGCAAGAATACACAGAACTATACAAAAAAGATCTTCACAACCCAGATCATCACGATGGTGTGATCACTCAGCTAGAGCCAGACATCCTGGAATGTGAAGTCAAGTGGGCCTTAGGAAGCATCACTATCAACAAAGCTAGTGGAGGTGATGGAATTTCAGTTGATAAAATCCTAAAAGATGATGCTGTGAAAGTGCTGCACTCAATATGCCAACAAATTTGGAAAACTCAGCAGTGGCCACAGGACTGGAAAAGGTCAGTTTTCATTCCAATCCCAAAGAAAGGCAATGCCAAAGAATGCTCAAACTACGACACAATGGCACTCATCTCACATGCTACAAAGTAATGCTCAAAATTCTCCAAGCCAGGCTTCAACAGTATGTGAACCACAAACCTCCAGATGTTCAAGCCGGATTTCAAAAAGGCAGAGGAACCAGAGATCAAATTGCCAACATTCATTGGATCATCAAAGAAGCAAGAGATTTCCAGAAAAACACCTACTTCTGCTTTATTGACTATGCCAAAGCCTTTGACTGTGTGGATCACAACAAACTGTGAAAAATTCTTAAAGAGATAGAAATACCAGACACCTGATCTGCCTCTTGAGAAATTTGTATGCAGGTCAAGAAGCAACAGTTAAAACTGGCATGGAACAACAGACTGCTTCCAAATCAGGAAAGGAGTATGTTAAGGCTGTGTACTGTCACCCTGCTTATTTAACTTACATGCAGAGTACATCATGAGAAATGCTGGACTGGATGAAGCACAAGCTGGAATCAAAATTGCCAAAAGAAATATCAATAGCCTGAGATACACAGGTGACACCACCCTTATGGCAGCCTCTTGGTGAAAGTGAAAGATACAATATTGTAAAGTAAAAAAAAAAAAGACTAGGCTGTGAAAAAGGTAAATGTAATAGACTATTTCTCATAGGTTTCTTAAATTATATTTTATTGAAGTAAAATTTTTAACAATAATAAATACATACATAAAAAAATAAATTAAAACTCTTAATGGAGAAAAAAAAAAGAAAGTGAAAGAAGAGAGTGAAAACGCTGGCTTAAAACTCAACATTCAGAAAACTAAGATCATGGCATCTGGTCCCATCACTTCATGGCAAATAGATGGGGAAACAATGTAAACAGTGACAGACTTTATTTTTTGGTCTCCAAAATCACTGCAGATGGTGACTGCAGCCATGAAATTAAAAGGGGCTTGTTCCTTGGAAGAAAAGCTATGACAAACCTAGATAGCATATTAAAAAGCAGAGACATTACTTTGCCAACAAAGGTCCATTTAGTCAAAGCTATGGTTTTTCCAGTAGTCATGTATGGATGTGAGAGTTGGACTATAAAGAAGGCTGAATGCCAAAGAATTGATGCTTTTGAACTGTGGTGATGGACTTGAGAGTCCCTTGAACTGCAAGGAGATCCAACCAGTCCACCCTAAAAGAAATCATTTCTGAATATTCGTTGGAAGGACTGATGCTGAAGCTGAAACTCCAATATTTTGGCCACCTGGTGCAAAGAGCTGACTCACTGGAAAAGGCCCTGATGCTGGGAATGATTGAAGGTAGGAGGAGAAGGGGATGACAGAAGATGAGACGGTTGGATGGCATCACCCACTCAATGAACATGAGTTTGAGTAAGCTCCAGGAGTTGGTGATGGACAGGGAAGCCTGACATACTGCAGTCCATGGGGACCCAAAGAGTTGGACACGACTGAGCAACTGCACTAAACGGAATTGAAATGAACTGAACTGAAGGGTGAGTAGACTTTAGAGAAACAAATGTTGAGAAGGTAGAATGAAAGTCCCCAGGCTTAACAGCAGTAGGCATAACAGATCTGATCAGGGCTTTTCATTGATTGTAATCATAACAGGAGAGCAGGAAACTGTGATTGCTTTAAGATAAAACAGTCTGAAGCATGACACCGAAAGTAAAGGCAAGAAGAGTAAAAATAGATAAATTGTACTACATGAATATTCAAAACTTCTGCACATCAAAGGACAAAGTCAACAGAGTGAAAAGATAATCCATAGAATGGGAGAAGATATTTGCAAATCATATATCTGGTAAGAGATTAATATCTAGTATATATAAAAATAATTCCTAAAAATCAACAACAAAAATCTCAAACAATCCAATCTAAAAGTATATGATAAAAAACAAGCTAATAGGGTTTCCCTGGTGAATCAATGGTTAAGAGTCCACTTGCCAATGCAGATGACACGGGTTCAATCCCTGACCCCAGAAGATCCCATATGCCATGAGGCAATTAAGCCTGTGCAGCACAACCACTGAGCCTGCACTCTGTAGCCCGGAACCTGCAACTACTGAGCCCATTCACCCTAGATCTTGTGCTCCACAAGAGAAACCACTACAATGAGAAGCCGGTGAACAGTGACTAAAGAGTAGCTCCCTCTTCTCACTACTAGAGAAAGCTCTCATGCAGCAATGAAGACCCGGTGCAGCCAAAAAATAAATAAGATATGGTTACCAATGGGAAAAGGTGAGGGGAGGGATAAGTTAGGAACTTGGGATTAACAGATACACACTGCTATATATAAAACAGGTGAACAATAAGGTCCTACTGTAAAGCACAAGGAATTATATTTAATACTTGCTTTAACATACAATGGAAAAGAACCTGAAAAAGATTGGGAAAAAAACCTGAAAGACTACGTCTATATACATAGCTGAATCACTTTGCTGTATACCAGAAACTAACACAACACTGTAAGTCAACTATATTTCAATTTTAAAAGTGTGTGAAAGACTTGAAGAAACATTTCTCCAAAGAAGGTATACAAACAGACAAGTACATAAAAAGATGCTCAACCTCGCTAATCATTAGAGAAACGCAAATCAAAAGCACCCATGACTGATTCATGTTGAGGTATGGCGGAAATCAACAAAATATTGTAAAGCAATTACTCTTAAATTAAATATTTAAAAAAGAAAGCACAAGGAGGACTTCCCGGTGGTGCAGTGGATAGGAATCTGCCTGCCAAGGCAGGGAACATGGGTTCAATCCCTGGTCGGAGAAGAGTCCACATGTCGCTGAGCGACTAAGCTTGTGCCCCACATCTACTAGCCCATGCTCTAGAGCCTGAGAGCCGCACCTGAGACCTGAGCTGCAGCTACTGGAGCCTGTGCACTAGAGCCTGTGCTCTGCGGCAAGAGAAGCCACTGCAGTGAGAAGCCTGTGCACAACCAGGGAGCGCCCCTCTCTCCAAACTAGAACAAGCCCGCATGCAGCGATGGAAAGCCAGTGCAGCCAAAAATACACATATAAATACAGTGGTGTGTACATGTCGAAAAATAAAAAAAAATTTTTAAAGCCCAATGAGATACCACCTAGTATCCATTAGGATATAAAATACTACTATAAAAAATATAACTATAAAAAATAAAATTTAAATTAAAAAAAAAAAACAGAAAACAACAGGTATTGGCAAGGATGTGGGAAAATTGGGACCATGTGCAATATCATTGTGTAGGTAAAACTGAAAAACAATTATGCAAAACAGTATGGCAGTTCCCCCCAAAAAAATAAAAATAGAATTATCATATAATCTGGCAACTGCATGTCTGGGTTTATACCCAAAACAACTGAAAACAAGGTCTGGAAGAAATAACTATACACTAGTGTTATAGAAACATTCACATTTGCCAAAAGATAAAAACGATCCAAGTATTCATGGATGGATGAATGCATAAATGATGGAATATTATTCACCCTTAGAAAGGAGGGAAATTCTGGCACATGCTACAACATGGATGAAACTTAAGGACACTGAAAGTGAAAGTGAAGTCGCTCAGTCATGTCCAACTCTTTGTGACCCCATGGACTGTAGCCTACCAGGCTTCTCCGATCATGGGATTTTCCAGGCAAGAGTACCGGAGTGGGTTGCCATTTCCTTCTCCAAGGATCTTCCCAACCCAGGGATAGAACACGGGTCTCCCATGTTGCAGGCAGACGCTTTACCCTCTGAGCCACCAAGGAAGACCTTACAGACACTATGCTAAGTGAAATAAGCCAGTCACAGAAAGATGAATACTGTGTGCTTCCGCTCATATAAAATACCTGGAGTAGTCAAATTCATTGAAAAAGACAGTAGAACAATGGCTGCCAGGATCCAGGGGGAGAAGGAAGTGGGGAATTACACTTTAAAAGGGACAGAGTTTCGGTTTTCTAAGATGAAAAGAGTAGTAGAGATTGGTTGTACACAATGTGAACGTACTTAACACTACTGAACATTTAAAAATGATTAAGATGGCAATTTTATGTTATATGTATTTTATCACAATTAAAGTTTTTTTAATTTTAATTTTTAAAATGCCTTAAAGTATTTTAGGTTAAATTAATAGAAGGAAATAGAACTCTCTGCCTTGCACGGCCCAGACCAGACATTGACAGGCGTTGCAATCTGGAATTCTTCCACAGGAGTGTAATGAAGACTTTTCTCCTAAAGAAATCTTAAAGGATGTTAGCTGTGTGCTGTGCTCAGACACTGAATCGTGTCCAACTGTTTGCAACCCCATGGACTGTAGCCTGCCAGTCTCCTCTGACCATGGGATTCTCCAGGCAAGAATACTGGAGTGTGTTGCCATTTCTTCCTTCACTGGATCTTCCCAACCCAGGAATCAGTCCTGCATCTCTTGGGTCTCCTGCATTGGCAGGCAGGTTCTTTACCACTACGGCCACCTGGGAAGCCCAAAGGATGTTAGAGGCGTTGGCAGCTATCTGAGTCTGCCACATAGAATAAGAGATAATTCTACACTGCTGGTGAGAGTAAGACTAGAACCAATAGGAGGCACAAGTTAAAAAGAAGATAATTTTACCCAAGTTAAAAGGAAATTCTCTTTCAATTTTAATAGTACCCAGAGTCCACTGCCTTAGGAGGTAGAACCCTCCTCATCACTAACCTTGCCTAAGAAAAGACTGCATGATCATTAGTCAGGATAACTGCAGACGAACTTTTACAATAAATGAGATTTGAGTTAGATGATTTCCAAGTTGAACTAGATGATCCAGGTCTACGATTCTATAATATAAGGGTGCAACCTCCCAGATAACCCAGAAATCTCTTCCTTGGTCTTCTTGCCAAGTGGTTTCACAGCCTCGGTCAGGACCTGGTTTTAAAAAAAAAAAAAAGCTCTGAGATCTTGTCACTTCTGTGCCTTACTCTCACCTGTGGTATAGCTGGATGAGTTTGTGTTGAGTCAGAGAAGAAATAAAAGAAATCAAACCTCACATTTAATCCCTTCGTGTGTCTGAGCACAGAACCATAGGGCTTTAGAATCACATCGCAGCTGCTCTCCTGAGTGGTATCAATGATTCACGCAGCCGTGGTTGTATGCTTGCTCTGAAAACAGTAGAGAGAAAGAATAGTGTCCACACACATTCAAACACCCCTTCACTAGTAGCTCATTGTGCTTTAGCTTCTGAAATTTCATCCAACTCTTTTAGAAAACATCTGTACTTCCAACACTATCAATCTCATCAGAGAGTTAAACTGACTTATATATAAACCATATTTTCTAATTCTTCTCTTGTCTTTGAAGTTCAAAGGAAGAACTGGCTACTTTTAGAAAATTTCTTCCAAAAGCAGGTAGGAATTTTCAGAAGGCCAGGGGCCACATTCAGGAGATGTAAGAGGAGCGAGCTTGAATTAAGATTCAGAAAACTCCTCTTTAGGATTTATTCCTTTTAAGAGAATACAAACAAAAGCCAAAAGGCTAAAGAGCCACTGCCCCATAGGAATTAATGAGTTTTCATGATAATTTGATTAAATAAAACCTTATAAAGAAGCCAACAAGAAACTAGAGTAAGGAAAAAAATCTAGATACCTTGACTTAAATGAGTCTCTACCAGTTCAAAATATCTTGGCCATTGATAAGCAAAAGTCATTCATTTCCTAATTTATTCATTCATCAACAAATATTGAGTACTTACTATGTTCCAAGAATCATCTAGGCTCCAAGGATACAGTGGTTTAAAAAACACAGAAAACATGGTTCTTGTAGAGTTTACATCCTAATGGAGAGACAATAGGAAATAAATTAGTAAAATTCATATTACATCAGATAATGACAGGTGATAACATGGTGGGGGGAAGGAATGCAGGAAGATAAAGAATGTTGAGCATCACAATTTTAAATAAGGTGATCAGGGTAGGTCTCCTGAGAAAGTAATATTGGAGCATAGACCTAAATAAGGTAAGGGAAAGAAACCAATGAATATCTGGAGAAGAGCATTCCAAGCAGAGGGAACAGCAGCTGCAAAGGCTCTGAGGCAGCATGTTGCTGGGTATGTTCAGAGAATAGTAAAAGCGATTAGCAAAATAAGTAAGGGGAGCATCACAGGAGATGAGGTCAGAGAGGCCATTCTGTAGAGTCATGTCTGGTAGGCTGAAGGATTCGGATTTTCCTCAGAGTAAGCTGAAGAGAGCCATCAGATGATTTTACCTCAATCCTTCCCAATTTCCTGCACACACATAGACTTATCTCTTATGTGTTTGGAGCCTGCAGATCTGGAGCAGAAGATATCCCATGTCTGTGCAGGCTGTCTTCTAACTCTTGGTCTCTGTGCAATGATCCTGAAGTTCTGTTACCTGGGAGCAACATTCTCAGGGATGCTGCACTTGGTTAACCAGCATGAGCCTACAAATGTGTGCTTGCCTCAGAATCTCAATATCCCACTAAGCCCCTTTTAGAGAGGCAGAAAAGAAACAAAACAGATGCTTTTAAAGTTAAAACTTAAAGGAGTTTATAATCCAGTTAGAAAATCAAACAAACACACATACAGACTTTGGGATGATTGTAAAGCAACTATTGATGAGTGTAAAATTTAATTATACTACCCTATACTATAACACTCTCTTGCTTTTTCCATGATCCAGCAGATGTTGGCAATTTGATCTCTGGTTCCTCTGCCTTTTCTAAAACCAGTTTGAACATCTGGAAGTTCACGGTTCACGTATTGCTGAAGCCTGGCAGAAAGTGAAGAGGAACTAAAAAGCCTCTTGATGAAAGTGAAAGAGGAGAGTGAAAAAGTTGACTTAAAGCTCAACATTCAGAAAACGAAGATCATGGCATATGGTCCCATCACTTCATGGGAAATAGATGGGGAAACAGTGGAAACAGTGTCAGACTTTATTTTGGGGGGCTCCAAAATCACTGCAGATGGTGATTGCAGCCATGAAATTAAAAGACGCTTACCCCTTGGAAGAAAAGTTATGACCAACCTAGATAGTATATTCAAAAGCAGAGACGTTACTTTGCCAACAAAGGTCCATCTAGTCAAGGCTATGGTTTTTCCAGTAGTCATGTATGGATGTGAGAGTTGGACTGTGAAGAAGGCTGAGGGATGAAGAATTGATGCATTTGAACTGTGGTGTTGGAGAAGACTCTTGAGAGTCCCTTGGACTGCAAGGAGATCCAACCAGTCCATTCTGAAGGAGATCAGCCCTGGGATTTCTTTGGAAGGAATGATGCTAAAGCTGAAACTCCAATACTTTGGCCACCTCATGCGAAGAGTTGACTCATTAAGACTCTGATGCTGGTAGGGATTGGGGACAGGAGGAGAAGGGGACGACCGAGGATGAGATGGCTGGATGGCATCACTGACTTGATGGATGCAAGTCTGAGTGAACTCCCAGAGTTGGTGATGGACAGGGAGGCATGGCGTGCTGTGATTCATGGGGTTGCAAAGAGTCGGACACGACTGAGTGACTGAACTGAACTGAACTGATAGTATAACACATGTATAGCTCTCATATATTCTCCCACATAAAACTTTTATCAATTCTTCAAAGTAATTATAACTTTAAATACCTCACAGGTAAGGAAACTAATGAGCTCTAATTAGATCCTTGGAAAGTTCCAAACATTAACTTGCAGCAGAGCCAGGACTTGAGCCCAGATCCATAGAGTCTAAGTCCAGGACTCTGCACTGTTCCACAGCTGGCTATCTTTGATAAACAACTAAATGCATAAGGGACTCTCTAAATAGGAATAATCAGAACCTTATAAAATTAACCAGATCTTTGGAGGAAGAGCTTTGAACCAAGTCTCATATTGATACATGGAATGGACACAGACTGACATGAAATGGAAAAGGGCAGGAATCCTGGACATCAGGTATAGGTTGAATAGAGACACAGATAAGCATCTGTGCAGCATTAAATGCAGGAGATAGGAAACAGATTAGGTACCTGTAGGAAGGCTTCCCGGGTGGCTCTAGTGGTAAAGAATCTGCCTGTCAATGCAGGAGACATAAGAGATGTGGGTTCAATCCCTGGGTTGGGAAGATCTCCTGGAGAAGGGCATAGCAACCCACTCCAGTATTCATGCCTGGAGAATCCCATGGACAGAGGAGCCTGGCGGGCTACAGTCCATAGGGTCGCAAAGAGTCAGACACAACTGAAGCAACTTAGCATGCACGTACCTAACGAAAGGGCCACTTTAGGAAGTGACTGAAGATTATGTAGAAGAAGGGTACTCACTCCTTTCTTCTTGAGCTCTGACCCCCTAAGCATCCATAATCCCCTTCTATCCAGCTTCTCCCACTTCTCAGGAAAGTTCTTAGGCTCCCTCATGAGCTTCTCCTCCCTTTGTCACCTTTTCTCACTCTTCCTTCCATATGCCAAGTGTTTCTCAAGCTTAGTGGCCACTTTATCATCAAGAGAGTTCTAAAAAATCATTGGTGTCTAGAGTCCATTCCCAGAAATTCTAATTTTACAGGTCTATGTTGTGATCCCGGAGAAGGCAGTGGCACCCTACTCCAGTACTTTTGCCTGGAAAATCCCATGGACGGAGGAGCCTGGTAGGCTGCAGTCCATGGGGTCGCTACTAGTCAGATACGACTGAGCGACTTCACTTTCCCTTTTCACTTTCATGCATTAGAGAAGGAAATGGCAACCCACTCCAGTGTTCTTGCCTGGAGAATCCCAGGGACAGGGAAGCCTGGTGGG
This sequence comes from Capra hircus, assembly GCF_001704415.2. Lineage (NCBI taxonomy): Eukaryota > Metazoa > Chordata > Mammalia > Artiodactyla > Bovidae > Capra > Capra hircus. Next base: position 101,959,536 of record NC_030810.1, on the reverse strand, counting down.
CTGCCGTCTATGGGGTCGCACAGAGTCGGACACGACTGAAGCGACTTAGCAGCAGCAGCAGCAGCAGCATGTTGTGATCCATGGCTATCTGGATTCTTGAAAGTTCTCCCAAGAAAAAGGAACCCTCTTAAACTGTTGATGGGAATGTATATTGGTGGAGCCACAATGGAGTGAAGTATGGAGGTTCTTTAAAAAACTAAAAATATGGGGATGACCCAGAGGGATGTTGTGGGGAGGGAGGTGGGAGGGGGGTTCATGTTTGGGATTGCATGTACACCCGTGGTGGATTCATGTCAATGTATGGCAAAACCAATACAGTACTGTAAAGTAAAATAAAGTAAAAATAAAAATTAAAAAAAAAACCTAAAAATAGAGTTACCATATGGTCCAGCAATCTCAAACCTGGGCATATATCCAAAGAAATATACATGTCAAAAATATACATGCAACCTAATGCTCATGACAGCACTATTTACAATGGCCAAAACGTGGAAGCAATCTACATGCCCCTAACAGAGGAATGGATGAAGAAGGTGTGGCAGATAGACATAATGGAATATTACTCAACCTTAGGGAAGAATGAAATAATGCCATTTGCAGCAACATGGATGGACCTAGAGATTATCATACTAAGTGCAGTAAATCAGACAGAGAGAAACAAGTATCATATGATATCACTTATATGTGTGATGTTTTAAATGATACAAATGAACTTATATACAAAACAGAAACACTTATAGACATAGAAAACAAATTTATTGTTACCAAAGGGAAATAAAGAGATGGATAAACTGGGAGCTTGGGATTAAAATATACCTACTACTATATATAAATTAGATAAACAATAGGGACCTACTATATAGCACAGGGAACTATACTCAGTATCTTGTAATAACCTATAATGGAAAAGAATATAAAACAGAATATATATATACATTACTAAATCATTTTGTTGTATAGCTGAAACTAATATAGCGTTGTAAATCAATTATATTTCAATTAAAACTTTTTTTAAAAAAGTTCCTCCAGATAGTTTTAATGCACAGCCAAGGGTGAGGACCACTGTACCGCACACTTCCCCAGTCAGTCTCATCTCTCCTTGAGGGGACAGTCATTGCACTTCTGCCAGTGGCTTCCAAGTCCATCTCCAGCCGATCTCTCTCCTGAGTTCCAAACCTGTATGTCTTATCACCTCTTGGACTTCTTTGTCCCGGTGTTTCACAGGCACCTCAAACTCCATGTGCTCAGAATGGAACTCTTCCTTTCACATTGTTCTCCCTGGAAACAGTCCCACTCTCTGTGGTACTCTCTGCTCAAGCCAAAAACCCAGACCTTCTCCTGATTCTTTCCTCTTCCTCATCTACTATATCCAATGTGCCAGCAAGACTTACGGATTTCTACTTCTTAAAATCTTTCTGATTCAAATGTTTTCTTCAGCCCAACTATAAATACCTTTGGTCAGGCCTCCATTTCTCATCTAGTTCACTGTGGTGGATACTTAAATGACTTTGCTATCTCCTATCTAGCCCTCTTCCAATCTATTCTCAATGCTTCTGCCACAGTGACCTCTCTAAAATACAAATCTATCTATGTCATCATGTCATCTCCTGCCTAAAATCCTATAATGGTTCTCCACAGTCCATGGGATAAAGTCTAAATTCCTTACCTTTGCATACAGAGTCTTTCCTGATCTCCCCTGCTTTACCTTCCCAACCTCACCTCTATCCCTCCCTATCTCACACCCTACACCCAACTTGTCCCACAGGATTGGGCACAAGCTGCACCTTCTCTAAGCTGCCCTCCTTGAGCCCACTGTCTGGGTGAGGTGCCCCTTCCATGTGTTCCCATGACAACACTATCATAACCTTTATTATCCTGGATTAAAATAATGGGTTGACCTGCATGACTTCCTGACCACAAGGTAATCTCCTCAAGGGCCAGGCCATGTACTATTTTCCTTTGTATCCCCAGTTCTTTGCACATCACAAGCATATAATTAAGGCTTTTGAATGAATGATGGATGGATGGAGAAGGTCAGCTGGCAAGGAGGACTGAACAACTGACTGACAACTGTATATTTAGCAATAGGCAGCCACTATAAGCTGTTCAATCCAAAAAGTGCATAATAAAAATAGTATTTGAAGAAGAATATTTTGATAATAGGTTATATGGTATAGATTGGTCATCAGATGGTGAGATATTGGGCAAATCACTAAACCTCATGAATATCAGCATCTTCATCTAAAAAGCGGTAATATTATTACCTGTGCTGCCTATGTCATAAGGCTGTTTCAAGCATAAAACAAAATCAAATCTGTGAAAACTTTCTAAAGGCATAAAGCACTATAAAATATAAGAAACTAAAATTATATGAATATCAGAAAGTGTGACCACCAAAGAGTTTTTAGTAAAACCCAAAGGGGTACAGCATAGTGCGGAAGTATACTGTCATGTTACCTTGGGCAGGTCGCTTGGCCTCTCTATGCCTTGTTTTCCTCACTTGCAAAATATGAATACCACACTCAAGGGTTTATTGTGTTGTTTTTGTATCTAGTAGAGAGCATGACAAATGGAAGGCATTCTATAAATTATAGTTTCCCTTCCTAACCATTCTGCACTTATACCTGTAAGATATTATCCCCAGGCTCTGACACAGAGCTGTACTTACAAAGACTTGTACTAGGGCTTAAGTAGAAAAGAGAGAGGTGGGAAATTCTTTGCTACTGAGTGAGAACCACAGGAGATAATGGGCTAAATGGTGCCTTAGATAAGCGAAATACATCAAAGACTCACAGTGGATGGCAGGAGGCAACAAGAAAGCTTTGGAACCTGATTTCCAAGCAGGCAACTTCATGGGAGGAAATGGGCTGGATGGTGTAGGGTCTGGAAGTGAGATTAGGGGAGGAGAATCTCTCACTCACATCCATCTTGTGCTCATGAGTCACCCTGTGGCCTCGGGCCAGTCCTTCCAAGTTCTGCCTCCATCTGTCCTCAGGAAAAATGGGGACTGTAAAAATATAAGCACAGCAAAAAGCTGAAAAGGTTTGGACTCCTCACAGCAAAAGGCTACTGAGATGCCAGATCTGATGATCTCAGTAAAAGAACAGCTTAAGGCACCTGTCTTAGACTTCCTGAGCACACAGTTTAAAAAAGCCAACCACAGGATGAATATCCAGCAAATGTGTCTGAACTTCAGCAAGCAGGTGTCTGACAAGGTTTAATGAAAAGATTTACCTGAATCCTGACATATTGTAGAAATACATAAAATAACCAGACTGAATATCCCACAGTAACAAAAGCTGATTATCAACTGATAGACAAGGCATAAAAAGCATAAATCTCACAACATTTCACAGTGTTTTCAAGGAGGGCAATGTTCCACGTAACACTTTGTGAAAACAGGAGTCTGGTCAAGGCCCCTGGGAAGTTCTACATACTGGGTAGTTCCACACACAGGGCTTTCTTCCTGACCTCACTTCTTTCTTCCTGGCTCTGCTCACAGGATTCTATATTTAGATGTCAAAAGAAGGAAAAGAACATGGACGTCCTTAAAAATTCTCTTTTTTTTTTTCTGTAAGTTCAAAGCTCTTCACCATTTATGATCTCACTTGGTCTACCACCCTCATCCCCAGGAAGGAGGGAGGAAGCAGGAGTCATTATCCTAATTTCATAGACAGACACCCAGGGCCCAGAGACTTTGACTCACCTAAGGTCATAGAGAAGACCAATGTCTGAGCTGGGCCCACAACAGGGACTCTCCACAGCTCCCAACTTACCATGTAAGCAGCCATAATCTACCTAAAAATTAACTTTTCCTACAGAAGACACTGGGGTTTCCCCAGTGGCTCAAGGGTAAAGAATCCACCTGCAATGTAGTAGATTCAGAAGATGAGGGTTCAATTCCTCAGTTGGGAAGATCCCCTGGAGAAGGGCATGGCAACCCACTCCAGTATTCTTGCAGGGAAAATCCCATGGACAGAGGAGTCTGACAGGCTACAATCCATGGAGTCACAAGGAATCAGACACAACTGAAGCAAATGAGCACAAAGATAACACATTCTTACACCCTGACCCTACGATGTACGAAAAAGATACAAATACACAGTTATGGAAAGAAATTTGGTGGAGATAACGAGGCTATTCTTAGTATGCTAAAAAATTATTGGTATAAATTATTTTAAGATATTGCTCATAATATCTACTTGATACAATCTACTTGATCTATGCTCCCAAGACCTCTATAGTAACTATCATCCAAACACATAACCTGTAATCAAAACTCTCTTATTACATTACAGGTGGCATAATGACCAGGGCCAAAAAGAAAAGTTCAGTTCAGAAGATGTCTGGTTCATTTCCTGGTCTTGGGTACAAGCTCATGTCTAGAAGGCTCCTGCGTTAAGGAAGATAGTTCACCTGTTTCCCATGAAAATTCTGAAGGGAGTATTTCCTCTCTTCCCATAACTCCACAGGACAAAATGAACCCCCACGAAGAGCCACATAAAGAAGGAAGGGAATGTTGCGCTGCCTGTCTGAATGGAATATGCTGGAGAATCTCTCAGCTCGAGTTTCCACAGGGATATTCTATGGAATGTCACTACCAAGAGGATAGGTCAAGGGGAAAAACTGGAGTTGATGGCCCATGAGTTTCAGATACAGTTACACTGGAGTCCTCCTTTGGAAACTCACAATACACATGAGGCTTTGAGAAGCGCTGCTGTATAAGAATAATAAATAAATAACTTCTTTCAATTTGCTTAACCCCTGGTTCCTAAGTTTAGTTAATGATAGCACCTCAAGTACCTAAATACTTGAAACCAGTACTTTGACTAATCAAAAGGTATCATAATGCCATATCCAAGCAAAAGACAGCTATCTTGAGCTTTCCATGTGGGCTGTAATCAGCATGATCTTAACCACCTACCACCTGGACCCTTCTCTAAGTGCCTGAAACTTGAAATCATGCATTTAAGACTAACTTCTTCTCGTGGAGAACAGAAGAAAAGTTAACACATTAAAAAAGGGAGAACCTCAGAAGGGGAATAGGAATGACTGAGCTCTTCTACTTTTGATTCATCAAATTCTGGCCATGAAAAACAAAATTCACACTGAAGACAAATCAAATTTCAAAGAATATAGCCTACTATCAATACCTTCCAGACTCCCCAAGGTATTATTATTTCATTAGCTCTAAATTTCCATGGTTCCCACATCAACAGATTGGCCCAAAGGAGCAGACCACATCTGACCAAACCAGCAAGTTGAAAGTCCAGCTCAGTCACTGAGTGATGTCTGGCAGAGAAGTTAACCTCGACATGGCCTTGTTTCTATATCTGAAAAGTGGAGACAGCAGCCCTTTCATCAGAATAGGCTGGATGGGGGACACCTCATAAAAAGAAGACTGTAAAACGCTTTGCAATACATTCAGTGTCCTATAAAATCTTAATAATTATAATCAAGCTGTGTCTGGAATTCTGCAAGGTCTGCACATGACAAGTAGTAGTCACTGCTCTGGTATCTGATAACAGGACATTCTCACCCCCAGTGCCTCCTTTAGCTGCACAAACTGGTCTTGGCCAAGTTTGGCTTCTTCAAACCAAGTTGTCAAGTGAAAAACATAGCTGAAGCCAAGTCATCTTGGTCTAATCAGCATCACATTTCACTGGAGACAAGATTTTCCCAACCTCCTATCAAAGATGATGAACTTCTGTATAACTATGGCTGAGGAGACCGCCTGCATGAAAACTGACCCCCACTGCAGAGGACTGCCCCACTGTGCAGCATGTGTTGGTCCTAATCACATCACAGGGGACAAAGCGTCAGCTGAACTATGATGGAGGTGGTAAAGAGATCTTATAACTGGCACTTTCCATATCAAAGTACTGTCACCTCCATACTGGCAGCAAAGGACTAAAGGAATAGTACTGATGGTACAGAGTATGGGTACCCATACAGAATCCAGGTAGATCAGGATTCAAATTCCAGCTCTGCCACTTGCCAACTTCTTTGAACTCAGGTAAGTCGCCTAACATCTCAAAGTCTCAGTTTCCCCATCTATAAAATGAAAATAATCATGCTTACGACAAAGGATTGGTTAAGAACTAAATAACAGACAGCAGTTACTATCACATATGGTTTCTAGTGATGGCAACCGTGATGATGGTGATGATCACAAAAACAAAAACAGACTCTCACCATTCTGTCACTGCCCCCACTGAACTGGAGATGTAGGACAGAGGTATCACTACTTCATGTTTGTGTTCTCAGTGCCTGGACCAATGCTTAATAAATTTTGATTTAGACTTTTGTTTTTATTTTCATGACTCTTGGAGGTAGATCAAAAAAGATCTTACTACGATTTATGTCCAAGAGTGATCTGCCTATGTTTTCCTCTACAAGCGTTATAGTATTACATTTAGGCCTTACATTTAGGTTTTTAATCCCATTTTGAGTTTATTTTTGTGTCTGGTGTTAGGGAGCATTCTAATTTCATTCTTTCACATGTAGCTCTATAATGGCATGGGGCTTTCCCTTGTGGCTCAGCTGGCAAAGAATCTGCCTCCTGTGCAGGGCACCTGGGTTGGGAAGATCCCCTGGAGAAGGGAAAGGCTACCCACTCCAGTATTCTGGCCTGGAGAATTCCAAGGACTATACAGTCCATGGGGTCGCAAAGAGTCAGACACGACTGAGACTTTCCTTCACTCACTCTATAATGGCATACATGGGGAAAAAATCTAAATGAGAGCGAATATATGTATATGTAAAACTGATTCACTTTGTTGTACACCTGAAACTAACACAACATTGTAAATCAACTGTACTACAATTAAACAATTGTTTTAAATTTTGATTAGACTGATTTGATTATATGATGCTGAACGCAGAAGATTAAGCTAAAAGATGACAGATGCTTGGATTAAAAAGATGAGACTTCCTTCATGAATTATTGTCTACATATGGACAAAACCAGTCCACTTAGCTGCCTAGGTTGGTGCCCCAGGGAGTTTTCCTCACTGAAGCAAATTCTGCTTGTTCAAGTCTTCGTTTGCATAATAACAGCAGAGGAAGCTCAAAGTGACTCAGGTGGTACTCTTGGAATTCTTTTTAAGATATAGATATGAAACCAGTCCCTTGGCAAAAATAATTTCTTTTTCACAACCTTTGTTTTTTTGTTGTTGTTGTTTGTTTGTTTTAATTTTTATTTTTACTTTATTTTGCTTTACAATACTGTATTGGTTTTGCCATACATTGACATGAATCGGCCATGGGTGTGATTGGGAACTCATGTACAACCTTTGGTTTTAATATTCAAAAGAAAGCACTGCACAGCCCAAGGTAGAAAGAACTAGGATCTTCATTTTAATGTCACTACTCTTGCCCTCCTCATCCTTACTCCCACCACTTGTGTCCTGACAATCCAGTCACCTATTCCATACACAGACCAAGATTTAAAAAATAATAAAATTGTGTCCTTTCTCCTATCAATGGTCCATTGAGACTTCTCTCACATACTCTTTTTCTACCCACCCTCTTCTTCCTAATCTGCCATCAAAAAGTGACTTCTTCTGCACTCTTTTAGGATTATTTTCTGATCATGGAATTTTTATGTCATCTTATGTATAACACATAAATGTAATTTATCATTATTTCAATAAACAAATATTTCCTGAGTACTTGCTTCATATAAAGCACTGGAAATACAGCAGCATACAAAACAGATATGTAGGTTTGTGGAACCTACATCCTACTATATTCAACTCCTTCCTCAATGAATTGATGGCTGGATGGTTGAAACAAACGTCTCTCTATAAGGTCACTCCTTGAAAGGACCAAGGAGACACAGCCATTTATCTCCACCATAGTGGAGAGTAATAACCTCTCCACGATAGTTGACAGGTCAGCCATCTTTTCTTAAAATATACTTTACCCATTCCTATTCCTCAGCTTGCCTCACACTGCCTGTAATGCCTCCCACTTGACCTGCTTGATATCCACTCAACTTATGCTGAATAAGCCCCATCTCCTCCCAAAACCCCTCTCAAACTGATTCTTTAGCCAGCAGTGGAACCTTCCTTCTTTAACCTGTAGAACGCTTATGTATTATAACCAGACTTTACAATTACTTCATATTCCCTGAATGCCCAGGATGGCATCTTTGCCAGTGCTATAATGCTCCCTTTAACCTAGTGTAGTACCTTCCATTTAACAGGAAGTTTAGTGAAAGTTTTGATTAGCTGAATAGTAAGAGACTGTTGGGGACTTTCTAGGTGGCACTAGTAAAGAACCCGCCTGCCAATGCAGGAAACATAAGTGATGCAAGTTCCAAAAGATCCACTGGAGGAGCACATGGCAACCCACTGCAGTATTCTTGCCTGGAGAATCCCATGCACAGAGGAGCCTGACAGCTATGGTCCATATTCACAAAGAGTTGGACCTGACTGAAGCTACTTAGCACACATGCACACAAGACACTGTGGATGTTCATGGGACAGGTTGGGGTATATGAATCACAATCACTATTCCAGGACTTCCAGTCAGAGACATTCAAAAATTTATGCACCCTGGAATGTACAAAAGGGACCCCAAGATCTAATTTTGAAATATACTGGCAATGAAAGAAAAGATTATATTAATGTCAGAAAAACTAACTTGTGCCCTATGAGAAGTTGTAACCATTCCACATCTGTAACACTATAGAGGAAGATCACTGCAGATGGTGACTGCAGCCATGAAATTAAAAGACACTTGCTCCTTGGAAGAAAAGCTATGACCAACCTAGACAGCGTATGAAAAAGCAGAGACTTTACTTGCCAACAAAGGTCCATTTAGTCAAAGCTATGGTTTTTCCAGTAGTCATGTATGGATGTGAGAGTTGGACTATAAAGAAAGCTGAGCACAGAAGAATTGATGCTTTTGAACTGTGGTGTTGGAGAAGACTCTTGAAAATCCCTTGGACTGCAAGGAGATCCAACCAGTCCATCCTGAAGGAAATCAGTCCTGAATATTCACTGGAAGGACTGATGCTGAAGCTGAAGCCCGAATACTTTGGCCACCTGATGTGAAGAGCTGACTCACTGGAAAAGACCCTGATGCTGGGAAGGATGGAGGACAGGAGGAGAAGGGAACAGAGGATGAGACGGTTGGATGGTATCACCAACTTAATGGACATGAGTTTGAGCAAGCTCTGGGAGTTGGTGATGGACAGGGAAGCTTGGTATGCTGCAGTCCATGAGGTCACAAACAGTCGGATGCAACTGAGCAACTGAATTGATAGAGGAAGTAATTCAATTCAAAGACCCAAGTTGTGCCGCCAGAAGCACTTTTCTTGTAATTTGGGAAATGCTCTTAAACAATGTGGTTATAGATGAGACTTTATTGAAGAACCCTCAGCTGAAAGCTGACAGCAAGTCAGCTGAGCCCAGGGGTAGATGGAGTTTAGTCAGTCACGCAGAGAAGCAGCATCTACTTTCCATCTGCAGATAAGGAAAAGCCTCAAAGAAAAATATTTGAAAATTTCCAATTACATTTGACAGAATAGCTAAAAAGCTTATGTACAATCACTTCAGTGAGTTTTAAGGCTTTAAAATTGTATTTAGTTTCACTGCACTTTAAAAAAAAATCTCTGAATATTCTGTCAGGTGAGCTTCCCTGGTGGCTTAAAGAATCCTGAGATTCTTTAGATGATAAAGAATCCACCTGCAATGCAGAAGGCCCAGGTTTGATCCCTGGGTCAGGAAGATTCCCTGGAGAAGGGAATGGCTACCCACTCCAGTATACTTGCCTGGAGAACCCCATGAACAGAGGAGCCTGGTGGGCTACAGTCCGTGGGGTCACAAACAGTCAGACATGACTGAGCAATAAGCATGCATGCATTCTATCAGGTACAATATAAAATGAGTAAAGAAAGTATACTCTTGTTTCTAGAAACATTGACTCCTAGAAGTTCTCCTATGTCTGCTCTTTTTTATCTTAGAATAAAATTTTAAATCTCTAATACTATTCAGCTATTTATCTTCTCTTTGTTTCATCTCTTTTCTCTTGGAATTAAACTTTTGTTTTTCTTTTTAATGTATTTACATTTTAAATAGGTAACACATTCACATGCTCAAATATCAAAATGTATAAGAAAATACACAGTAAAAAGATACTTCCCCACCTCTCTCCCTACAGGTAACCACTGTTATTGTTTTTTTTGTATGCCCTTTAGAGAAAAATTTTTAACATACAGTAGCTGCAAATACAAGCAAATATTGCCTCATCTTTGGAATTAAAACTTTCATATCACAATATGTCCCACTCTATCGGGGCAGGGTTGGAGTACCTTCTGGGAGGAAGTGCCTTGCACCATTCCTGGAGTAGAATTAGGGATGCTGTCATATAGGAAGCACTCAGTAAATGCTTATGGACCTAAAGAGGCTACTGCAGGAAGAACAGAGAAATGCACACACAGCCTGACTTCAGTTCCTCCACTAATGCTATGAACTCACTCAGATTCTCACATGAAGCAAGGGGACCTTACCTTGTGCCCCCCTCAAGAAGTCCCTTCAACCCGATCCTATTTCTCTACCAGAGTGTTTTTGAGTATGGGATGGAGAAAATGAATTTTTTTAAAGGAGAAGACACAAAGAAATGAGGAAAGGAAAGCAACTACAAGAAGGATGCAGGAGAGGAAGGGGAAGGTGGAATCCAGAGAAGCGTGAGCCCCTTTGAAAGGGAAGGGTCAGATGAAAGCCACTAAAAATTCTGATCATCACCTGAACCCCATTCCATCCCCATTGCATCGCCATCCTTCTGTCAGACATAAGGTGTGATTCAGGACACTGAAACACTTGAGATTAGGACTCAATAAATTTATCATGACACAGTGATTACTGAACACTAGCGCCTGGAGAAAACATTCCAAGCCAGACTGGCAGTGCCTGTGCTGACAGTGCTCTTTTCCACATCTGAGAGGCCATGACTTTTAGTCCCATGACCTAAAACATCTGCTGAGTGTGAAGCCTCAGCTCCTAATCTCCTTTATGTTATGCTTTGCTGTCTGAAACAAAACCTCTCTCTCAAAATAATTTTTTAAGTTCTCTAGACTTATATCCTCTTATCTCATCCCAAAGAGTGACTTACCATTCTATCAGAAACAGATCTAAGTCCCAGAATAGAGAATGTCACATGTACCTCTACCTTTGAGGAACTATGGTCCTTCTTTCACATGGTAGCTGTGAACGTTTTTATAACAGATATCAGAAAGTCTCCAGAGTCTGATCAAAAACATCTGCTTCCTTCATGCAGAGAATGTTCACCATATTACAAAAATTAAGTTTGTATTTCCCATTCAGTGTGTCTTTTGACAAGTTCCAAAGCTCTGTCCTGCTGGTTAAGACAAAGATACAATTACAGAACAGATTAAACAAATCACTTGCCAATCTATGGCCAGCATGATGACAAAGAAAGCCAAGAACCCTCCGCTCCTCTGGGTGCCATCAGGAGAGGGCCCAAGGTGGAAGCGCTCTCTCTGGGCACTCATGCCCCATCACCATGTAACGCATGATGTAAGATGAAAGCATCTGCTGACTCTCAGGTATAATTATCACCAGGGTGGGGGTATAATTAAAGTACGGATAATTTACCTTGAAGAAGATAAAAATTAAGAATTATTAATGATCATAATTAGCCCTGTTATATCTAAGAATCACAAAATGCTTTACAAGCTGTAATTATCACAGCTCCCCCTCTGAGGAAGGGATTCATATCAGCTCCTTGTTTAACAGGGGGTGAAGTGATGGGCACGGGGGGGAAGGCCAAAAGGGGTGGAGTAATGCTTCTCTGTCATCTGTCCTGTAAAGTGGCGAAACTAGAGAGAGGCCCCAGAAGGGCTGACTCCCATTATGGTGTATGCCCTCATCCCCAAGCCACCACCCCAACTGCCAGAACTCCATCTCAAATCAAGCCACTCATCTCATTCTGACTTGCTGGCCATTTAAACTGCTGTAATGCAATAAAACTGTTCCATATCAGCAAGGATTTTACTAAACACTTAGTGGAAATAATAGATACAGCATTGCCTTCAAGGAACTTAAAACCTAATGAAGAAGACAAAACAAGTACCCATTAAATTAGAGAAAAGTATGGAAATTACACATTAACCAGTGCTAGGTTATATGATGCTGACTAAGAAGACTGAGCACCGAAGAACTGATGCTTTTGAACTGTGGTATTGGAGAAGACTCTTGAGAGTCCCTTGGACTGCAAGGAGATCCAACCAGTCCATTCTGAAGGAGATCAGCCCTGGGATTTCTTTGGAAGGAATGATGCTAAAGCTGAAACTCCAGTACTTTGGCCACCTCATGCGAAGAGTTGACTCATTGGAAAAGACTCTGATGCTGGGAGGGATTGGGGGCAGGAGAAGAAGGGGACGACCGAGGATGAGATGGCTGGATGGCATCACTGACTCGATGGACGTGAATCTGAGTGAACTCCAGGAGTTGGTGATGGACAGGGAGGCCTGGTGTGCTGCGATTCATGGGGTCACAAACAGTCGGACACGACTTAGCAACTGAACTGAACTAAAGCATGCTCTGGAAAAAAATTTCAATTGTAAGATCATTATGTATAAAGGTCAAGCAAGGTTTTGGGAGTAGATGGAACTTGTGTGGGGCCTCAGGGAAAATATGTTAGGTTTTGGACTGGCAGAGGTAGGGTTCCAGGGGATAGGTCATTGAATAAAAAGAAACAACAGGAAAATTTGAAAGGTTTAACATACAATTTTTTTAAAAAATGTCTTCACTGAAGAAATGTTTAGAGAACTTACCAATGAAACTTACTTTCTTTAAAGCCATCTAAAATTATCCTACTTAGATATTTTCCCAGAATCCACATCATGGCTCACACTGGGTTTTGGAGAAGCCCATTAGACTGAGGATGACAGTAGAATTTTCACTGTTTTACCTAAATTTTCATTTTGGTGGTTTTTCCAATAAGGCCAAGACAGACCCAGGTTCTGCTAGAATGCCACAGAATGTCAAATATATTATCTACTTTTTCTGGGTAGAGAAAATGGGTTCTGTGGTCTCTATCTCTGGAAAAACCTAAGACCATCTCAGTTCTCTGTTACTCCAACAGAGCTCCACACCCAAAGATTTTAGCACAGATGAGGCTTCATGATTGATCTAATAATTATAAAGCATCTGAATGATATAAAGTTTATAATCTCTTTTCAATTCCTCTTAAAGAGTTCAAATCTCAAAGCCAAGAAACAGTACAACACTGCAGCTGTGCTCTGAACTTACCATCATTAACCCTTGATAAAGAGGAACATTTTTGCAGAACTGAGCGCAGGCACTTGGATCATTCTTGGGCCAGTCGGTGACATTCTCTGAACTCTCAGTCTCCAGTCTATAAAATAAATATAAAGAAACTTTTTGCCTACAAAGAATATAGAGATCTTCAGGTGATTTAAAAAAAAAAAAACATTTTTTAATGAACCACAATGAGTGACATTGCCACATTTCAAGGATTCCAAGTTGGTCTTCAAAAATAAAATGAATGAATAAGTTAGGAATTGATAATTTTCTACATTCTCTGACATTTACCAACATTTTAAGGAACGAGAAAGCAAAGAAAATAATTTCCTATCTAAGCATTATGTCAGGAGGTCCTTTTAAAATAATATTGTAAACTAATGATACTCTTAAATACAAGAACATTATATAACAATGAGGATCATTTCATTAGGAGAATATCAAATCTAATTTTAAAGTTTAGCATTTGAACCTGCTTACAGTGGAAACAGTGTCTGACTTTATTTTTGGGGGCTCCAAAATCACTGCAGATGGTGACCGCAGCCATGAAATTAAAAGACGCTTAGTCCTTGGAAGAAAAGTTATGACCAACCTAGATAGCATATTGAAAATCAGAGACATTACTTTGCCAACAAAGGTTTGTCTAGACAAGGCTATGGTTTTTCCAGTGGTCATGTATGGGTGTGAGAGTTGGACTGTGAAGAAAGCTGAGCACTGAAGAATTAATGCTTTTGAACTGTGGTGTTGGAGAAGACTCTTGAGAGTCCCTTGGACTGCAAGGAGATCCAACCACTCCATTTTGAAGGAGATCAACCCTGGGATTCTTTGGAGGGAATGATGCTGAAGCTGAAACTCCAGTACTTTGGCCACCTCATGCAAAGAGTTGACTCATTGGAAAAGACGCTGATGCTGGGAGGGATTGGGGGCAGGAGGAGAAGGGGACGACAGAGGATGAGATGGCTGGATGGCATCACTGACTCGATGGACCTGAGTCTGAGTGAACTCCGGGAGTTGGTGATGGACAGAGAGGCCTGGCGTGCTGCAGTTCATGGGGTCACAAACAGTCAGACACGACTGAGCAACTGAACTGAACGGAACAGTGTTTCTGATAATGGACTGAGAACAGCAAGGAAGAGAGGCTAGTTCTCTTAGGTGTTCTCTTAGGTGTTCAGGTTTTTTAATATTTTCTCTCACATTGTACTGACTTAAAACAAACTGGGTAAGAGAGCCACTGAACTGAGAAGGGAATGGCAATCCACTCCAGTATGCTTTCCTGGAGAATCCCATGGACAGAGGAGCCTGGCGAGCTATGGTCCATGGGGTCGCAAGGAGTCGGACATGATTGAGCAACTGAACTGAACTGAAGAGAGCCACCACTGAATTTAAGGTTTAGAGTCATACAGAATGGTGAAGGGTTTTTTCTGTTACTGTGAATGCAATTGCAGCAACCTTCTCAAGGATGTTCAGAAGCATCTTCCCTTTGGGTTTGCTTCTATATTTGTTTCTGCTTGTTCAACTATTTTAGATGATTGATGTGTGAGTTGCTCAGTCATGTCCAACTTTTTGCAACCCCACAGATGATAACCCACCAGGCTCCTCTGCTTATGGGATTCTCCAGGCAAGAATACTGAAGTGGATTGCCATTCCCTTCTCCAGAGGATCTTCCTGACCCATGGATCAAACCCGGGTCTCTTGCATTGCAAGCAGATTCTTTACCGTCTGAGCTATAGGGAAGATCCACTAGATGATAAATATTTCCCCTTTATTCTCTTAGAACCTAATAAATGTCCAGTCCTTTTTTGAGTGTATTGACTATAGGAGTGTAATGAAATCATACAAATGCATCCCACCACCTGGGCTGAGGTCCTGTAACAGATCACACAGGCAGATAAAAACAGAATCAGACATAAGGCAAGGTTTGTCAAGGGAATTACTTGAAAGACACCTATAAAAACGGCTATTACCCTCTGTGAGATATAGAGGTTCTGTGATGGTTTGTGGTTACAGTGTATATAGTGGTCATGATGATTCCATCTTAGAATTCAAAGATTAAGAGAACTCTGCTGCTGCTGCTGCTGCTGCTGCTGCTGCTGCTGCTGCTGCTAAGTCGCGTCAGTCGTGCCCGACTCTGCAACCCCATAGACAGAAGCCCACCAGGCTCCTCTGTCCCTGGGATTCTCCAGGCAAGAACACTGGAGTGGGTTGCCATTTCCTTCTCCAATGCATGAAAGTGAAAAGTGAAAGTGAAGTGGCTCAGTTGTGTCCGACTCTTAGTGGCCCCATGGACTGCAGCCTACCAGGCTCCTCTGCCAATGGGATTTCCCAGGCAAGAGTACTGGAGTGAGGTGCCACTGCCTTCTCCAAAGAGAACTCTATAAAACCCTAAATAGAAGTCAAAAAGAGATATCTTCATTCTTCACTAAGGAGCTGCTACATCAAGTTTGCTGAGTCCAAGAAATGGTGACAGTTCTAAGAGAACCCTTAGATCACAGACATTGAAGCTGATGTCCTTAAGGATGAAGAATTGAGCCAGGCTTACAATTGTCTTCCCATTGCCAATCAACTGCACTTTCCTCCTCACCCCGCTTCCAGGATAGCAACAAGGGAAGGGACGAATGGAATTCAAGATCACTATCATTCAGACCAACTTGAACATTAAAATACAGCCATCAGGACTTAGGTCCCAAATCTTCATATTCCATTGGAGGATCCTACAAAATCTCATCAAAATTCAGAAAACCTATACTTGCCTCTGTTGGACAAAGGAAGAGAGAGAAATGCCAAAAACCACTGAATCATTTAACAGTCTCCATGAACCTATTACAAACCAAAGTTTCATACTGGCTGAAATGTAAGGGTGAGAATCAACCAGGGATAAAATTCAGGTTCTTACAATAAAATAATGCTGATATGTGCAAATAATCGCCAGAGTTGAGAAAGCCCTGACAGACATAATGGGTCAGAATGACTGATTACCTTAATGTGCTTCCACGAGAACCAGACTCAAGTGTTTAGGTGTCATAATCATCAGTAACTGGGGCTGAACAAGATGATTATATCTGCAATAATGCATTACACCAGCTCTTTTCCTCCAGGGGCATCAGTATGCTAATGAGAACAGAAATGAGCAAATTTCATTTAGATAGAATATCACTAATAATAAAATTTCACAGATTTCAAGTTCTCTTATGAACAATTTGATGAAAACATATTTTTAAGTACCCTTCAAAATTATTTATTAAGGACATGATCTCCAATCTGTAGGAAAATCATAAGACCAAAGAATATAGATGCAAATGTTTTCCCACCAGCATTTTTAGAGAAGAAATTAAAACTAGTTCCTTAAAAACTCTTGTTGACCTAGAATGGCCTCAGGCAGTCCCATGGACTGTCATATCCCGGAAAGAAATCATCTGGGTCTCATTAGTTTATGCCAAAATTTTTGTTTAACCTCAGCCTAGAATTTATATCTTTTATAAAGTAAATGGTTTACAGGTCACTACTTTGTAATGAAATTGCAATTAACTAAGATTCTGAACATGAATTTCTTTATTTAATTTTAACAGTTAAGAAAAATTAGAGATTCTGCCAAATATTCTATCCTTTCATGTTAGGTGGAGCCAGTACTCTGTCAAGAGGAAAGGTCTGTGAACCTCGTGCCAAAGAGCTACGTGAGCAAACAGCAAGATAAACAAGTCATTCGTGGAGACAGAGGTGGAGCTGGGCTTGTTTAGGAATGAATCAGGCCATCCCACAGAGTGGGTGTCTCCTTTCTAAGTTGCTCTTCAGGGCACAATTAAAACCTCTATAAAAGGCCCAGCTCCCAGCTGTTCAGTACACCTGCCAGCAGTGTCAGCGAGCACTTGACCTCTTCCTCTGGTGAAGTGGGTAAGTCCCATTCGGTGGGATCATGTTCTTCCGTATGATTCTTCATTTTCCAGCTGTTGTAGATGTTGGGGGGCAGTGGTTAAGGAGGGTCTATGTGACAGATGGCATCAGTATCTTACAGATATACCTGCTGCTGCTGCTGCTAAGTCACTTCGGTTGTGTCCGACTCTGTGTGACCCCATAGACGGCAGCCCACCAGGCTCTGCCATCCCTGGGATTCTCCAGGCAAGAACACTGGAGTGGGTTGCCATTTCCTTCTCTAATGCATGAAAGTGAAAAGTGAAAGTGAAGTCGCTCAGTCATGCCTGACTCTTAGCGACCCCATGGACTGCAGCCTACCAGGCTCCTCCATCCATGGGATTTTCCAGGCAAGAGTACTGGAGTGGGTTGCTGTTGCCTTCTCCAACAGATATACCTAATTCCTACTAACTCCATGTCATCTCTCTATAGAGCACTTAACTCTATAAGTTTGTTCGGATGTCAGGGGTTGGAGGATGGTCATATATGACTGATGTGGCTCATCTTCCTAAAAAAAGTTTGCCAGCCCTCAGTTCTCTTTTATTTATTGCTTCTACCCAATATGGACTATGTTCATGTGGTTATGGCACCTGAGGTATTGAAGTTGAGAAGCAACTAAAGAAGCCAGCTTTCCAGGTTCAGTCTGACTCACCAAATCTGGCAGCCAGTCAGAAAGTACCTAACAGAAACTTACAATGATTGAATACTTGTAATACATAAGAATTAAGGCTAATAACATGAACTTTGTTTTCTGAATTGATATATATAAATATTACAATACCACCTTTGACTAGGAAGTAGTACTTAAGAGCTGGTGACTTATGAATTATACTTCTAGATTTCTAAAGGACTATATACAGTTAGGAAATAACCCACATGCCATTTTATTGTTCCAGTTACCACCAGATGTTTTGCTGCTACAATTAGGTTTACTTATCCATTTTAGACAGCACTGCATGGAGACACAAGCCCTTTAAACAGGCAATTTGCAGGCTTCCCTGGTGGCTCAGATGGTAAAATGTCTGCCTGCAGTGCGAGAGACCAGGGTTCGATCCCTGGGTTGGGAAGATCCCCTGGAGAAGGAAATGGCAACCCACTCCAGTACTCTTGCCTGGAAAATTCCATGGACTGAGGAGCCTGGTAGGCTACAGTTCATGGGGTTGCAAAGAGTCAGACATGACTGAGCGACTTCACTTTATCCATTTTAAGATCCTTCACTTTTTGGTTTTCACCTATCCTCTTTGCTCAATTTTAGAGGAAAATTCTTATGAGTAGTAACCTATCAAATCTAAATATCTACAATATTCACTGTATGATTTGAAAAACACTAGGGAATAGGAAGAAAGAGAAAGGATATGGATAATACAAACTGGGTAGAAAATCAAAAACTAACTACAGGATAGCCTGAGATGCATCCCTGGCTTGAAAATTTTCAGGATCTCTTCCTTTTTATAAGCACTACATGAAAGTGAACGTCAGTTAGTTGTGTCCGAAGCCTTGTGATCCCATGGACTGTAGCCTGCCCGGCTCCTTTTCCATGTAATTCTCCAGGCGAGAGTAGTGGAATGGGTTGCCATTTCCTTCTCCAGGGGATCTTCCCCACCCAGGGATAGAACCAGGGTCTCCTGTGTTGCAGGCAGACTCTTTACCAACTGAGCCATATTCAAAGATAAAATGCTTTGAAAGTCCCAGTTGAAAATACTTTGGTAAAGTCAAATTACTTAGGGATCTGCCTGAAACTGTGGAGAAAGCCTCCCCAAGATCAGCAACAGAGTTTGACTCTGAATCCAATTTTATTGTTCTAGGTTTACTGGAACTTGAAGGAAGAAAAAAATGTCTCCACTTCTGAGAAGCATCTTTAATATCACTAAAATTTTCAATCAATATGCCTTACATGATTGTGATGGGACAACACTAAGCAAGAAAGACCTGAAGAATCTCCTTGAGAGGGAATTTGGAGAAATCCTTCGGGTAAGAAATAACAAGAAAAGGAAATTTCTCTACTGATTTAGAGCTATGAAATTTCTTCTCAGGAGAGACCAGAGCAAGGAATGGTGACTTTATATTCATTTATTGCCATGACAGTTCTACACCATATTCCCCATTCATGTCTGAGCCTGAAGGTAATTAATTAGTTACATAATTATTTAATCAGGCTCTTCTCTAGTAAAATGGCATTTCTGCAAATGTTTTGTTCTGTTTTCAAACATGGGATAAAAGTCAAATCAGCATACTGGCTATTTCAGACAGAAATGGCTGCTGCAAATCTTCATAAATTTCCACTGCTTTCTCTCTTGAGGATGAATTCATTCTTATTTACCCAGCTATAATTTGTGTTCTTTTGATCAGCATTAAATTATAAGATGCAAAAATTTCCAACGAATGTATGCTTTAAAATTAGGTTGTTCACGTTTTACATGCGGACAAGACTCCATACAACTGTTTCTCTAATTGTTCTTAATGTCTTTTGAGTACCAACATATTATAAAATATACAGTGTGTGTGTGGAAGTTTACTACCTGTAAATAGCACATTGTAAAAGTTTTGATTTCTTTTTCAGAAACCACACGACCCAGAAACTGTAGACCTGGTCCTGGAACTTCAAGATCGCGACCGCGACGGGCTAATAGATTTCCATGAATTCCTCGCGATCGTTTTCAAAGTGGCTGCAGCTTGTTATTACGCTCTCGGCCAGGCCTCGGGGCTAAATGAGAAAGAAGCCAAGTGTGAGGGAAAGGGAAACCCGTTACAAGATCGCAGGAGGGAAGACCAAAGGAGATTCGAGCCCCAGGACAGACAACTAGAAGAACGCAGGCTGAAGAGGCAGGAACTGGAGGAGCTCGCTGAGGAAGAGGAGCTGAGGGAGAAGCAAGTAAGACGTGAGCAGAGGCTGCAAAGGCGAGAACAAGAAGAGTATGGTGAGGAGGAAGAGCTGCAGCAAAGGCCCAAGGGTCGGGAGCCGGAGGAGCTTCTGAACCGAGAGCAAGGGTTCGAGAGGCAGGAGCAACGGGAGCGACAGCGCCTCCAGGTGGAACAGCAACAGCGGCAAAGAGGAGAGCTGCGCGAGCGCCAGGAAGAAGTGCAGCTCCAAAGGCGGGAGACTCAGGAGCTCCAGAGGGAGCGTCTGGAGGAAGAGCAGCAACTGCAAAAGCAGAAGCGCGGGCTCGAGGAGCGGCTCTTGGAGCAGGAGAGGAGGGAGCAGGAGCTGCGGCGCAAGGAGCAGGAAAGACGGGAGCAGCAGCTAAGGCGAGAGCAGGAGGAGGCGACGCAGGAAGAGATCAGTGAGCGAGGCGAGAGCCGCACCTCGAGCTGTCAGTGGCAGCTAGAAAGCGAGGCCGACGCCCGTCAGCGCAAAGTCTACTCCAGGCCCCACAGGCAAGAGCAGCAGAGCCGCCGCCAGGAGCAGGAGCTGCCTGAGAGACAGCAGGAGCAGCAGATCCGCGAGGAGGTGCAGAGCCTTCAAGAAGACCAGGAGAGGCAACGACTCAAGCAAGAGCAACGCTACGACCAAAACTGGAGGTGGCAACTAGAGGAGGAAAGCCAGAGACGCCGCTACACACTGTACGCCAAGCCAGCTCAACGGGAGCAGGTGAGGGAGGAAGAGCAGCTGCGGCTTAAAGAGGAGCAGCTGCAGCGGGAGAAGAGGCGCCAGGAACGAGAAAGGCAGTATCGGGAAGTGGAGCTGCAGAGAGAGGAAGAGCGACTACAGCGGGAGGAGGAGCAGCTGCAGAGAGAGGAACGCGAGAAGAGGAGGCGCCAGGAGCGTGAGAAGCAATACCTAGAGAAAGTGGAGCTGCGGGAGGAGGAGCAGCTGCAGAGACAGGAACGCGAGAAGAGGCGCCAGGAGCGCGAGAAGCAATATCTAGAGAAAGTGGAGCTGCAGGAGGAGGAGCAGCTGCAGAGAGAGGAACGCGAGAAGAGGAGGCGCCAGGAGCGTGAGAAGCAATACCTAGAGAAAGTGGAGCTGCGGGAGGAGGAGCAGCTGCAGAGAGAGGAACGCGAGAAGAGGAGGCGCCAGGAGCGTGAGAAGCAATACCTAGAGAAAGTGGAGCTGCGGGAGGAGGAGCAGCTGCAGAGACAGGAACGCGAGAAGAGGCGCCAGGAGCGCGAGAGGCAGTACCTCGAGAAGGAGCTGCAGCGGCAGGAAGAGCGACTGCAGGAAGAGGAGCAGCTGCTGAGGGAGGAACGCGAGAAGAGGCGCCAGGAGCGCGAGAGGCAGTATCTCGAGAAGGAGGAGCTGCAGCGGCAGGAAGAGCGACTGCAGAGACAGAAGGAGCAGCTGCAGAGACAGGAACGCGAGAAGAGGCGCCAGGAGCGCGAGAGGCAGTATCTAGAGAAAGTGGAGCTGCAGGAAGAGGAGCAGTTGCAGAGACAGGAACGAGAGAAAAGGCGCCAGGAGCGTGAGAGGCAGTATCTCGAGAAGGAGGAGCTGCAGCGGCAGGAAGAGCGACTGCAGAGAGAGAAGGAGCAGCTGCAGAGAGAGGACCGCGAGAAGAGGCGCCAGGTGCGCGAGAGGAAGTATCTCGAGGAGGAGCTGCAGCAGGAGGAAGACCGATTGCAGAGAGAGAAGCAGCTGCTGAGAGAGGATCGCGAGAAGAGACAGTATCTAGAGAAGGTGGAGCTGCAGCGGGAAGAGGAGCAGCTGCAGAGAGAGAAGAGGCGCCAAGAGCGGGAAAGACAATATCGGGAAGAGGAGCTGCTGCGGGAGGAAGAGCGACTGCACAGAAAGGAGCAGCAGCTGCAGAGAGAGGAATGTGAGAAGAGGAGGCGCCAGGAGCTCGAGAGACAGCTAGAGGAGGAGGAGCTGCAGCGCCTGGACAGGAAGAGGCAATTCCGGGATGAGGATCAGCACCAAAACGAAGTTCGTAATAGCAGGGTTTACTCCAAACACCGAGAGAACAAAGAAAAGAGCCGGCAACTGGATGATTCCTGGGTGCGAGAAAGTCAATTCCAGCAGGATCGGCGCCCCCTGCAGGATGAACAAGAAGAGAAAAGAGAACGCGAGCAAGAGTGGAGGAGCCGGCAAAAGCGTGACAGCCAATTCCCAGCTGAACAACTGCTGGAGCGAGAGCAGCAGAAGGAAACCGAAAGGCGAGACAGGAAATTCCGAGAGGAAGAACAGCTGCTGAAAGGGCAAAGAGAGGAGAAAATACGCTATCTGGAAGAAGACAGAAAGTTCCGGGAAGAGGAACAGCAGCTGCGCCGCCTTGAACGCGAGCAACAGCTACGCCAGGAGCGAGATAGAAAATTCCGCGAAGAAGAACTGAGCCGCCAGGAACGAGACAGAAAATTCCGTGAGGAAGAGCAGCTCCTGCAGGAAAGGGAAGAACAGCTGCGCCGCCAGGAACGCGACAGAAAGTTCCGCGAAGAGGAACAGCAGCTGCGCCTCCTGGAACGCGAGCAACAGCTACGCCAAGAACGAAATAGAAAATTCCGCGAAGAACAGCTCCTGCGAGAAAGGGAAGAACAGCTGCGCCTCCAGGAGGGCGAGCCGCAGCTTCGCCAGAAGCGCGAAAGAAAGTTCCATGAGGAGGAACAGCTCCTGAGAGAAAGGGAAGAACAGCTGCGCCGCCAGGAGCGCGACAGAAAGTTCCGTGAGGAGGAACAGCTTCTGCAAGAAAGAGAAGAGCTGCGCCGCCAGGAGCGCGAGCCACAACTTCGCCAGGAACGCGACAGAAAGTTCCATGAGGAAGAACAGCTCCTGCAGGAAAGGGAAGAACAGCTGCGCCGCCAGGAACGCGACAGAAAGTTCCGTGAGGAGGAACAGCTCCTGCAGGAAAGGGAAGAACAGCTGCGCCGCCAGGAGCGCGAGCCACAACTTCGCCAGGAACGCGACAGAAAGTTCCGTGAGGAGGAACAGCTCCTGCAGGAAAGGGAAGAACAGCTGCGCCGCCAGGAGCGCGACAGAAAGTTCCGTGAGGAGGAACAGCTCCTGAGAGAAAGGGAAGAACAGCTGCGCCGCCAGGAGCGCGACAGAAAGTTCCGTGAGGAGGAACAGCTTCTGCAAGAAAGAGAAGAGCTGCGCCGCCAGGAGCGCGAGCCACAACTTCGCCAGGAACGCGACAGAAAGTTCCATGAGGAAGAACAGCTCCTGCAGGAAAGGGAAGAACAGCTGCGCCGCCAGGAACGCGACAGAAAGTTCCGTGAGGAGGAACAGCTCCTGCAGGAAAGGGAAGAACAGCTGCGCCGCCAGGAGCGCGAGCCACAACTTCGCCAGGAACGCGACAGAAAGTTCCGTGAGGAGGAACAGCTCCTGAAAGAAAGCGAAGAACAGCTCCGCCGCCAGGAGCGCGACAGGAAGTTCCATGAGAAAGAACACCTCCTGCGAGAAAGGGAGGAACAGCAGCTGCGCCGTCAGGAGCTTGAGGAGGTCTTCTCCCAGGAGGAACAGCTGAGGCGCGCCGAGCAAGAGGAAGAACAGCGACGTCAGAGGCAGAGAGACAGGAAATTCCTCGAGGAAGAGCAGAGCCTCCAGCGCGAGCGAGAGGAAGAAAAGCGCCGCGTCCAGGAGCAGGACAGGAAGTTCCTCGAGCAGGAAGAGCAGCTGCACCGCGAGGAGCAGGAAGAGCTGAGGCGCCGGCAGCAGCTAGACCAGCAGTACCGGGCGGAGGAGCAGTTTGCTAGGGAGGAGAAGAGGCGTCGTCAGGAACAAGAATTGAGGCAAGAAGAGCAGAGACGCCGCCAGGAGCGGGAGAGGAAATTCCGGGAAGAAGAACAGCTCCGCCGCCAGCAGCAGGAGGAGCAGAAGCGTCGCCAAGAGCGCGACGTGCAGCAGAGCCGCCGCCAAGTGTGGGAGGAAGACAAGGGCCGCCGGCAGGTCCTGGAGGCTGGCAAGCGGCAGTTTGCCAGTGCCCCAGTGCGCTCCAGTCCGCTCTACGAGTACATCCAAGAGCAGAGGTCTCAGTACCGCCCTTAAGAGATGCTGCCAAATCCCGACATCTGCCGAAGCTTCGAGCAAAGGAAAATGAGAATCACTGAGTACCAAATGACTCTGGTTGTGGGGAAACTCTGGTGTTAGAATAACTCTTTTTTACAAAATCTTAATCTATACTTTTTCATGTGCTTTGTACTTCTGCCTTTTATTCTTCCTTAAATAGTTCTTTAGGATGTCTTTGCTCTTTGGTGCAGATTTGGTGTGCATTTTTAAAAAACATAAAAGCCATTTAATTTGTTTAAGGAATTTTGTTTGGGAAACACGTTCATTGCTTTCAGAAGTAACAAAAATATTGTGTCCATTTGAGATTCAAAAGAATGGGTCAGCTTTTTTATTGTTGACCCATCTTATAGAGAGCTCAGATATTTTTTATGTTCAAGTTGATATTTCTTCCTGGGCCTAAATTATGTTAATATTTATCTCCAAATAGCCTCCCACTTTTTGTGGCATAATTAGCACAGATTCTGCAAGGGGACCGAATTTTTCCAAGAACCCCTGAATAGTGCAGGAAGAATGGCTTCTCCAGAAAAAGTCTCTGAATTCAGCCCATAATTGGAAGAAATATCTTTAAGACTTGGAATTAGATTTCTTTTCCATTTAATTCCATAAATACTTAAAATATCATGGAGCAAAAAGCAAGGCGTTTCTCAAACAACTCCAGAGTTCAAACTTTAAAACCATGTCTGCTGTAGTCTGTAGCATTCAGTTCCTTTCCCCCAGTCTTGGATGAGCTTGAGAATATTACTGCCTTTGTTAATTTTAGCTGAGAAGGGACCTGCTCAGGATCCTGTAAACATCTGTCTTGCTCTAGAGCCAACAAGAGATCACAGAGCATTTGGGGGTGGGGAAAAGGGAAGTTTTGTGGCCAGAAGGGCAAGTCCCTAGAGGACCTTTGACAAGCCCTGTCAGCCCACAATCCTTTGAGCCCTACTGATACTACCTTGGAGACATGTTAAAATAATTGGACTGTGTAAAAAATTAATAATAAATATTTTGGCAATTATTTTTGTCTGTTTTAACTGTGCATCAAACCATAACTCAAGATTTAATGGTCTGGGAACTGACATAACTTTCCAGTCATTTAAGGGTATTTGGTTACTATTATTGATGTCTAATAGTGAAAAAGAAAAAAAAAACTATTCTCCACAATCACTTTTTTCTCTATTAGAGTGAATGCTATATTATTTCCATGCTCAAGTTAGGATTCTTTTTCCAAGTATTTTTATTCTTGACTCTGCAGCTGTCTTTGTTCTTTTGAAATGGAACATGCCCTGCCTTTTGCCTGTGTAAAACTTTGGTCAAAGAAGTTTAATCAGAGAAATGAGAACACATAGAAACAAAGGACAACAGTCAAAGGAGACCAGATAATAATAAGGTAATCATTAGGTCAGTTTTCATTCCAAGCCAAAGAAAGGCAATGCCAAAGAATGTTCAGACTACCACACAATTGCACTCATCTCACATGACAGCAAAGTTAATGCTCAAAATCCTCCAAGCCAAGCTTCAATTCAGTTCAGTCACTCAGTCATCTCCGACTCTGCAACCCCATGAATCGCAGCATGCCAGGCCTCCCTGTCCATCAGCAACTCCCGGAGTCCACCCAAACCCATGTCCATCGAGTTGGTGATGCCATCCAGCCATCTCATCCTCTGTTGTTCCCTTCTCGTCCTGCCCCCAATCCTTCCTAGCATTAGGGTCTTTTCCAATGAGTCAACTCTTCACACGAAGTGGCCAAAGTATTGGAATTTCAGCTTCAGCATCAGTCCTTCCAATGAACACCCAGGACTGATCTCCTTTAGGATAGACTGGTTGGATCTTCTTGCAGTCAAAGGGACTCTCAAGAGTCTTTTACAACACCACAGTTCAAAAGCATCGATTCTTTGGCGCTCAGCTTTCTTCACAGTCCAACTCTCACATCCATACATGACCACTGGAAAAACCATAGCCTTGACTAGACGGACTTTTGTTAGCAAAGTAATGTCTCTGCTTTTGAATATGCTATATAGGTTGGTCATAACTTTTCTTCCAAGGAGTAAGCATCTTTTAATTTCATGGCTGCAATCACCATCTGCAGTGATTTTGGAGCCCAGAAAAACAAAGTCTGACACTGTTTCCACAGTTTCCCCATCTATTTCCCATGAAGTGATGGGACCAGATGCCATGATCTTAGTTTTCTGAACGTTAAACTTTAAGCCAACATTTTTGCTCTCCTCCTTCACTTTCATCAAGAGGCTTTTTAGTTCCTCTTCACTTTCAGCAGTAAGGGTGGTGTCATCTGCATATCTGAGGTTACTGATATTTCTCCCACCAATCTTGATTCCAGCCTGTGCTTCTTCCAGCCCAGCACTTCTCATGATGTACTCTGCATAGAAGTTAAATAAGCAGGGTGGCAATACTTGACGTACTCCTTTTCCTATTTGGAACCAGTCTGTTGTTCCATGTCCAGTTCTAACTGTTGCTTCCTGACCTGCATACAGATTTCTCAAGAGACAGGTTAGGTGGTCTGGTAGTCCCATCTCTTTCAGAATTTTCCACAGTTTATTGTGATCCACACAGTCAAAGGCTTTGGCATAGTCAATAAAGCAGAAGTAGATGTTTTTCTGGAACTCTCTTGCTTTTTCGATGATCCAGGCGGATGTTGGCAATTTGATCTCTGGTTCCTTTGCCTTTTCCAAAACCAGCTTGAACATCTGGAAGTTCAGGTTCATGCATTGTTGAAGCCTGGCTTGGAGAATTTTGAGCACTACTTTACTAGCATGTGAGATGAGTGCAATTGTGCGGTAGTTCGAGCATTCTTTGGCATTGCCTTTGGGACTGGAATGAAAACTGACCTTTTCCAGGCCTGTGGCCACTGCTGAGTTGAACCAAGAACTTCCACATGTTCAAGCTGGATTTAGAAAAGGCAGAGGAACCAGAGATCAAATTGCCAACATCCATTGAATCATAGAAAAAGCAAGAGAGTTCCAGAAAAACATCTACTTCTGCTTCGTTGACTATGCCAAAGCCTTTGACTGTGTGGATCACAACAAACTGTGGAAAATTCTTAAAAAGATGGGAATACCAGACCACCTGACCTGCCTTCTGAGAAATCTATATGGAGGTCAAGAAGCAACAGTTAGAACTGGACATAGAACAACAGACTGGTTCCAAATCCAGAAAGGAGTGTGTCAAGGCTGTGTATTGTCACCCTGTTTATTTAACTTGATGCAGAGTACATCATGAGAAATGCTGGGCTGGAGGAAGCACAAGCTGTAATCAAGGTTGCTGGGAGAAATATCAGTAATCTCAGATATGCAAATGACACCACCCTTATGGCAGAAAGTGAAGAGGAATGAAAGAGCCTCTTGATGAAAGTGAAATAGGAGAGTGAAAAAGCTGGCTTAAAGCTCAACATTCAGAAAACTAAGATCATGGCATCTGGTTCCATCACTTCTGGCAGATAGATGAGGAAACAATGGAAACAGTAAGAGACTTTCTTTTCTTGGGCTCCAAAACCACTGCAGATGGTGACTGAAGCCATGAAATCAAAAGATGCTTGCTCCTTGGAAGAAAAGCTATGAACAACCTAGACAGCATATTCAAAAGCAGAGACATTACTTTGCCAACAAAGGTCCATCTAGTCAAAGCTATGGTTTTTCCAGTAGTCATGTATGGATCTGAGAGTTGGACTAAAAATAAAGCTGAGTGCTGAAGAATTAATGCTTTTTAACTCTGGTGTGGAGAAGGCAATGGCACCCCACTCCAGTACTCTTGCCTGGAAAATCCCATGGACGGAGGCGCATGGTAGGCTGCAGTCTATGGAGTAGCTAAGAGTCGGACATGACTGAGCGACTTCACTTTGACTTTTCACTTTCATGCATTCGAGAAGGAAATGGCAACCCACTACAGTGTTCTTGCCTGGAGAATCCCAGGGATGGGGGAGCCTGGTGGGCTGCCGTCTATGGGATCACACAGAGTCAGATACGACTGAAGTGACTTAGCAGCAGCAGCAGCAACTCTGGTGTTGAAGAAGACTCTTGAGAGTCGCTTGAACTGCAGGGAGATCTAACCAGTCCATCCTAAAGGAAATCAGTCCTGAATATTCATAGGAATGACTGATGCTGAAGCCGAAGCTTCCATACTTTGGCCATTTGATGCGAAGAACTGACTCATTGGAAAAGACCCTAATGCAGGGAAAGACTGAAGGCGGGAGGAAAAGGGTACGACAGAGGATGAGATGGTTGGATGGCATCGTTCACTTGATGAACATAAGTTTGAGTAACCTCCGGGAATTGGTGATGGACAGGGAAGCCTGGTGTGCTACAGTCCATGGGGTCACAAAGAGTCAGACACGACTGAGTGACTGAACTGAAGCATAGTCAAAGACCTTTAATTCCTTCTCAAGAGTTTTAGATAATGTTCTGAGCCATATCCTGTGAGCTGTATTATAGATACCAAAATCCCCACCAGGTAGAGAGGTTAACTACATGATGACCAGACTTTAGCCATGACATAAGGTGCCACAATTCTGACAACTGGCCTCAAAGAAATGGAAACAAATGGATCCTGGAATTGAAGATAACTATATCTAAAACAACCAGCATGATGCTGGTCAGACCATCAATGCCAATTTGAAGATGACTGTCAGAGATGACTGTGCTGTTCTGCGTATACTCCCCTCACCCTTCACTTCTGTCTATAAAAGCTCTTGCCCCATTGGTTGCCAGTGGGGGCAGTCGGCCTTTGGACAGATGTCCACCACCCCCACCGCCAGTTGCCAGAATCTGAAAAAGAGCAAACTTTGCTTTCTACAAACCTGGCCTATTTATTGGCTTTTAAGCAGCAAGCAGCCATATCTCACATACCTTTTAGTAACACTTTCTGGTGGTGACACACTGCTCATGACAAATAATAGTACTTCCAGTATTTGTTAATATTTCCTTCTAAGAACACAGCAGCTTCTTGGTCTCTGACGTCTGATGAGCCAACGGAAGAAAATGGCCTGAAACTTCAGCTCGGCAATACAAAAATTAAATGACCTCTTGATTTAAGCAACACAATCCATGAGGTGACTTAGTCAGAAGGTGCTTACTAATAATCAGGCCAAAAGCATCAGACTACCATCTAAAGATCCAAACACCCCTGTTCCACCTGCTGGAATCTATACTTAATAGTCACACCTTGGTAACTAGGAATAAATCCAAGAAGTACCATTTCTAATTTTGAGGGTCATGGTTGAGAAGATTTTCTAAGGTAGACGCAACATTTTGGTCAATGGTGGAGACAAGAAAGCTAAGCCTATGGCTCCTCAGTATCATTCTGATAGAGTAAGGTGGCACTTTTTTCAAGGAGCAAGAGCTTCTCTCTCACTTTAACACAAATAGCAGATCCCCACTAAAGACAAATCTTGGGAATCCCCTGGTACTATCTTGGAGAGCCATCTCTTTCAAATGATTTCTAAATACAAAAGTACTTTCTTCTTAAGTGTATGCTTTTACTTACTAAGAATCTTCACAGAAACCCTGGAGAGAGCCTCACTGGCTTTCCCCAGGGTCCTCTCAGTAGACACTCATTCCAGAGCCTCCTTATAAATCCCAACCCCAGGATGCTTCTAAGTGACAGTTCAACATAATAACCATGATAAAAATAATTAAAGTCCTTCACACTTCTTGCAGCACTTCACAAGATGAGGAAAGAGCCAATTTCCAAAGAAGAAAGTATTGTTTCACAATTATAATAGCATGTACTTTAAAAAAAAAATCAGCCAGCCTATGCCCTATGGCTCTTATTTTAGCATGCTGACAGGAGATCATGCTGGGAGGCAACCCTCCTGCTCCACCAGGATAATGACCATGCATGGGAAGAACCTTGAGGCTTTTGGGAAATTGGCTGCTTAACTGATAGCTTAAGGTGAACAGCTTCAGATTCCTGAACTCCGAAGAAGATTTAACTTCGGGACCAGGGACCAGGCTTGATCACTCAAGAGCTTTTGTATAGCAAAGTTTTATCAAAGTATAAAAAGGGACAGAGGAAGCTTCTGACACAGACATCAAAAGGGGGATGGAGAATGTCCCCCTCACTAGTGTTAACTAAGAGAGTTATATACTTTTTAACTAGTTATTATAATAAATCAAAAGAATATCTCAAGGTTGTAAAAATCTTACTAGACCCACTCCCATAATTTACATTTTAAGATAACAGGATTAGCCAGAAGGTTTTCAGGAAGGAGAAACTGTCCTCAAGCAGGATACATTGTTTTTACATAATCCTTAGTACGGAGTTTAAACTGAGTTGTTTGTTGTGTAATCTTCAGTTCCTGGCTTAAAGGGAAAAAAAAAAAATTTTATGTGACTAGGACTAAGGAATGTAGAGAAAAAAAGATGTTTGTCCTTTCCTCCTCCTTGAGAATTCCAGACCCCTATCTCCGCTTTGAGGCCCTAGACCCCTTTCTCCTCCTCGGGGACTCCGGACTTATCAACCTGCCTAAGAACTGACTCTTATTAACTACAAACTATGGTCCTAGTGTGATTAGATTGAGTAGATTTCTGTGAGTATGGTTTCAGTGTGTCTGCCCTCTGATGCCCTCTTGCAACACCTACCATTTTACTTGGGTTTCTCTTACTTTGGGCGTGGGGTATCTCTTGATGGCTGCTCCAGCAAAGCACAGCCCCTGCTCCTTACCTTGGATAAGGGGTATCTCCTCCTGCTGCCCTTCCTGACCTTCAGCGTGGGATGACTCCTCTACGCCCTCCTGCGCCCAGGCAGCCACCACAGCCTTGTCTAACTCAATGAAACTAAGCCATGCCCGCGGGGCAACCCAAGACAGGCGGGTCATGGTGGAGAGGACAGAATGTGGTCCACTGGAGAAGGGAACGGCAAACTACTTCAGTATTCTTGCCTTGAGAACCCCATGAACAGTATGAAAAGGCAAAATGATAGGATACTGAAAGAGGAACTCCCCAGGTCAGTAGGTGCCCAGTATGCTACTGGAGGTCACTGGAGAAGTAAATCCAGAAAGAATAAAGGGATGGAGCCAAAGCAAAAACAATACCAGCTGTGGATGTGACTGGTGATAGAAGTAAGGTCCAATGCTGTAAAAAGCAATATTGCATAGGAACCTGGAATGTCAGGTCCATGAATCAAGGCAAATTGGAAGTGGTCAAACAGGAGATGGCAAGAGTGAACGTTGACATTCTAGGAATCAGCAAACTAAAATGGACTGGAATGGGTGAATCTAACTCAGATGACCATTATATCTACTACTGCGGGCAGGAATCCCTCAGAAGAAATGGAGTAGCCATCATGGTCAACAGAAGAGTCTGAAATGCAGTACTTGGATGCAATCTCAAAAATGACAGAATGATCTCTGTTCATTTCCAAGGCAAACCATTCAATATCACAGTAATCCAAGTCTATGGCCCAAACAGTAACGCTGAAGAAGCTGAAGTTGAACGGTTCTATGAAGACCTACAAGATCTTTTAGAACTAACACCCCAAAAAAGATGTCTTTTTCATTATAGGGGACTGGAATGCAAAAGTAGGAGGTCAAGAAACACCTGGAGTAACAGGCAATTTGGCCTTGGAATACAGAATGAAGCAGGGCAAAGACTAATAGAGTTTTGCCAAGATAATGCACTGGTCATAGCAAACACCCTCTTCCAACAACACAAGAGAAGACTCTACACATGGACATCACCAGATGGTCAACACCGAAATCAGATTGATTATATTCTTTGCAGCCAAAGATGGAGAAGCTCTATACAGTCAACAAAAACAAGATCAGGAGCTGACTGTGGCTCAGATCGTGAACTCCTTATTGCCAAATTCAGACTTAAATTGAAGAAAGCAGGGAAAACCGCTAGACCATTCAAGTATGACCTAAATCAAATCCCTTATGATTATACAGTGGAAGTGAGAAATAGATTTAAGGGACTAGATCTGATAGATAGAGTGCCTGATGAACTATGGAATGAGGTTCGTGACATTGTACAGGAGACAGGGATCAAGACCATCCCCATGGAAAAGAAATGAAAAAAGCAAAATGGCTGTCTGGGGAGGCCTTACAAATAGCTGTGAAAAGAAGAGAAGCGAAAAGCCAAGGAGAAAAGGAAAGATATAAGCATCTGAATACAGAGTTCCAAAGAATAGCAAGAAGAGATAAGAAAGCCTTCTCCAGCAATCAATGCAAAGTAAAAGAGGAAGAGAACAGAATGGGAAAGACTAGAGATCTCTTCAAGAAAATTAGAGATACCAAGGGAACGTTTCATGCAAAGATGGGCACAATAAAGGCCAAAAATGGTATGGACCTAACAGAAGCAGAAGATATTAAGAAGAGATGGCAAGAATACACAGAAGAACTGTATAAAAAGGATCTTCACGACCCGGGTAATCACGATGGTGTGATCACTCATCTAAAACCAGACATCTTGGAATGTGAAGTCAAGTGGGCCTTAGAAAGCATCACTACGAACAAAGCTAGTGGAGGTGATGGAATTCCAGTTGAGCTATTTCAAATCCTGAAAGCTGATGCTGTGAAAGTGCTGCACTCAACATGCCAGCAAATTTGGAAAACTCAGCAGTGGCCACAGGACTGGAAAAGGTCCGTTTTCATTCCAATCCCAAAGAAAGGCAATGCCAAAGAATGCTCAAACTACTGCAAAATTGCACTCATCTCACATGCTAGTAAAGTAATGCTCAAAATTCTACAAGCTAGGTTCAGCAATATGTGATCCATGAACTTCCTGATGTTAAGCTGGTTTTAGAAAAGGCAGAGGAACCAGAGATCAAATTGCCAACATCTGTTGGATCATAGAAAAAGCAAGAGAGTTCCAGAAAAACATCTATTTCTGCTTTCTTGACTATGCCAAAGCCTTTGACTGTGTGGATCACAATAAACTGTGGAAAATTCTGAGAGAGATGGGAATACCAGACCACCTAACCTGCCTCTTGAGAAATCTGTATGCAGGCCAGGAAGCAACAGTTAGAACTGGACATGGAACAACAGACTGGTTCCAAATAGGAAAAGGAGTATGTCAAGGCTTTTATTGTCACCCTGCTTATTTAACTTCTATGCAGAGTACATCATGAGTAACGCTGGACTGGAAGAAACACAAGCTGGAATCAAGGTTGCTGAGAGAAATATCAATAACCTCAGATATGCAGATGACACCACCCTTATGGCAGAAAGTGAAGAGGAACTAAAAAGCCTCTTAATGAAAGTAAAAGAGGAGAGTGAAAAAGTTGGCTTAAAGCTCAGCATTCAGAAAACGAAGATCATGGTATCCAATCCCATCACTCCATGGGAAATAGATGGAGAAACAGTGGAAACAGTGTCAGACTTTACTTTTGGGGGCTCCAAAATCACTGCAGATGGTGATTGCAGCCATGAAATTAAAAGACTCTTACTCCTTGGAAGAAAAGTTATGACCAACCTAGATAGCATAGTCAAAAGCAGAGACATTACTTTGCCGACTAAGATCCGTCTAGTCAAGGCTATGGTTTTTCCAATGGTCATGTATGGATGTGAGAGTTGGACTATGAAGAAGGCTGAGTGCCGAAGAATTGATGCTTTTGAACTGTGGTGTTGGAGAAGACTCTTGAGAGTCTCTTGGACTGCAAGGAGATCCAACCAGTCCGTTCTGAAGGAGATCAGCCCTGGGATTTCTATGGAAGGAATGATGCTAAAGCTGCAACTCCAGTACTTTGGCCACCTCATGTGAAGAGTTGACTTACTGGAAAAGACTTTGATGCTGGGAGGGATTGGAGGCAGGAGAAGAAGGGGACGACCGAGGATGAGATGGCTGGATGGCATCACGGACTCGATGGACGCAAGTCTGAGTGAACTCCAGGAGTTGGTGATGGACAGGGAGGCCTGGCATGCTGCGATTCATGGGGTCGCAAAGAGTCGGACACGACTGAGTGACTGAACTGAACTGAACTATAAACTGGGAGCTCTATTAACATCACCTTGGCTGATGCTGGAAAATGGGGTTGAGGGTTTATTATGCTGTGTGATGGAAAAGTTGGTCTCCGTGTTTTATGAATTATGTCCCCCCACCAAAGTTTCGAATGATGAAGTCCTAAGCTTCAGTGCCTTAGAATCTAACCATATTTGGATATATAGTATTCAAATGGTAATCAAATTAAAATGAGGTCAATAGGTGGGGCCTTAATCCAATATGAATATTGAGTGTCCTTATAAGAAGGGGGAAAATGGACACAGACAAAGGGAAAATGATGTATAGACACAGGGAGAAGATAGCTGTCTACAAGCCAAGGATAGAAGCAAGGAACAGATCCTTCCCTTATGGCTCTCAGAAGAAATCAACTCGACTAACACCTTCACTTTTTACTTCTAGCCTCCATAACTTTGAGAAAATAAATTTCTGTTGGTTAAGCCAAACAGTCTTTGGCACTTTGTGATAACAGCCCTAGAAAACGAACATACCATGGAAAGTGAGATGATATTTCTAGGGAAATCTACCTATATTGTGATAATCTTTATCCTTTGACATTGTACAGGTACAACCAGGTCCTGCTTGCTCAAAGACACTCTTTTTTAATTAAATCTCCCATAGTTTATACAGTACAGTGGAACGATTGCTACAAGGAATCAGAAGCCTGGGGTTCACTCAGTTATTAACTGGACAAACATTTAGCGAGCATTTCCTATGTGCCAGGCATCCTAAGCAACATGCATACAGTGGTGAAGTAGTCATTCCGGTCTGTGTCTTCACTTTACTATCCATGTGTTCTCTTGCAAGCCACTTAAGTTGTCTGGGCCTCCACTGTTTCATATTCCAAATTACGAGACTGAAATAGCCACCACCAAGGTTATTCTCAGGACTAAAAAAGTTACTTTTATTCTAACATTTGGCTTATTCAGCTGTAACTCTCAAAGCAACTCAAAATAATCCCTCATCCCAACATCTACATTTAGCTAACAGAAAACAAGGAAAAGAAATAACTGATGAAGGTGATCATTAGACCCTAATTTCAGCATCAAAGGTCTTTTCTTTCTATCCAGTCAGAATTGATCTCTCATTTGTTTCCCATATTCTTCCAGAGCACCTTCTTATCATCCCAGGTTTATTCAATGAGGGAGAAGACTCTAAACCTACCCCCATTTTCTGTGACCCTAGTACTACCCAAAATTATTGTCCCCTCGTTTATGAAATTTACATATGCATTTAATTAATCCTACTCTTTTCTGAGAAAACAAAGTCCTGGAACTTGGTTCCACTCAAACTAAAAGTCAGTGGCCATTAGTTAAATATAAAGCCATCTGTGCTCCATCTTTTGCACTAACTACACATTGCTAATGTTTTCATTCAGTCATATTAATTATGAGTTTGTTCAGCAAGTGTACTGGGACTGTAATCTGCTAAAGATTGTGATCTGTGTAATATGTAATAAGCACTTGTTTACTTGTTAGTAAAAGAGCTGACAGTCACATGCAATAATCTGGAACTAACCCAAGAGGTAGATTTCTGAGCGAAGTGAAGTGAAGTGAAGTGACTCAGTCGTGTCTGACTCTTTGCGACCTCATGGACTGTAGCCTACCAGGTTCCACCATCCATGGGATTTTCCAGGCAAGAATACTGGAGTGGGTTGCCATTTCCTTCTCCAGGAGATCTTCCTGACCCAGGGATTGAAGCCGAGTCTCCTGCATGGTAGGCATTGTAGGCAGACACTTTACTGTCTGAGCCACCAGGGAAGATTTCTGAGTAGGTTATCATTTTCTGAACCCTCAGGACATCAATGGCAAGCACTCAAATCACCAAAAATTTTAAAATTCTGATTTCTGTTTGTCATCACTCCCCCTTTTTTAAAAACTTGGCATTTTCTGAGAGATAACATCTGAGGTCTTCAGCTTGGTCTTAAGTCTCTCCGTATTCTAGAGATAAGCCACCTTTTATACTCTGACCCCTACAACACTCCAAGAGCTAACCGTGTGTTAAACCAGACTAGACTATTTGTCATAATTAGGACATCCTATAACTGTCCTTACTTTAGAGACTTATTAGCATAATTTTATCTATTTGGAATGCCTGTCTCTTTTCTGTCTACCTGGATAATTTCTATTCAGTTTAAATTAAGATAATTTCTACTCAGGTTTAGTCCCACCTTTTCCCTAAATCTTTCCTAATCTCCCCAACATACATGATCTCTCTCTTCATTGATTATAAGACTTTTTATATTTACTCCTCATTTATTGATTATAATATTCTACCTTAGCTGGCTTTATACTTGCTTCATCTGCCAAATTGAAAATATCTTGAAAACAGAGACTACAACTTGGGATTCTTTATTTTGTATATTCTTTCCATAACAGACAAAGAGTGATAGAGTTCTATGATATGTTGATGGAATATGTGGACTGTCTTGCTAGAAAAATAAACACTCTCAAAATTTTGCCTAGAATTTCAAAAATTCCTGGGGCCTATGAAGCCTTCTGAACTGCATGCAAAGAAACTTGGTTCAAGGAGCTGTGAGAACTAGATGTATAATGTAGGCATTCAATAACTATTTGGTAAATGAATGAATGAATATAACCTTAATAGCTCTTTTTGTCCAAGACCTCTTATCCCCATCTAAAACGCCATCTCTCCCTTCTGAATATTGAAGCCCTAAGTTCTTTCTTATATATTGAAAATTCCTCAGTGTTGGGCATTACAGAATTTCATGATTCTTCCCCCTCAGTTTTTTCTGATGCTTCCCTGGTGGCTCAGAGGTTAAAGCATCTGTCTAGAATGCGGGAGACCTGGGTTTGATCCCTGCGTCGGGAAGATCCCCTGGAGAAGGAAATGGCAACCCACTCCAGTACTCTTGCCTGGAGAATCCTATGGAGGGAGGAGCCTGGTAGGCTACAGCTCATGGGGTCGCAGAGTCAGACACGACTGAGCGACTTCACTTCACTAGTTTTAGTATCTGTCAATGACCCTAGTCAGGTAAGAATGCACGGGTAGGTCAAGGCAAAGGCGGATGGTGGTCTCATGGTGCTCGGGGTGGGGTGGGGGGATGTAGTGAGAAGCAATGGTGAGATTCCCATTTCATGCTTTGGCTGGTTTTCTCATAAGCATTTGAATTCAAATACAACTCATCAGCATGAAGATTATTTTCATTTTGAGAGCCTCCTTCTCTGGTAAACGAATCAACTTTACTCCTCCTATTACCATTACTGTGAATCTATTTCTTATCAAATAATAACCTTGACCTTATTATGCTGAGTGCCTGTACCTCCCTTTTTCCTGTACCTCCCTTTTTCCATGGAGCACCTTACAAAATGTCCTCACATTAGTTTCATGAGTTGGTCATGACCAAGCCAATCCCCAGATTTCATTTCTGACCATGGGTGAGGAGAGAAGATGGTTAGAAGTGGGAGAAGGAAACAAGTGTCAGACTTTCTGCTCTAAGTGCTAAGGTCAGGAAAACACAGTTTATGAGAACACCATATCTTCTTACTCTGTTTAGCAGGATCAAGAAAAGCTTTCCCAAGGGAACTGATGTTTAAGCTGGAACTTGAGAATAGTTAGGAATCTATCCCACAAAGAGGAAAAGAAATAGCTTTCCAGATAGAGTGAAATTCTTATTCAAAGACTGGAGGCAAGAGAGAGTACGATAGGTTCAAGGAAGTCTGGTGGGCTGCAGTCCATGGGGTCGCTAAGAGTCGGACACGACTGAGCGACTTCACTTTCACTTTTCACTTTCATGCATTGGAGAAGGAAATGGCAACCCACTCCAGTGTTCTTGCCTGGAGAATCCCAGGGATGGCAGAGCCTGGTGGGCTGCCATCTATGGGGTCACACAGAGTCGGACACGACTGAAGCGACTTAGCAGCAGCAGCAGCAGAACTGAGAATATCAGGGATAAATGGTAAGAGATAAGGCTAGAAAGGTTACAAGGGCTTGGTAAGCCATACTGTATTTATCTTGAGAACAACAAAATATTATTGTCTTTTTAAGCAGGGGAATGATGAACCAGATTGACAGTTTATAAGAATCATTCTGGCTCAAATCTTTTTAACCCCAGTCCCATTCCTCAGAGAAAAAAGTCTCTTAAATATATTTTTAAGATTTTTCTGGCAGTAACTTCTTGCATAAAATTTATCAGTTTTAAATGATATTTCCACTATGAGAGGTGATGATTTAAATGATTTCACTACCTTTCTTCTCCTCTCTCTTTGTCATTATTTAATATTTTCATTATTCTAATTCCTGTTACCTTTCCAATAAAAGTATGTTTCTTTTTCTAGCAACTTTTGACAGTATCACTTACACTTTTACATTTCTGGTGTTGGTGGTATTAGTCGCTCAGTCATGTCCAACTCTTTGCGACCCCATGTACTATAGCCCACCAGGCTTCTCTGTCCATGGGATTCTCCAGGCAAGAATGCTGGAGTGGGTTGCCATTTCCTTCTCCAGGGGATCTTCTGGACCCAAGAATCAAACTCAGGTCTCCTGCATTGCAGGCAGGTTCTTTACCGTCTGAGCCACCAGGGAAGCCCACCCTTAACAATAACTGGGTCTGCTAACCACAACCAAATATATCATGCCTTTTACATATACAGACTCTAACACTTGGGAATGTCTACATTGTTATGTTAAGCACACAAGCATAGTAGCAAGTTTGCCTGAAAGCAAAAACTGGGTTTACCACTTACTAGCTTCGTAGCCTTGGGCAAGATACTGGACCCTTCTTTTTCTCCTCCTTGGTGTTCTAAAATTTCCAAGGATATATGTAGATGAATATTTTGTGGCTCTTTTAAGATCTGAAGTCTCTACAAAATCTATTCCTTGACATATTAATCTTTTTTTATGTCTTATCTTTCTGAGGTTCCTATTAGTTGATAGTGGGATCTCCTGAGTTGATTACGTATATTTCTTTTCTTCCACTGTTTACATTTCTTTTTTTATTTCCATGCTTTATATTCTAAAACTATATTGTCCAATATAGTAGTCATGAGCCAAATGTGACCATTTGTGTTTAAATTTAAAATTATGAAATAAAATCTAAAATTTAGTTTCCCAGTCACACGTCATATTTTGAGCTACATATAACTAGTGGCTATCAAATTGGACAGTGCAAATATCTAAAGTTCTGTTAGATGATGCTATTCTAGAAGTTTTTGTCAACTTGAGTTCTTAGTTCTATTGCTTTTTGTTCATCTAAAGAGTTATAATTAATCTAAAATACTTTTTATTCTCTTATTTTTGTTTTCTGATTGGTATTCAGAACATCCTAATCTAGTTTCATTTAATCTCTTAAGAGATATTAATTAGCATTTTTAACTTCTCTTTCACTTCCTGAATTGTTATCTATTTCCTCTGGGGTCAGTTTGTCTGTTTATTTCCTTCTTTCTCTTGTGTGTTACTGATTTATTCAAGGCTTCCCTTGTAGCTCAACTGGTAAAGAATCCACCTGCAATGTGGGATACCTGGGTTCAATCCCTAGGTTGGGAAGATCCCCTGAAAAAGGTAATGGGATTTATTCATATGCCTAAATGTTCTTACTTACCCGTTTATACCAATAAAATCTTCTGATTTGCATAAGTAGGTCTGTTTACACCCCAGCTCTCTTCCTTGAATGGAAATTTATGGCAGGATAGAGGAGAAGCCTATCAATTTGCAAGTAAACAGCCATCAGACTGCACTCAATCCCACCCCTCAATACAAATGACAACGTTTTCCTGGAGCATTAATTTTTGTGCTAGACACTTTAGCTTTCAGTCTATTGAGTCAACAGATATTGGCAAAACATCTACTATAGTCCAGGTACTCTTGCAGCTTCTAGAGATAACGTGGAAAAGTAGATATAGAGTCCTGCCCTCAAGGAGTCTACATTTATGGAAGTTTGTTCAGTTTCTTTAGAGACCAGTCATGTAGGGTTTTGCTAGGAAGATAGAGCAATATATGACCAAATGTCTATGCTCTATGTTCTAAATTGGAGGAAGGGTATGGGAATGACTGCTGAGACATAAGTTCCTTACATAAACATTCAATTGCTTTCCTGTTTAAAGCCCTACTTCTTACCCCCACCTCCTTTATTCCTACTAATTCCGAGTGCAGAGTTTCCCAGGTTTGGACAGTCAGATTTGCCATCACTGCTTCAAAACACATTCTGGGGAAGGAGAGTGGCCAAGATGGAGGAATAGGAAGACCCTGAGCTCACCTCCTTCCACTAGCACACCAAAATTGCAACTATTTACAGGACAATTATTGATGAGAATGACAGGGTAGGCAACTGACAAACAGGAGGATAATCAGAATGGTAGAGGTTCTCTCCAAGGAGCAAATGGTCTCAGTCCCATGTCAGGTTTCCTAGCCCCAGGGTCCTGAACCAGGAAAATGAGCCTCTAGAGCATAGAGCTTTAAGACTAGCAGGGCTTACTTTCAGGAGAGCCAGACAGCTGTGGGAAATAGATAATTCACTGCTAATAACCACATCCCAAATTTCACATGCTCCAGGACCCACAGCAGAGGCAGTAACTTGACATGACCCTGGATCAGACCCTCCTGCTGGTCTTAAAGAGCCTCCCAGAGAGGCAAGAGGCAACTGGAGCACAGCCTGGGGACATAGACACTGGCAGCAGCCGTTTGGGGGTGCTTGTTCTAACACAGAGACACTGGTGCTGAGAAGCACTATCTTGGAATCCTCCCTCTAGCTTATTAGCTCCGAGATCCAGCCCCACTCATCAGCCTGTTGGCACCAGTGCTGGGACCCCTTGGCCAGCCTCATTTGTCAGTGGGCCAGCACTAGCTCTGGAACATCCTGACCCAACAGCCAAGATGGTCTCAGGAACCGGCCCCACTCACCAGCAAGCTGCTGACACTGGATCTAGGAACCCTGGCTCCACAACTACCCACTTCAGAACCTGGCTCTACCAACCAGTGGGTTCTATAGCCAGCTGCTTCATGACACACTTCCAACCAGCTTATGGCAGCCTTCACACAAGGCAAGGCCAACCAGACCAAGGACCTGCAACAGCTACCAGACCACCCATAGCAGTCACCTGTCACACCAGAAGGATCAATGCAGCCCACATAGAGACACCTCTGAGCACATAGCTCTGATGACCAGAGGGGAGTGTGCCTCTGGACACATAGGACATTTCCTACAAAAGGCTGCTTCGCCAACATCAGGAAACATAACCAACCTACCAAACACAGAGACAAAAACAACAAATTAGACAAAATGAGGCAACAGAAGATAGACTTCCAATGAAGGAACAAGATAAAGCCTTAGAAGAAGAACTAAGTGAAGTAGAGACAAAGAGTTCAAGTAATGATCATGAAGATGTTCAAAGAACTTGGGAGAAGACTAGATGAACACAGTGAGAAGTTAGAGGTTTTTAACAAAGAGTTAAAAAATATAAAGAGGAACAAGGATGAAGAATACAATAACTGATCATCTCTGTTTGCATCCGCATTGCTTTAAATGGCATTATTTTGTTCTTATCAACTATACTTCAATTAAAAAAATTTAAATTCAATAACTAAAATAAAAAATACACTAGAAAGAGTCAACAGTAGATTAAATGATACAAAAGAACAGATGAGTGAACTGGAAGACAGAGCACTGAAAATCACTGAACAGAAGGAAAGAATAAAAAGTAAAAAGAAATGAGGACAGTTTAAGACACCTCAGGGACAACATCAAGCATACTAACATTCATGTGTAGGGGTCCCAGAAGGAAAAGAGAGAGAGAACGGGGCAGAAAAATTATTTGAAGACAAAATAGCTGAAAATGTCCTAACTTGGGAAAAGAAAACAGACATCCAGGTCCAAGGAAGCACAGAGAGTCCCAGACACAATCAACCCAAAGAGGACGACACCAAGACAAGGCATATCCAACCCTGATTTTCCAAATAGAAACTGTAACCTAAAACCATAGACATTTAGAGTTGGAAGAGTTCTGTGTCCTTCACTGTAAGCCACTTCAGCCTCACCGCTTCCTTTGGCAGGATTTCTCCTAAAACTTGGTCAGTGGATTATGATAATACCTCTATTTAAATAGGTCTAGCGACAGCAATCTCATTACTTTATAGGCAGCCTATTACCACTGTCAGACAACTGCCCCTTAAAAAGTTCTTAAGAATTAAGTCTGCTTTTTAAAAACGTTATTTTATATTGGAGTGTAGTTGATTAGGGGCTTTCCTGGTGGTGCAGTGCTAAAGAATCTGCCTGCTATTCAGGAAAACTGGGTTTGATCCCTGGGTCAGGAAGATCCCCTGGAGGAGGGCACGGCAACCCACTCCAGTACTCTTGCCTAGGGAACCCCATGGACAGAGGAGCCTGGTGGACTGTAGTCCACAGGGTCACACAGAGTCCAACACAACTGAAGCAATCATGCAGCAGGTGCAGCATAGTTAATTAACAATATTGTGTTAGTTTCAAGTGTACAGCAAATTGATTCAGTTATACATATACATGTATTTATTCTTTCTCAAATTATTTTCCACTTAGGTTACTTCAGAATATTGAGCAGATTTCTCTGTCCTATACAGTAGGTCCTTGTTGGCTATCCATTTTAAATATAGCAGTGTGTACACGTCAATAAAGTCTGCTTTGTAGAAAGTTTCAACCACTGATTCTAGTTCTATTCCCTGGCATTACACAGAATAAGGAACTCAAGATGATTGGAGACATCACAGGCTCAGAGAAATTTAGTCTAGAAGGGTTTCAACTCTGATTCAGGCTTTGCAATTTACTTGGTACGTGACCATATGCAAGTTACTTAACAACTAAGAGTTTAACTTCCTTATCTGTTAAAAGAGGATAATGACTACCCAAAAGGACAATGAGGATTACATAAAACAGCCCGTGTAAGCACCTGACAGGTCATAAGTGTTCAATGAACATTAGCTCCTTTCTGTCCCTCCTCATTTCTCATCCCTATGGAAATTCTTCAAATATTTCAAAACAGTTATACTTCCTCCCCCAAGTCTTCAATCCAGCCTTGAACATACTGTTTCCTTGAATCCTTTCTCATGAGGCTGGCTCCTGAACTCCAGGACAGGGAGATAAAACTTACTCAACTTAAAATACCCCAGTGGCTGGCATAGTGTCTGAGAAACAGCTGGTACTCAGGGGATGTTGACTGATCAGAATTAAGATGACATTTGCATGATATCCCAATTCTCAGTAGAATTCTTCTCCCTTTTAGGGGAGAATGCTAAGAAATACTTTTTATAGGTAGAAACTATCAGTGTGGATTTTTTTCACCCCAACATTCTTGCCTTGTTTATCTTGCTTGCCGTGTTTATGTTTAACATTCTCCCTTGTACTTGCCTTGTTTATCAAGAAAATCAGAACAAGGTTTTGCTCAATATCAATGCTTGCCTTAGCCTCAATCTTCTCTTATAATTATCTCTATCTCCACCTTTCCATTATCTTGGTCTTTGTCCTTTACACTTGATTTACATGAATCTATTTCTAAAATCCTTTTGCAAGCAGAAAAGAATGTTTTAAAACATCCTCTATTCTCTTTTTAAGTATCAAAAAAGCTGAACCCAATTCTCCTGTTAATTAAGTAGTCTCCACTAAGAGGGATGCAGATATAGGAGGTAATCCCAAATTTGCCACCTTAGCATCTTGGGCTCTCTCCTACCTGTCAGCTTGATAGTTTCTGTCTCCCTTTCCCTTTAACAGAAAGAACACAGTAATATGGATGCTCATTTCTAAGTTCCTTGGATTGTAAAAGTGCCTTTAAAAAGTAGATATCAATCACATTTTTAAAATAGCACATCTTAGGTAAGCAAAATTCTGCACACTCAGATTTTTTCCTAATGCTGCCTTTGGGCAAGGAGAACAGAACATAGAAACATCTAATTCAACTGGTATCTCCACTTTTGTCATATGGCGAACTGGAGCCTCTATTTTTAAACACATGATTGACACTCATATGTCCAGGCTAGGTCAGATACAGTCCATCCTGTGGGCAGAAAGAGGAATCATGACTTCTGAGGTCCCTGCCAGCCCTGTGATTTGTCAAACAGAAATGTAAGTGTGTCTTTAGGTTAAGAAAAACAGCCAACAACCACCCCAAAGATTCCCCAAAACTATAACCTGCAAAAGCCAATAAATGAAACAAGAAAATACCCTTTCCCCTTCCTTCAGATGAGTCTAAAACCATTACTTAACTGAAGGTGCCTAAAGAAGAAAATAAAAATAAAACAAGCCGAAAGTAGAGAAGGAGGGGAGACTGGGTTTGGTGGTGATGAATCAGGGCTTTAGACCCGGAGGGTGTCTCCTTCCTAACTGTGCAATTAGAGACTCAATAAAAGGTTTGAGCACCTCCTGTCAGCTCACAGCCACTGCCCCACATTCCACTTGCTCTCACTCAAGA
The DNA here is from genome assembly GCF_001704415.2 of Capra hircus. Classification (NCBI taxonomy): domain Eukaryota; kingdom Metazoa; phylum Chordata; class Mammalia; order Artiodactyla; family Bovidae; genus Capra; species Capra hircus. The sequence continues at coordinate 101,915,075 of NC_030810.1, read as the reverse complement.
ACAAGGTAAGTCTCAGAGACTATCTATCTGCTTGACCACATTTAGAATCTCGGCTGCTATTCTTGTATGAGATTGTATGAGAATGTATGAGAATTTCAGAAGAAATACATCTTAACTCTAGGTTGACAATTATTAATAATAAACTGAGAGCTCCAGACACCCAGATGCCTTTGTTGCCTCAGGAATTTCATAGATCATTTTTGTTTTAAAAAAAAACTATAAACTATTTGTATGACATATGTATGAATACAATTTAATAAGACACAGGACTCAGACCTATATTAAAATATAGGGTCATTTAAATGATGGGTAATGACTAAGGGGTCGAGACTCTGTTTTACCAGTGAGTTCATGGAGCCACATCTTCTTGGTAAAAACATGTTGCTTGGCCTGCATAAATGGAGGCCGATTTTCTGTGTTACTTTTCTTTCCTCTGGAAGTTTTTCCTAACTTAAAAGTTATACTTTCCTACAATGAGGAGCTAGATTGAGCCAAGGTGGGAGGAAAACAGGTGGCCAGTCTCAGATGATGCTGAAATGATTAGTACCACTCTGTTGGCTTCATTTGTACATTTTAGTACTTACATTTGAGTTCTTTTTCTACTCTCCTTTTACAATAAAGCTTTCTCTGAACACATGAGTGTCTCTATTTTCTGCAGGGTAGGGAGAAGTATCTCTTCTAATGTTTATCTGTGCAAAAATCCTATCTCACCACATTATCTGGCATAAATTTTAAGATAAAGAATAGAACAGACAATGTCAGTGGAGCTGGGGGAGGGACAGAAGGAAGGGCGATCTGGTATCTCCTTCCTGAAGGACCTATCCTAGAAAGTGGGTTGTGTTTGTTCTTTCCCACAGTCTCCTGAGTTTGTAAAGATGCCTCAGCTCCTGAGAGACATCCTCTGTGTAATTGAGACATTCCACAAGTACGCCAGGGAGGATGGTGGCGTAGCGACGCTGACCTGCACAGAGCTGAAACAGCTCATCCAGAGCGAATTTGAGGACATTTTGCAGGTAAAGTGCTCATGGAGCTATGGAAATTCTTCTCCACTTGCCATTTCTCCAAAATACAAGCAAAATGGGCATATGTAATCCCTCGCCATTTTACATTTGGTTACCAGCTCTCAGTACCCACTGACTTTTGAACAAACTTTTTTTCAATCTCATTTCCCTACTCTGTGCAACTGCTTGGTCATTGATTCTAGGAGGAAATGAGGTTTTCAACACTGGGACTATTGCTTCTGTAAAGTAGGCATCTGAGAGGAGTCATGAGCTTAGATGTATCTAAATGCAACTCACAATTGATATGAATGCTCCTTCTTAATGATAGTTCTCTGATCAAAAATGGTAACCAGAATCAACCTTCTTCTGGGAGGGTCTTCCCAGGTGGTGCTAGAGATAAAGAATCTACCTGCCAATGCAGGAGACACAAGGGATATGGGTTTGATCCCTGGGTAAGAAAGATCCCCTGGAGTAGGAAATGGCACCTCACTCCAGAATTCTTGCCTGGAAAATTCCAAAGGAGCCTGGCTACAGTCCATGGCATTACAAAGAATCAGACATGACTAAGCACACACAAACACACATTTGGAGGAAATTTCCTAAGTTCATGAGGAATAGAATCAAAAAAGAGGGTTCTTGGAAAACATGCAGACACTCAGGGCACTTGACCACATATAAATAGGCTGATTTTTCATTGTGTTTCCATGCAGCCATGTGCCACCCATGCTGTGGAGAGCAACTTGAATCTTCTGAATATTGACAGTAATGGTGCCATCAGCTTTGATGAATTTGTTCTTGCAATCTTCAGCTTTTTGAATTTCTGTTACCTTGACATACAGTCATTACTAAACTCGGAACCAGAGGGGATGCCACATGGTATGGGTCTTCAGGTGATGAATGGAACTGACCAGGGGACAGAAGGAACTTCACAAACTCAAGACAAAGTGGTGCTTCCTTCAGGAACGGCATCATCAACTCATCTCAGCCTAAAAGAAGAGAGAGCAGTTGAACACAATAGGGTGGACCCACAGGGACATACCACAGCTCACAAACTACCAGTAGAAACATCTGAACACAGTGACTCCAAGAACCAACATCTGAAAGGAGATGAACAGAGCCAGAAAGTGGCCCAAGATGTATCAGCAACAGGTGACAGTAGAACCCAACCTGAGACAAGTAAGCCAATGGCAGGATCAGAACAGATCAGCAGTCGCACAAAGGTGGAGGGACAGAATAAGGAGAGTCTCCAGAAGGGAGATACACTAGCCAGGAAACAAAGTGGCACTGAGACAGGAGAATGGTTTGGAGAACAGGAAGGGAGCTTGGGAACCCTGCATTCTCCACTGGGAGAAACCACACAGAGGCCAGGTGGATCATCTGAGGATCAGGAAGCTGCAGGAGAGAAGGGTGCTAAGGAACACCCTAAAGCACAAGAACCATCAGTACAGGGAAAAGATGAGCCCAGTTCAGACCATGTTGACCTGCCAAAACAAGCTGCCGCTCGGAAACCATCTCAGACACAGAAATCAGCTGCTCCCGAGGATGACAGAACAGCTGAGACTCCAGAACCACCCATACAAAAAAAAGAATATGAAACAAGGGACTTGTCAGTCCAAGGGGATAACAGAAATGTTCCAGAAACACCCACGGTTAGAGTCGAAAGGAAAGATGTAAGAGGTCCAGAGGTCCATCAAACAGTAGGGCAGAAACAAATTGAGGAAAAAATTCAGCCACCAGCTCTGGAAGAGCCAACAGAAGATAAGAAGTATCATGAACTCCAGGAATCATCGAAAAAAAAGAATGCTGGAGAAGATTCTGAGACACATGAGTTAAACTCAGAAGGAGGAGAACAGAAAGATTCTGAAATTGAAGGAGCCATCAGCCCAGGAGAAGAGGCAAGACATGCCGAGGAAGGCACAGAAGAAGCACTTGTGAACAGTAAAAATGCCCCTGAAGCAGAAGGGACACCAAGAACAAGAGAAAGAACACGGGAGTTGACCCCACCTGAGAACCAATCTGGAGAAAAAAATAAGATGATCACCAAGATTCATGACAAGCTGGTCGAGGAAGATGATGGCTACCAGGGGGAAGGTCCTGAGCCAGTGGCCACACAGAATGATGAGAGGTCTCCTGAAACCCCCAACAGCCTGACTGCAGAGGATGGTGACAGCAACTCAGAGACAAGTGATCTGTTTGTGCAAGGAGATTCCCAAAGTCAAGCAAACCCATTCAGAGGGTCTGTGCAAGAAAGTGACATTAATAACCCAGAAACTCAGAAACACTTAGCACTGAGTGAGGAAAAGAGAATTCAGGAGGCAGTGCTGGCAGTCAGAGGAGAGGATGAGTGGGTCACGGAGGAACACGCACAGGAGCACAAGGGTCAGGGCTCAGGGACCACAGGCCTAGGCCCAGCTGTGGAGCCCAGGGGACACCCCAACACACAGGTGTTCATAGGGAGAGATGAAAACAGAAAGTCCCTGGAGCCAGAGATCCCGGTTGCTCCAAATGCAGGCTTCACTAACCAGCTTTCCGTAAGGCAACTCCCTACAAAGAAAGACAGTAGAAAAGAGCTAAAGGTCCAGAGCCCAAGTACCAAAGAAGAGGAAGATGGAGCCCTAGAAACCCAGGAGGATTTAGTAAAAAGTCTGGATGAGAACAATGCAGTCTCCCAAAAGACACACCCTGCGACATTGGAGGAGGAGATTGAAAGCCCCCAACAGCTGGCAGGAGAACAAAATCTATCTACGAAAGAACATGATCCTTCAGTCTCTGAGTCAGGCCTTGAAGAGAGGATGCAAAGAGACCAAGAGCTCTGTTTGGTGGAGAGAGGTGCAGAACATTCTGGTCCCCTGTATGAGGTCTCGCAGGAGAAGATGCTGCAGCAAACAGATGTAACCCAAGGGGAGCATCAAAATCAAGCTCAGACAGCCAGTGTATCAAGCCCAGAGATCCGCAGAAAACAGTTGAGTGCATCCCTCACCAATGACAGCTCAGACTGTCTTGTCTTTTTTATTGACAGACAAGCACTACAAAAGTACATCAGGGAGTTTCCGCCTGATGAGGATCCTACTGGTGCACAGCAAATATTAGCTCCCCACACCTTGGAAGATAAGCAGGGTCGCCCTCAAAGAGAGGAACTAGAACCACAACAGGAAGCAAGCACTCCAAAGCAATGAATCATTGTCATCATCCCACGAGAAGTTCCAAGGAACCTCATACATCTAAACAGGCCCCAGACTTCTTCCCTCCCAGTCACTCTCAATGTTCATACTCACACACTCAGATGAAGATTAATAATCCCTTAAATCCCCTTCCTAAATTTCTGCTGTTGTTATTTAGTCTCTAAGTCATGCGTGACTCTTTTGCGAACCCATGGACTGTAGCTTGCAAGGTTCCTCTGTCCATGGGATTTTCCAGGCAAGAATATTGCAGTGGGTTGCCATTTCCTTCTCCAGGAGATGTTCCCGACCCAAGGACTGAACCCAAGTCTCCTGCATTGGCAGGTGGATTCTTCACCACTGTGCCACCAGGGAAGTCCTCCTAAATTTCTACAAGAGAAAATTATAAAATATTCATCAGCAGAAGCTACCAGCAAAGAAATGGCATACCAAACAAACATTGTACCACGTGAAGCTACTTCCAAGTGCAAAAACAGACTTTCTCATGAAACCATTTATCACCTTACCTGTTTACTAAAAATAGAAAAATCTTTTCCAAATCTTCAATAAACATCAAGTTCTTCAATTGATTCACTGATTTTTTTATAATGTGACAGTAGAAAGTATGAGGCTGCACTACTGTCTTATAAAGTATCTTTAATTCATAGATGTATTATTGTGCATCAGGACATTTCCTACATAAATTTCAAGTTTATCTAAAAATTTTATCCCTCAAAATAATCCTTTATCACCATAACTTAAAATCATTATGATTTCCTAACACCCAATTAAACTAGATTGCTGACTCTTTGCTCATGTCCAAGTGCAACTAAATCTATGCCATAGATTCACTCATTCATTTACTTATTGAGTAAATTCATTAAATTCTATTCCTCTAGATATCCTTTTCACAGTTTCTGGCTCAAATAAGCAATCAGAATAATTATGAAGAAGAGAGAGAATACAAATCCAAAATATACTTGATTCTGTAAGATGTTCTTGTAAACAACCATGCACTAATTTTACAAAATGCTTATCCATATGGTTTTCTGAGGGCATTGTATTAAAATTAACAATTAAATAACCGGATGAGCAATATCTTCTGTTGGTTCATTTTTCTCTTTCATTCTCCACCTAGCCTTGGAGGCACTGATCAGAAACAAAAACAATCTTAGTGATTTCTGTTTTTTTAAATGACTAATTAAAGGATTATGTTCACAGAGCTTAGTAATGACCTAAGAAAGAAATAAAATAGTCATCATATAACATTTCCTGTGGCAATAACACCCCATCTCCATTGCATTCCATTCCTTCAAGGCTCAATTTTCTTGAATTTCAACTCTGGAATTTATAATTCCCCTAAACTTCTTCCCCTTCCAACATTTTCAGATCTTTTCATTCTACCTTCAAACATGAATGAATATCCCTACCTGAAAAAATATACCTTAAATGAAAAACAGACTCAAGACAACTCACAAAAATGAAAAATGTATCCTAGAGCATAAAGTAATCAGCTCTTTTGGCAAACAACTTGGCAATATACATCTGGGACCGCAAAAATGACAAAGGTTATGAATAATATATTAATCCAAGACGCTATACTGATGACCAATAAATGTATGAAATCTTCACTAGACTACAAAAAAATGTAAATTTAATGGCTTTTTTGCTTATCAAGTTAGTATAGTCTGTTTGTTTTTAATAACCGCACAGTGAAAGTGAGAGTGTGGGGAAACAGAAATTCTGAAATATAACTGATAGAAGTATAAATAAGTGCAACCTTCCCAGAAAGAAATTCAATAATATGCATAAAATATCTCATAGCATATTTTGTGTGTGTGTGTGCGTGTGTGTTTAGTTGCTCAGTCATGTCTAACTCTTTGTGACCCCAGCCCAATAGGCTTTTCTGTCCATGAAATTTTTCAGGCTAGAATACTGGGGCAAGTTGCTATTTCCTACCCCCAGTTATCTCCCCAACCTAGGGATCACATCTCTTGCGGCTTCTGCATTGGCAGGAGGATTCTTTACCACTGCACCACCTATAGCAAAAATCAGAAATAACCTAAATATCCATCATTAGAAGGATGATAAATTAACTTACGGTTACTAGATACTGTGGAATGCCAAAAACCATTAATAATTATGAGGTAACATATTATTTCATTAAATGAGGATGGGTTCATAAGATACCAAACTTTCAATGATTATAAAATAGTAGATAATGATTCCATTCAAAGATTAATAAATGAATGAATAGGCAGAGCATGAGACCAATATTTCAACAGTAGTTATCTCTAAGTAGGAAAACTACAAACAATGTTTATTTTCTGTTCTGACATTTTCTTCATTTTCCAAGTTTTTTATAATGAAAATATACTACATTTGTAATCAGAAAAATAAGATAGCCAATTAATAATCTTTAATTATTAAACCTATTATTTTTATTATTTTTCTTTTTTAATGTATTTAATTGCAGGTTAATTACTTTACAATACTGTATTGGTTCTGCCATACATCAACATGAATCCGCCACGGGTGTACACGTGTTCCCCATCCTGAACCCCCCTCCCTCCTCCCTCCCCGTACCATCCCTCTGGGTCATCCCAGTGCACCAGCCCCAAGCATCCAGTATCATGCATCGAACCTGGACTGGTGATTCGTTTCTTACATATTAATCCAAGACGCTATACTGATGACCAATAAATGTATGAAATCTTCACTAGACTACAAAAAAATGTAAATTTAATGGCTTTTTTGCTTATCAAGTTAGTATAGTCTGTTTGTTTTTAATAACCACACAGTGAAAGTGAGAGTGTGGGGAAACAGCTTTCTTTTTTTTTTTTTTTTTTTTTGGTACTGAATGGCCATGATATTCTTTATTTATTTTTTTTTTTAGTTTTTTATTTTTTTAATTTTAAAATCTTTAATTCTTACATGTGTTCCCAAACATGAACCCCCCTCCCTCCTCCCTCCCCATAACATCTCTGTGGGTCATCCCCATGCACCAGCCCCAAGCATGCTGTATCCTGCGTCAGAAATAGACTGGCGATTCAATTCTTACATGATAGTATACATGTTTCAATGCCATTCTCCCAAATCATCCCACCCTCTCCCTCTCCCTCTGAGTCCAAAAGTCCGTTATACACAGCTGTGTCTTTTTTCCTGTCTTGCATACAGGGTCGTCATTGCCATCTTTCTAAATTCCATATATATGTGTTAGTATACTGTATTGGTGTTTTTCTTTCTGGCTTACTTCACTCTGTATAATCGGCTCCAGTTTCATCCATCTCATCAGAACTGATTCAAATGTATTCTTTTTAACGGCTGAGTAATACTCCATTGTGTATATGTACCTCAGCTTTCTTATCCATTCATCTGCTGATGGACATCTAGGTTGTTTCCATGTCCTGGCTATTATACACAGTGCTGCGATGAACATTGGGTTATAGGTGTCTCTTTCAATTCTGGTTTCCTCGGTGTGTATGCCTAGCAGTGGGATTGCTGGGTCATAAGGCAGTTCTATTTCCAGTTTTTTAAGGACTCTCCACACTGTTTTCCATAGTGGCTGTACTAGTTTGCATTCCCACCAACAGTGTAAGAGGGTTCCCTTTTCTCCACACCCTCTCCAGCATTTATTGCTTATAGACTTTTGGATCACAGCCATTCTGACTGGCATGAAATGGTATGTCATTGTGGTTTTGATTTGCATTTCTCTGACAATGAGTGATGTTGAGCATCTTTTCATGTGTTTGTTAGCCATCTGTATGTCTTCTTTGGAGAAATGTCTGTTTAGTTCTTTGGCCCATTTTTTGATTGGGTCGTTTATTTTTCTGGAAGTGAGCTGCAGGAGTTGCTTGTGTATTTTTGAGATTAGTTGTCAGTTGCTTCATTTGCTATTATTTTCTCCCATTCTGAAGGCTGTCTTTTCACTTTGCTTATAGTTTCCTTTGTTGTGCAGAAGCTTTTAAGTTTAATTAGGTCCCATTTGTTTATTTTTGCTTTTATTTCCAGTATTCTGGGAGGTGGGTCATAGAGGATCCTGCTGTGATTTATGTCAGAGAGTGTTTTGCCTATGTTCTCCTCTAGGAGTTTTATAGTTTCTGGCCTTACATTTAGATCTTTAATCCATTTTGAGTTTATTTTTGTGTATGGTGTTAGAAAGTGTTCTAGTTTCATTCTTTTACAAGTGGTTGACCAGTTTTCCCAGCACCACTTGTTAAAGAGATTGTCTTTAATCCATTGTATATTCTTGCCTCCTTTGTCAAAGATAAGATGTCCATAGGTGCATGGATTTATCTCTGGGCTTTCTATTTTGTTCCATTGATCTATATTTCTGTCTTTGTGCCAGTATCACACTGTCTTGATGACTGTGGCTTTGTAGTAGAGCCTGAAGTCAGGCAGGTTGATTCCTCCAGTTCCATTCTTCTTTCTCAAGATTGCTTTGGCTATTCGAGGTTTTCTGTTTTTCATACAAGAAAAAATTTTAAATAGAAAAAATTTTCCTCACAAAGATGTTCACAACATCATTGTTTACAATAACAAAAAGTATAGAAAATCAAATTTCTAATAATAGGGGCGTAGGTTATATAACGGAGAAGGCAATGGCAACCCACTCCAGTACTCTTGCCTGGAAAATCCCATGGACGGAGGAGCCTGGTGGGCTGCAGCCCATGGGGTCGTGAAGAGTCGGACACGACTGAGCGACTTCACCTTCACTTTTCACTTTCATGCATTGGAGAAGGGAATGGCAACCCTCTCCAGTGTTCCTGCCTAGAGAATCCCAGGGGCGGCAGAGCCTGGTGGGCTGCCATCTATGGGGTTGCAGAGTCGAACATGACTGAAGGACTTAGCAGCAGCAGCAGCAGCAGGTTATATAAATTACTAACCCTTGATGGTTATTACATAGTCTCTAGAATGTGCACTTATGAAGCATCTGAATTCATACAGAAAACTCCTCACGTGGGAAAACAGGACAACATCTGTGCTTTCAGTATAATATCAACTATATTTAAAGATAGTTATATAAGATGGAGAAGAAATATATCTAGATATCTACAATGCTCATCTCTTGCTGACAATTACAATTTATCTTCTTCCCTTCTTTCTAAATTTCTCTATTTTTGGATGTTTTATGTACTAGCATATTTTATTTATTCTCCTAATTGAAAAAAAAATCAAAAAACTAGTAACAGCTTTTAAACATCCTCTTTTTATTCTAGCAACCATCCATTTATCTGTCACTATTTCTGACCTCCATTCTATTCCTAAAACAGGGCAATTTTTTTTTCCCACCATCCTACATCCTTTGAAGACAATATTGCTCTTCACCCAACAAGCCTAAAGATTGCTAACCTCCATGTTTACAGCAGTTGACACTGATGATTGCCCCCCGCCCCCGAAATGCTCACTCCACTGGTCCTTCCTTCCTCTCTTGTGGGTCTTTCTCATCCAGATAGCAGATTCTTTATAGAAATAAGATATTTCTATTCCTGGACTTTCTCCCTCTAAGAACATATCCTTGACCCAAGTTATCATTATCTCTTGCACACTGGTAAGTCTCAGTTCACCGTGTTCAGATTTGACTGCACTCCAACCCAATCTATGCAAGTGCTCACAAGATATAATCCTTGAGATTGCCAACCACTCCCCAGTAACCTGGCTTGCCTTCCAGGCAGTACACTTCCACTATAGTATCTCAATAGAGTCTTCCTTAAACCCTGGTGAATGGAACAGGCATGGGTCCTGCCCTCATGAAAGATACAGTCCTGCATAAGATAAGTAAATTATAAAGTCCTACAAAGAATTATTCAAAGGCAAGGTGTCTAAGTGAAGTAAGCCACACAAAGACAAATATCATGTGATATCACTTATATATGGAATCTAAAAAAAAGTTATACAGATGAATTTACTTACAAAACAGAATAGACTCAGATGTAGAAAACAAATTTATGGTTACCAATGAGGAAAGAGGGGACAGATAAATTTGGAATTTGGGACTAAGATACACAATATATATATATATATTATATATATCATATATAATATATATATAAAATAGATAAACAACAAGGAATTACTATATAACAAAGGGAACTATATTCAGTATCTTATAATAACCTATAATGGAAAAAATATGAAAAAGAATATACGTATAACTGGATCACTTTGCTATATACCTTAAACTTTGCGAATCAACTATACTTCAATAAAATTAACTAATTATAATTGGGCTCCCCTGGTGGCTCAGATGGTAAGGAGTCTGCCTGCAAAGCAGGAGAGCTGGGTTTGATCTCTGGGTTGGGAAGATCCCCTGGAGAAGGGACGGCTACCCACTCCAGTATTCTTTCCTGGAGAATTCCATGAATAGAGGCGCCTGGCAGGCTGTAGCATTACATTACATTTAATTAATGTAAAAGTTAGTTAATTTTTAAAATCAAAGGCAAGGCGCTGGTCATATTACTATTTCTGTCTCCATGCCTCTGCTGCTGTGGTTTACCTTTCCTGAAACACATATTCATTTTCTCTCTATTCCTCAATCACACCTGTCCTTAAAGTCCTAGACTAAACCTTACCTCTGCCACTGATCCTTTAACCACTGTATCACTCATGGCCTGCAAGACCCAGATTAATATTTTAATACTTACTGGCTAGTATTATTAATTGTTCTCCGAGTGTTAGTTCCCTAACTAAATAAATTAGAAGCCACTGGACATAAAGAAGAATTCTTATACTCTAATAGTCCATGTGTCCTTGGACAAGATATTCAATCCCTTGACCTCAGTATCTGCCTGGAAGATGTCATTATGCCAACTCACAGAGCTGTTGTGAGGGATTTAAAAAAAAAAAAAAGAGTAGAATTTTGTCAATAAGCAGCAAACAACCTAATTTCTTTTCTAAAAAACGGTGCAAAATGTAAACAGTTACTTCAGAAAAGAAGATATCAAAAAAGCCATTGAAAAGGTACTGAATCTCACTAGAGTACCAGGTAGAAGTGGAGTGAAATAACTCAGTCGTGTCCAACTCTTTGCCAACCCCATGGACTGTAGCCTACAAGGCTCCTCTGTCCATGTAATCTTCCAGGCAAGAGTACTGGAGTGGGTTGCCATTTCCTTCTCCAGGGGATCTTCCCCATTCAGGGATCGAACCTGGGTCTCCCGCATTGCAGGCAGATGCTTTACTGTCTGAGCCACCAGGGAAGAGTACCAGGTTAAACCACAGTGAAAACCACTCACACATGCCAATGTCTGAGATTAAAAAGTGATGATACCAAGCGCATGCAGAAAGACAGAGCAACTAGAATTCTCACATCAGTAGCAGGAGCATAAATAAATATAACAATCATTCTGGAGAACTGTAGGGCAATACTGACTAAAGCTGAATATATGCAAACCCTCTGGCCAAGTAATTCCATCCCAAGTATACAACTGAACAGAAATGCACCAAAAGGCAAATTCAAAAGTATTCACAGTAGCATCATTTATAACAGCCGCAAAGAAGAGATAAACCAAAGATCCACCAACTAAGAATCAACCAGTAATTTGCACTATATTCACATAAAGGACTATTATACAGCAAGGACACTAAAAGAACTACAGCAGTAATGTGCAACATAGTGACTATAGTTAATAATACAGTATTACACATTTGAAAGTTGCTTAGATAGTATATCTTAAAAGTTCTCATCACAAGAAAAAAATTATGTAATTATGTATGGTGATAGGACTTATGGTGATCAGTTCAGTTCAGCTCAGTCGCTCAGTCATGTCCAACTCTTTGCGACCCCATGAACCGCAGCATGCCAGGCCTCCCTGTCCATCACCAACTCCCAGAGTCCATCCAAACCCATGTCCATTGAGTTGGTGATGCCATCCAACCTTCTCATCCTCTGTCATCCCCTTCTCCTCCTGTCCTCAATCTTTCCCAGCATCAGGGTCTTTTCCAATGAGTCAACTCTTCGCATCAGGTGGCCAAAGTACTGGAGTTTCAGCTTCAACATCAGTCCTTCCAATGAACACCCAGGACTGATCTCCTTTAGGATGGACTGGTTGGATCTCCTTGCAGTCCAAGGGACTCTCAAGAGTCTTCTCCAACACCACAGTTCAAAAGCATCAATTCTTTGGTGCTCAGCTTTCTTCACAGTCCAACTCTCACATCCATACATGACTACTGGAAAAACCATTGCCTTGACTAGACGGAGCTTAGTCGGCAAAGGAATGTCTCTGCTTTTTAATATGCTCTCTAGGTTGGTCATAACTTTCCTTCCAAGGAGTAAGCGTCTTTTAATTTCATGGCTGCAATCACCATCTGCAGTGATTTTGGAGCCCAAAAAAACAAAATCAGACACTGATTCCACTGTTTCCCCATCTATTTCCCATGAAGTGATGGGACCAGATGCCATGATCTTCGTTTTCTGAATGTTGAGCTTAAAGCCAACTTTTCCACTCTCCTCTTTCACTTTCATCAAGAGGCTTTTTAGTTCCTCTTGACTTTCTGCCATAAGGGTGGTGTCATCTGCATATCTCAGGTTATTGATATTTCTCCCGGCAATCTTGATTCCAGCTTGTGCTTCCTCCAACCCAGCATTTCTCATGATGTACTCTGCATATAAGGTAAATAAGCAGAGTGACAATATACAGCCTTGATGTACTCCTTTTCCTATTTGGAACCAGTCTGTTGTTTCATGTCCAGTTCTAACTGTTGCTTCCTGACCTGCATACAGGTTTCTCAAGAGGCAGGTCATTTTACAATATATAAATATCAAGTCATTATGTTGTATACATGAAACAAATATAATGCTATGTATCAATTATACCTCAATAATGAAGAATTATTGCAACAAAATTTCTTAAGTTTATTTTTAATATATATATTTTTAATATATATATTTTATTGAAGTATAGTTAATTAACAATGTTTCAGGTGTACAGCAAAGTGAGTCAGCATACACACATATATTATTTTTCAGATTATTTTCCATGATAGGTTACTACAAGATGTTGAATACAATCCCCCGTGCTATATAGTAAGCCCATATTGCTTGTTGTGTATCTATTTTATATTTAGTAGTATTTATCTGTTAATCCCATACTCCTAATCTCTCTCTATCCACTCTTTCCCCTTTGGTAGCCATAAGGTTGCTTTCTATGTTAGTAAGTCTATTTCTGTTTTATAAATAAGTTCCCTTGTATCATTACTTTAGATTCCACATATAAGTGATATCATATGCTATTTATCTTTCTCTGTGGGACTTACTTCACCCAGTATGAGCTCTAGGTCTATCCGTGTTGCTGCAAATCACATTATTTCATTCTTTTTATGGCTAAGTAATATTCCACTATATATATATACATATATATATGGGATTTGATTTAGGTCATACATGAATGGTCTAGTGGTTCAGGTATGACCTAAATCAAATCCCTTATGATTACACAGTGAAAGTGAGAAATAGATTTAAGGGGCTAGATCTGATAGATAGAGTGCCTGATGAACTATGGAATGAGGTTCGTGACATTGTACAGGAGACAGGGATCAAGACCATCCCCATGGAAAAGAAATGCAAAAAAGCAAAATGGCTGCCTGGGGAGGCCTTACAAATAGCTGTGAAAAGAAAAGAACTGAAAAACAAAGGAGAAAAGGAAAGATATAAGCATCTGAATGCAGAGTTCCAAAGAATAGCAAGGAGAGATAAGAAGGTGTTCCTCAGCGATCAATGCAAAGAAATAGAGGAAAAGAACAGAATGGGAAAGACTAGAGATCTCTTCAATAAAATTAGAGATACCAAGGGAACTTTTCATGCAAAGATGGGCTCAATAAAGGACAGAAATGGTATGGACCTAACAGAAGCAGAAGATACTAAGAAGAGGTGGCAGGAATACACAGAAGAACTATACAAAAAAGATCTTCATGACCAAGATAATCACGATGGTGTGATCACTCAGCTAGAGCCAGACATCTTGGAATGTGAAGTCAAGTGGGCCTTAGAAAGCATCACTACGAACAAAGCTAGTGGAGGTGATGGCATTCCAGTTGAGCTGTTTCAAATCCTGAAAGATGATGCTGTGAAAGTGCTGCACTCAATATGCCAGCAAATTTGGAAAACTCAGCAGTGGCCACAGGACTGGAAAAGGTCCGTTTTCATTCCAATCCCAAAGAAAGGCAATGCCAAAGAATGCTCAAACTACCGCACAATCGCACTCATCTCACACGCTAATAAAGGAATGCTCAAAATTCTCCAAGCCAGGCTTCAGAAATATGTGAACCGTGAACTTCCAGATGTTCAAGCTGGTTTTAGAAAAGGCAGAGGAACCAGAGATCAAATTGCCAACATCCGCTGGATCATCAAAAAAGCAAGAGAGTTCCAGAAAAACATCTATTTCTGCTTTCTTGACTATGCCAAAGCCTTTGACTGTGTGGATCACAATAAACTGTGGAAAATTCTGAAAGAGATGGGAATACCAGACCCCCTGACCTACCTCTTGAGAAACCTATATGGAGGTCAGGAAGCCACAGTTAGAACTGGACATGGAACAACAGACTGGTTCCAAATAGGAAAAGGAGTACATCAAGGCTGTATATTGTCACCCTGCTTATTTAACTTATATGCAGAGTACATCATGAGAAACGCTGGGCTGGAAGAAGCACAAGCTGGAATCAAGATTGCCGGGAGAAATATCAATAACCTCATATATGCAGATGACACCACCCTTATGGCAGAAAGTCAAGAGGAACTAAAAAGCCTCTTGATGAAAGTGAAAGAGGAGAGTTAAAGTGTTGGCTTAAAGCTCAACATTCAGAAAACGAAGATCATGGCATCTGGTCCCATCACTTCATGGGAAATAGATGGGGAAACGGTGGAAACAGTTTCAGACTTTATTTTTCTGGGCTCCAAAATCACTGCAGATGGTGATTGCAGCCATGAAATTAAAAGATGCTTACTCCTTGGAAGGAAAGTTATGAGCAACCTAGATAGCATATTCAAAAGCAGAGACATTACTTTGCCAACAAAGGTCCATCTAGTCAAGGCTATGGTTTTTCCTGTGGTCATGTATGGATGTGAGAGTTGGACTGTGAAGAAAGCTGAGCACCAAAGAATTGATGCTTTTGAACTGTGGTGTTGGAGAAGACTCTTGAGAGTCCCTTGGACTGCAAGGACATCCAACCAGTCCATTCTGAAGGAGATCAACCCTGGGATTTCTTCTGAAGGAATGATGCTAAAGCTGAAACTCCAGTACTTTGGCCACCTCATGCGAAGAGTTGACTCATTGGAAAAGACTCTGATGCTGGGAGGGATTGGGGGCAGGAGGAGAAGGGGATGACAGAGGATGAGATGGCTGCATGGCATCACGGACTCGATGGACGTGAGTCTGAGTGAACTCCGGGAGTTGGTGATGGACAGGGAGGCCTGGCGTGCTGTGATTCATGGGGTCGCAAAGAGTCGGACACGACTGAGTGACTGAACTGAACTGATATATACATATATATATATATATATATATATATATATATGCCACATCTTCTTTATCCATTCATCTGTCTATGAACATCTAGGTTGCTTCCATGTTTTGGCTATTTTAAATAGCGCTGCCATGAACATTGGGATGCATGTTGTTGTTTTTTTAATTTGTTCTGGTCTTTTTCTGAATCCATGCCCAGGAATGGGGTTGCTGGGTCACATGTCACTCTATTTTCAGTTTTTAAAGGAACCTCCATATGGTTCTCCACAGTGGCTACACCATTTATATTCCCACCAATAGTGCAGGAGGATTCCCAAGCGTAGAATAATTTTATAAGCATGATGTCAAGTAAAATAAGGCCAGACACAAAAAATTCATACTAAATGACTGTATTCACATAAAGTTCAAATAGTAGGAAAGCTGATCTAAGGTATTAGAAGTCAGGATAATGGTACTACTAGACAGGAGGGAGGCGTTGAATATGGGCAAGAGAGTAACTTCTAGGACACTGTGTGTGCTCAATAACACAGTTGTGTCCAACTCTTTGTGGCCCCATGGCTGTAACCCACAAGGCTCATCTGTCCATGGAACTTTCTAGTCAAGAATATTGGAGTGACTGCCACTTCCTACTCCAGTCTAAGGCATTGGTTATGCTCTATTTCTTGATTTGGGTGGTGGTTACATGGGAGTGTCTACTTGTGATAATTCATCAAGTACACACTTATGACTTAGATGTTATACTTCAGTGAGAAGCATACATGGAATAATATGCATGAAAGTGCCCAGCAAACTACCTGCCATTAGTACATACTCAATACATGTGTATTATTTACTATTTGTCATTGGACTCAAAGTAGTCCAAATCCATAGGAGGCACTTTGTTCATCTATCAAGTCTATAATTAATCACCTACTGAACTATGTATACAGGGTACAGAATGATGAGCAAAACAGACATAATTCTTGACTTCAGAGAGTGTAGAGTCTGATAGAGGAAGAGAGTCATTTTAAAAATTAACACAAAACAATGCATAATTACAAACTGCAATGAGTGCTATAAGAAAAAAATCAATAGGGAGAACTAATTTAAATTGAGGGGTCTCTGAGAGAGTGGCATATCTTCATGAGTGATTACTGAATCCTAGGACAGCAAGTCTTCCCCATAAAGCACTTGAAAATGTGTCTATACCCATCAAGGCACATTACTCCTACTAGTTATTATGGGAAAGGTCAATAAAAATCAGCACTTCTTCCTCAAAATACCAGGAAAGAAGTATCTAAGAAGTGAGGAAAGTGAAAGTGAAAGAAGCTCAGTCGTGTCCAACCCTTTGTGACCCCATGGACTATACAGTCCATGGAATTCTCCAGGCCAGAATACTGGAGTGGGTAGCCTTTCCCTTCTCCAGGGGATATTACCAACCCAGGGTTCGAACCCAGGTCTCCCACATTGCAGGCTGATTCTTTGCCAGCTGAGCCACAAGGGAAGCCCAAGAATACTGGAGTGGGTAGCCTATCCCTTCTCCAGCGGATCTTCCTGACCCAGGAATTGAACCGGGGTCTCCTGCATTGCAGGCAGATTCTTTACCAACTGAGCTATCAGGGAAGCTCAAGAAGTGAGGAAATGAAGGATAAAGGCAGAAAGGGATGTGGTTAAGAATATGGACTCAGGAGTCAGACTGTGTCCAGGTAACAATCAACGCTAGGTCTGCCACTTACTTACAGTATCTTCTTGGGCAAGTTACTTAACCTCTCCATGCTTCTGTTTATGCCTCTGTTAAAAATGTTGCATAGGGACTTCCCTGAGACTCTGGGCTCTCAACACAGGGGGCCTGGGTTCAATCCCTGGTCAGGGAACTAGATCCCACATGCCATAACTGAGAGTTGGCATGCTGGAACTAAAGATCCCACATGCTGCAACCAAGACCTGGTGAAGCAAAATAAATTTTTTTTAAGTTGCATAAAATCTCAGGAAGTTTACCAACTAGTCCTCCACACAGGTTAGGAACTCCTTTCTAGGGATTCCTTACCCTCAGACGAAGAGGTCAGCTCATAGTCTGTAGAAAGGATGAGTGAGACCCAGCAAAATATGATGACTTTTCCAAGGTCACTTAGCTCCTATTAGGAAAGGCAGTCTTGGGCACACAGTCTTTCAACCTCCACTCAGCTACACAAGAACAGACCTTGGGCCTTGAAACACTTCGTTACCAAGAGATAAAGAGCCCACAAGCCTCTGCTGGACTTATTATCCTGTGTGGGACCATCTTCCCCTGTTTCAGACTCAACGAATACTCCTTGGTTCTGCTTAAGCATGTTCATCATATGATATCTGGCCCACTGCTATATCTGTCCCCTGCAAGGACAGATACAAGGTTCTTCATCCTGTGGCACAGGAGGGGTGCATGTGGACCAATGGCCTTATGTCAGCTGCCACTGGTTTCCTGACCTCCCACCCTGAGCTCCTTCCAAATCTCTGATTTTGGCTCCCTAGGCATAGAATCCTACCTCCTGAGAAATGTGTATGCAGGTCAAGAAAAAGAACTGGACATGGAACAACAGACTGGTTGCAAATTGGGAAAGGAATACATCAAGGCTGTATATTGTCACCTTGCTTATTTAACTTATATGCAGAGTACCTTATGAGAAATGCCAGGCTGGATGAAGCACAAGCTGGAATCAAGGTTGCTGGGAAAAATATCAATAACCTCAGATATGCAGATGATACTACCCTTATGGCAGAAAGCAAAGAACTAAAGAGCCTCTTGATGAAAATAAAAGAGGAGGGTGAAAAAGTTGGCTTAAAACTCAACATTCAGGAAACTAAGATCACGGCATGCCATAGTTCCATCTGCCGCTGCTGCTGCTAAGTCGCTTCAGTCGTGTCCGACTCTGTGCAACCCCATAGACGGCAGCCCACCAGGCTCCCCCATCCCTGGGATTCTCTAGGCAAGAATACTGGAGTGGGTTGCCATATCCTTCTCCAATGCATGAAAGTGAAAAGTCAAAGTGAAGTTGCTCAGTCGTGTCCGACTCTTAGCGACCCCATGGACTGCAGCCTACCAGGCTCCTCCATCCATGGGATTTTCCAGGCAAGAGTACGGAGTGGGGTGCCATTGCCTTCTCCAATAGTCCCATCACTTCATGGCAAATAGATAAGGAAACAATGGAAACAGTGAGAGACTCTATTTTGGGGGGCAAAAATCACTGCAGATGGTGACTGCAGCCAAGAAATTGAAAGACGCTTGCTCCTTGGAAGAAAAGCTATGACCAGCCTAAACAGCATATTAAAAAGCAGAGACATTACTTTCCCAACAAAGGTCCGTCTAGTCAAAGCTACAGTTTTTCCAGTAATCATGTATGGATATGAGAGTTGGACTATAAAGAAAGCTGAGCACCAAAGAATTGATGCTTTGGAACTGCGATGTTGGACAAGACTCTTGAGAGGCTGGTGGACTGCAAGGAGATCAAACCAGTCAATGTTAGAGAAAATCAGTCCTGAATATTCATTGGAAGGACTGATGCTGAGGCTAAAACTCCAATACTTTGGCCACCTGATGTGAAGAACTGACTCATTGGAAAAGACCCTGATGTGGGAAAGATTGAGGGCAGGAGGAGAAGGGGATGACAGAGGATGAGAGGGTTGGATGGCATCACTGAGGACATGAGTTTGAGCAAGCTCTGGGAGTTGGTAAAGGACAGGGAAGCCTGGCGTGCTGCAGTCCATGGGGTCGCAAAGAGTCAGACACGACTGAGCGATTGAACTGATGAGGCACAGAATACATCAGCTTACTTCATTGTTAAATCCCTGGGAGACCATTCAGGTCTGAACCCATAAATCTAAATGGTACACAAATCAAAACACAGAGTAACCTAAAGATTCAGCACCACCCCAAGACACACCGTGCTGAGTCATGACTGCACCTAGGTACTGCCAGGAATTAAGGATCCACTGAAGGTGCCCAAGCCTTGAATAGTGGTCCGGAACAAAGCCTTCAATAGAGAAGAGCCAGTTTCCCAAAACCAGTCAGAATCATCTTGTAATTAAGTCTAATACCCATTCTACTTGTCCCACTGATCCACATGAAAGCGGACGCTGCTTTCAGTCATCCTGACACTGATGACAGACTGCAGTAGCTCAAGGATTCTACTAATTAAGAGAAAAGTGCCCTTACAGACCATCTCCCTGTAGAGACGTGTGGTCTCTACCCAGGTGAGAAGATGGCTTTGGCACCTTGTTTTATGGTAACATCATCCTGCCTAACATCTGCCCTCCGGTTTGTAGAGTATGACGCCCCACCATTCTTAGCATTGCCAAGAACCAGCATGCTGGGCTCATCCAGGACACTCCAGCCAGCAATGATGTTGGCAGATCATTGTGTTATTGTTCAGTCACTCAGTCGTGTCCAACTCTTTGCAACCCCATGGACTGAAGCATGCCAGGCTTCCCTGTTCTTCACTATCTCCCAGAGTTTGTTCAAACTCATGTCCATTGAGTCAGTGATTTCATCTAACCCATCTCATCCTCTGTTTCCCCCTTCTCCTCCTGCCCTCAATCTTTCCCAGCATCATAATCTTTTCCAATGAATTGACTCTTTGTATCAGGTAGCCAAAGTATTGGAGCTTTAGCTCCAACATCAGTCCTTCCAATGAATATTCAGGGTTGATTTCCTTTAGGATGGACTAGTTGGATCTCCTACAGCCCAAGGGACTCTCAAGAGTCTTCTCCAGCACTACAGTTCAAAAGCATCAATTCTTCAGTGCTCAGCCTTCTTCCTGGTCAACTGTGTAAGAAGCACTAATTCCCACTCCTCAGTTAACACAAATTCTACCCCTGGCCTGAGCTAAATCCCAAGAAGGCCATATAAGGAGACCACATTTGTCTATGCTCAGAATTGCCCTCACTGAGTTATGTTTTAAAGCCACATGCCCAATTTTTTAATACCCATCAAATAATAACTCCCACTCACATCCTCAATTTTGGTCAAAACTGCAAGAAACAGACACGTGGAAAAAAAAATCACTGCTTTGGTTGTCAAAACGCAGTTGAGAATTTTGTCCATTTCATCATGAAGTGAACACCTTTATAAAGTCCCACATGAGATGTATTTTTTTTAGAATTTAAATCTAAGAAATGCTTTATTTTCTCATAAAATGACTGACAGTTTTTGACAGTGGATGACAGTTTACTTTACAATCATGAAGACCATATTTTGGAACTGACACCAGAAAAACTCAAGTATAATAACAGCAATTGCACTGTTGGTGTCTTTGAATTCTTCCTTTTCATTAGTTCTAATTTTCTACTTTAAAAAATTACTAGTTTATTCTTTATGTGTTTTATTACAAACAGCTTTAAATCTATCTGAGGAAACAGTGGAAACAGTGTCAGACTTTATTTTGGGGGGCTCCAAAATCACTGCAGATGGTGATTGCAACCATGAAATTAAAAGATGCTTACTCCTTGGAAGGAAAGTTATGACCAACCTAGAGAGCATATTAAAAAGCAGAAATTACTTTGCCAACAAAGGTCTGTCTAGTCAAGGCTATGGTTTTTCCAGTGGTCATGTATGGATGTGAGAGTTGCACTGTAAAGAAATTCTTCAGCTGAGCGCTGAAGAATTGATGCTTTTGAACTGTGGTGTTGGAGAAGACTCTTAAGAGTCCCTTGAACTGCAAGGAGATCCAACCAGTCCATCCTAAAGGAGATCAGTCCTGGGTGTTCATTGGAAGGACTGATGCTGAAGCTGAAACTCCAGTACTTTGGCCACCTGATGCGAAGAGTTGACTCATTGGAAAAGACCCTGATGCTGGGAGAGAGTTGGGGCAGAAGGAGAAGGGGACGACAGAGAATGAGATGGTTGAATGGCATCACCGACTTGATGGACATGGGTTTGGGTGGACTCCGGGAGTTGGTGACAGACAGGGAGGCCTGTTGTACTGCGATTCATGGGGTCGCAAAGAGTTAGACACGACTGAGTGACTGAACTGAACTGAAGAGGCTATACATAAATAAATACACTTAAAAGGGAAGAATAATTTTCTCTCAAAGATTATAAATAGAGAAAAAAGACATACTCTGGTTTATATACAGTGATATATATTTCCAATTTTACAATCACTCAGTAACAGGAATATGTTTATCAAAACTTAGATTAGGATGGAGGAAGGAAGATCCTAGGACACTGAGACATCAGTCAGAGATGTCACACTGCTTCAAGCAGGAGCCTGAATTTCACATAAAGGACCCAAATGCAACTTCCAACAGCTAAATCCATTCTGTTCTTAGGGTCAATTTAACGCCACCAGTAGCTGCAATCCTGATCAGTCAGTCAATAAGCAGTTGTTGACTACACACTATGGCTCTGCATTCAGCAACTTTCAATCCTTCTGTGGAACAAAAGAGTATGGAAAAACAAATGAATAATTAGTGATGGAATTCAACACCATTTCAAGTGTTGAGTCATTAAGAACAACAAAATTTGACTTCTATACCCAAGAAGCTGACAATATAATTCAGGAGATAAGATGTACTCAGGAAACAGCTAGAAAATATGCAGTGATGAAGGTCCAGATAACGCATCATCATTCAATTTTTGCCAAGTGCCTTAGCACAGGCCTGGCTACACACAACACAGACAACTTGTATAGACATTATTAACAAGGGCAAGATTATGATGTTTAAAAGCACTGTCATAGTTAGATTTGCCTCATGTAATCAGAAACCCCTAGCCATATTTTTTCTATTTAACCCCAGATTTTTCGATCTCACATAACACTGGTTTTTACAGAATAATGTCTTTAATAAGAGGGAAAAAAGAATCACTAATTTATTCACTCAATAAATATCTGCTGCATGTGTCTACAACCTAGTAGGCACTTTCTGGGTGTTAGGAACAAAACAGACCAAGTCATGCCTTCACGGAGCCTATATTCTAGGCAGAAAAATAGAAAATAAATAAGCAACTATATAGTATGTTAGATGGGATCAGTGCTAGGGAGAGTAGAGAGCAGAGTGGGGGAGTGGGCAGGAAAAATGAGAGTGCTGTCATAAGCAGGGGGTTGGGGGGCGGGAGTTGCAGGAGGTGAGGAAGGGAAGCAGCTTGGTCACTAGGGGAAGAGAATTCCAGTGGAGGGAACAGTACATGCTAAGGCCCTGAGATGGGCTTGCCTAGCATGTTCAAGGAACAACAAAGAAGGCAATTGGGCAGGAAGAGAGAGCAATACTAGACACAGCAGGAGATGAGGCCAAAGGCAGTGCAGTCTCAATCAACCATATCACCAGGGAATGGTCCCAGGGAGAAAATGGAGTTCAGGCAGAAGGAAAGTCAGCTCATGCTCTCAGGTCAAAGGGAGCACCATGAACAAAGGCTGGGAGGCAGGGAAGAGCGCAGGGAGCATGTGTAGCCCTGAGAGCCTCGTGTGTGAAGTCAGTCAGATTCCAGATGCAATGTGTAAAGCATTAGTGGTAAGCTGCTGTATAGGACAGGGTGCTCTGTGATGACCTAAAGGGGTGGGATGGAGAGGGTGGGAGGAAGGCTCAAGAGGGAGGGAATATATGTATACATACAGCTTCCCTGGTGGCTCAGATGGTAAAGAATCAGCCTGCAATGCGGGAGACCTGGGTTTGATCCCTGGGTTAGGAAGTTTCCCCAGGAGGAGGGCATGGCAACCCACTCCAGTGTTCTTGCCTGGAAAATATCTTGATTTCCAGGGCTTCTCTGGTAGCTCAGATGGTAAAGAATCCACCTGCAATGCAGGAGACCCAGGTTCGATCCCTGGATTGAAAAATTCCTTAGAAAAGAAAATGGCAACTCACTCCAGTATTCTTGCCTGGAGAATTCCACGGACAGAGGAGCCTGAGAGGCTACAGTCCATAGGGTTGCAAAGAGCCAGACACGACCGAGCAGCTAACATACACACAACCAATTCACTTTGTTGTACAGCAGAAACTAATACAACATTGCAAAGCAATTATGGTGGTGGTTTAGTCACTAAGTCACGTCCAACTCTTGCAACCCCATGGCCTGCAGCCTCCCAGGCTCCTCTGTCCATGGGATTCTCCAGGCAAGAATACTGATTATACTCCAATAAAAAAATTAAATTTTTAAAGTTTTCAGATGTGAGTAAACATGAGAGAAGTTTGAATGGTGGGCAGGGGCCTGTGATGAGAACCAGACTCAAGCCTTATTTCTCGGGAGCTTCCCAGAAAGCACGCAGGCAGGAGTAGCAGCCCCAGCAGTCATCTCCACTGGGACCCGAGAGGGGCTCCTCCCAGGCACTGCTTGGGAAAAGAAAAAAAAGTAGAAAGAATATAGAATGTTTTGATGAAAAGAGAATTCTTCCATATGTTTGCTGCTGCTGCTAAGTCGCTTCAGTCGTGTCCAACTCTGTGCGACCCCATAGACGGCAGCCCACCAGGCTCCCCCGTTCCTGGGATTCTCCAGGCAAGAACACTGGAGTGGGTTGCCATTTCCTTCTCCAATGCATGAAAGTGAAAAGTGTAAGTGAAGTTGCTCAGTCATGTCCGACTTAGAGACCCTATGGATTGCAGCCCACCAGGCTCCTCCTTCCATGGAATTTTCCAGGCAAGAGTACTAGAGTGGGTTGCCATTGCCTTCTCCCCATATGTGTTTGGTGGCACATATTGCCTATAGGAGCAATGAGGGTCCCAAAAATGTTAAGGCTGTTCCTGAAACTTCCATGAAACATCACAAAGATTTTCCTCTGCTCTCTATAAACCACGAAGGAGAAACTGAGGAAGGTTTCAGAGCCCAAGCTGAGATCAGCTGACTAGGTACTACCACCTCTGAAGGGACAACTCCTTCCGGGAAAGCAGAACATGAGAACACCGAGAGGCATGGATGGTGTGGCATAAGGCAGGTGAAGAGGCAACACAAAGGCTCTTTTCATCACAATGCTTCAGTTCTTTGCAGAGAGACTGAATGTATGCTAATTCCTTTGGATCAAGCGTAAAGCTTCAAGTATTGTCAAAATCCAGGAGAGAACAGTTCAGTTTCCCACTGGGTGAGGAGCAGTGGTTTTGAAACAAGGAATCTGGGTCTGTTCCTAACTTTGTAACTAACTCTACTGCAGTAAAACGCTGTATAATCATTTCTCTCACACTACCGAATAGGCTTGCAGGGAGAGGGAGTCAGATCAAACAGAAGATATAGTTTCTGGTTCAGGAAGCATACAATCTGCTTCAGGAGACAAGGCTAAACCATGGGGGGAAATATGTGGAGACCTGTATCCACATCCTTCTTGGGTTCCTCTATCCATAAAGATGAACAGGCATACATATATATATATATGTATGCGCATATATATATATATATATATATATATATATATATATATCTGAAAGAAAAACACCAAACTGATCACAGTTTTTACCCCTGAGAAGGGAGAAGTAGGACCAGGAGGAATGGTACTTTCAAATAAGTCTTAGAATGAATAAGTAATGTTTTAATGTTTTCAAGAATCAAGAATTCATACATTGTATTTAAATAAAAATTACTTTGAGCCTTCCACCATGTGAGGACAGGGCAAGAAAATGGCCATCCAAGAACCAGGAAGCAAGTCCTCACCAGACACCAAATCTGCCCATTTCTTGATCTTAAGACTTCGCAGCCTCTAGAACTGTCAGAAATAAATTTATGTTGTTTATGAACAAAAAGATTTACTTTGAGATCTGCAATGACATCAACATGTTTAAACCATGAGAAAGAAAATCATACCCATTACTATTTGTTTTAAAATCCTTCACAATCATAGTTTCAGAAATAGGTCCTCAAATATAAGAAGAGTACTAAAAAGCAGAGACATCACTTTGCCAAAGGTCTGTATAATCAAAGCTATGGTTTTTCCAGTAGACATGTACAGATGTGAGAGTTGGATCATAAAGAAGGCTGAGCACTGAAGAAGTGATGCTTTCACATTGTGGTGCTGGAGAAGACTCTTGAGAGTCCCTTGGACTGCAAGAAGATCAAACCAGTCAGTCCTAAAGGAAATCAACCCTGAATATTCAGTGGAAGGACTGATGTTGAAGCTGAAAATCCAGTACTTTGGCCACCTGATGGGAAGAGCTGACTCATCGGAAAAGACCCTAATTCTGGGAAGGACTGAAGGCAAAGGGAGATGGGGGCAACAGAGGGTGAGATGGTTAGATAGCATCACCGACTCAGTGGACGTGAATTTGAGCAAACTCTGGGGGATAGTGGAGAACAGAGGAGTCTGGCGTGCCATCATCCATGTGGTTGCAAAGAGTCAGACACGACTTAGCGCCTGAACAACAACATAAGGAAAGTCGGCTAAATGTACCTATTGTTTGGTCACTGAGTTTATGATCTTCTATCAAGAAAGACACAAGGACAAGGATTTTCTGGCTTTTCCATTTTCTGATCAAGAAACGTTTGACTCAGCTGAGCAAGTGCACATCAGGAATCTTGGCATCCCCCTCATTCTCCAAGTTCATTCCTAATCGTGAACATCTTTGGGGAAGTCTTAAATTCTGTAATTACTGGCCCAAGTGTATTTAAAGGAGCCTCATTTAGATAGAACAAAAGCTTCACATTTCATCATGCCAAACCCTGTATTTAACATAATAACTGGGATTTGTATGAGCTTTTCCTCAGAGGAGCTTAAACCACACCACAATACAGCATTCCCTTGAGCCGCAAGGTACCCTAGGGACACACCCAGGAAGTGATGACCACTTGATCTTGCTGCTGAGCTTCAAGAGGTTGCCTAAGTTGTCTGGCATAGCATAGCAGGCAAGGTTAGAATGGGCCCTAGGGTCCCAGGAGGCATTTAGAGATCTCAGTGCCAGGGGGCATGACCATATCACCATAAGGCTGTCACAGAAAGAGCTATGCTTTCACCATCGGACAATGGACTTGGGGTCAAAATATGTTGTCTCCATAGAGGCAGGGTGGGGTAGAATGGGAGGAGCACGGACCCTGGCAGGAAGCAGTCCTGGGCTGAAGACCAGCTCCCCTGCTGTGTGACGGGCTGTCTATCCCCCTGGGGCTGGCAGAGTGAGCACTCAGTAAATGTCACTGTCCCTTCTGATAGCAAGAACCGGACATGTCAGTTAACAATGTGCTTTGCTTTTATTTTCCCTGATAGAAAATAATAAATTTTTGATCAAGAGGATGAAAGAGAAGACCAACATGAATGGAGATTTCAAATATTCTGGAGTGAATAAGGTGGGAATGGGGAGATGGAAGAGACAGAAGATAAGAAAGGAGAGGAACAACAACAACAACAAAAAAAAAAAAAAAAAAACAGAAAAAGATTGAAAGGTTGAAAGGAAGGGAAGCCAAAAGGAAGACAGAGAAGAGACCACCAGAGTATGAGAAAGATGGAGAAGGAGGAAAGCAAGAAGACTCCAGGCAGGGACTTCCTTGATGGCCCAGTGACTAAGAATCTGCCACCCACAGTACACTCTTTGACATAAATCACAGCAAGATTCTGTCTGACCCACTTCTGAGATTAATGGAAATAAAAACAAAAATAAACAAAAGGGACCTAATAAAACTTAAAAGCTTTAGCACAGCAAACTATAAACGAAATGAAAAGACAACCCTCAGAATGGGAGAAAATAATTGCAAGTGAAGCAACTGGCAAACAGTTACTCTCCAAAATATATAAGCAGTTCATACATCTCAATATCAGAAAAACAAACAATCTAATCAAAAAATGGGCGAAGGCCTAAACAGACATTTCTCTAAAGGAAACATACAGACGGTAAATAAACACATGAAAAGATGCTCAACATCGCTCATTATTAGATAAATGCAAATCAAAACCACAATGAGGTATCACCTCAAACTGGTCAGAACAGCCAACATCAAAAAATCTACAAACAATAAGGGCTGGAGAGGATGTGGAGAAAAGAGGGAACCTTCTTACACTGTTGGTGGGAATGTAAACTGATACAGCCCTTATTGAAAACAGTATGGAGATTCCTTTAAAAACTAGGACTAAATCTACCATATGGCCCAGCAATCCCACTGCTGAGGATACACCCCGATTAGTGTTAGTCACTCAGTCATGTCCGACTCTTTGTGACCCCATAGACTGTAGCCTGCCAAGCTTCTCTGTCCATGGAATTCTCCAGCAAGAATATTGGAATGGGTAGTCATTTCCTTCTCTAAACGATCTTCCTGACACAGAGACTAAAACTGGGTCTTCCCACGTGGCAGGCAGATTCTTTACCATCTGAGCCACCAGGGAAGCCCTGAGGAAACCACAGTTCTAAAAGACACACGTATACTATTGTTCATTGCAGTAATATTTACAATAGCCAGGACATGGAAGCAACCTAGATGTCCATCGACAGATGAATGGATTAAGAAGCTGTGATACATATATACACAATGGAATATTACTCAGCCATAAAAAGGAACTAGTTTGAGTCAGTTGTAGTGAGATAGATGAACGCAGAGCCTCTTAGAGTGAAGCAAGTCAGAAAAAGAAAAAACAAATATAGTATATTAACACATATATATGGAATCTAGAAAAACGGTACTAATGAAACTAGTAGAGAACAGATTTGTGGACACAGCAGGGGACGATGAGGGTGGAACGAATTGAGAAAGTGGCATTGACATATATACACCACCACGTGTAAAATAGTTAGTGGGAAGTTGCTCAGTAACATAGGGAGCCAGCCCGGCACTCTGTGATGACCTAAAGGGGTAGGATAGAGGGAGGGGAAAGAGGTTCAGGAGGGAAGAATGTATATATATAATTACAACTGATTCTCATTCTTGTAGGACAGAAACCAGTGTGAACTTGTAAAGCCATTTTCCACCAATTAAAAAAATAAAAATTTTTTGAAATAAATAAATAAAAACCTGTCTTCCAATGCATGGAACAGGGTTTCGATCCCTGGTTAGGACACAGCCAATAAATAAATGAATCCGCTTCCCAGAATTTCCATTAAAAAAAGAGAGAGAGACAACGCCAGGCATAAAATAATCCAAACGCAGAAGCAAAGGCGGTTAGAGCATACGCGGCAGCACCAGCAGCCCCAAGACCACACACAAAACCCAGAGGCAGCATGCCTGGCTGCCAACGGCAGACTTGCCAAGAGGGTGGGAAGACATTTACACAAGGAAGTTCCTTCAAAAGCAAGAATTATTTGTATTACTGTTATTAATCACCTCAACAATGGTAACTCATGGCCACAGGAAGCACGCTTGGCAGATCCCTGCCCTTTACACACACAGGGTCAGCAGCTTCTCCATAGTCATGTGGGGAACGTGGCGTGTGTGAGGCTGGGGGGGTGTCCAGCCACCCCCTCATCCACCTTCAGTAGCCAAGAAACACCTCAGCCCATACCTACACACATTCAAAAATAATGAAATATTATTGAGTCAAGTATCTGGAACGCCTCTTTACAAAAACCTTTTTTGTTTTGCTTTATTTTGCTTTAATAAAAAAGTATACTTTCAGCATTCCCAGTAATAAATTGCCCAGTGTGTGCATGCTTAGTCATTCAGTCAAGTCCTACTCTTTGCGATGCTATGGCCTATAGCCTGACAGGCTCCTCTGCCCATGGATTCTCCAGGCAAGAATACTGGAGTGCCCTGCCCTCCTGCAGGGGATCTTCTTAATCCAGAGATCAAACCCACATCTCTTTATGTCTCCCGCGTTGGCAGGTGGGTTCTTTACCACTAATGCCACCTGGGAAGTCCCTGAGCCACCAGGAAAGCCCCCAAATTCCCCAGAGCTGCAGGCATATTCACCTGCAAGGAGATCAAGCTAGTCAATCCTTAAAGGAAATCAGTGCTGACTATTCATTGGAAGGACTGATGCTGAAGCTGAAGCTCCAGTACCTTGGCCACCGACTCATTGGAAAAGACCCTAATGGCTGATGCTGGGAAAGATTGAAGGCAGGAGGATGAGATGGTTCAACGTCATCACCAACTCAATGGACATGAGTTTGAGCAAGCTCTGGGAGGTGGTGCTGGACAGGGAAGCCTGGCATGCTGTAGTCCATGGGGTCACAAAGAGTCGAACATAACTGAGCAACTGAGCTAAACTGAACAGGCCATATTCAAGGGAGAAGCTGAGTAGAACTGACATTTCATGTTTTTGCTACAGACTTTGTGAAAAAACTCAAAATGTCTTTATTACACACAACACAGGAAGTCATATAAGTGACTTAAACAGACCAAACTGGAGGTAAAACAATTTGGGGTCTAGGTCTGTGATTCATTATGTTACTGTGGGAAACGTAAAATACAACCTCTTGTGTTCTCAGTATGTCCTTCTGTGAAATGGAGATGAAAGTGTCTGCTCTTGGCGCTATTCTCAATATCACAGTGTAGCTAACAAAAAAGGAACTATTATGTTCCCTGGAAAATAAATTCACCTGTACTTACTTTAACTGATTTTATAGTTCTTATCAGCCTATCATATCCACAAGACAGAGGTTTCTTTAATGCAGTTTACCTTGTGGTTGTTGGGCTTCCCAGGTGGCTCAGTAGTAAAGAATCCATCTATCAATGCAGGAGCCGCAGGAGATGCAGGTTCAGTCCCTAGGTTGGGAAGATCCTCTGGAGGAGAAGATGGCAATCCACTCCAGTATTCTTGCCAGGATAACCCCTTGGACAGAGGAGCCTGGTGGGCTACAGTCCATGGGGTCACAAAGAGTTGGGTGTGACTGAGCACACACACACACACACACACACACACACACACACACACACACCTTGCAGCTCTTAAGACTAATGAAGACTAGCTGTTTCTAAGTCTACAAAATTTCTGCAATAAAGATAAGCAGAAATTTTTTTATTGTCATAAAAGATTCTATGAGAGTACATCCACCTATACATAATTTCTTTAGAAATTAAGCAGTAATTTATAAGCTGGTGAAATTGAAAACAGTTTTTAATAATAATGAAAAAAATCCTTCCTTCCAGGCTTATGATCATTAAAGTGAATGAGTGAGGTTGTGTGCTCAGCAGTGTCCGACTGTTTGAGACCCCATGGACTGTAGCCTGCCAGGCTCCTCTGTTCATGGGATTTTCCAGGCAAGAATACTGGAGTGGGTTGCCATTTGCTTCTCCAAGTTAAAGTGAATAGAACCTAAAGAAAAGGGTCCCAGGTTTGCAAAATTCCATAAAAGCAGCAAAGGCGCAACAGACCACCAATACTGTAGCTCACAGATTCTCTCCTGGGTCCAACATTATGCTGCTATGATCATCAAAAATAAGTGTATTCTCTTTAGTCCACCTTATGCCTTGATGGCAGATGAACACAAAGAGTGGGGTCGTGAGGAGCAGAGTCAGCAGCATAGGGAAGAGGCCGGGTGGGAGTTAAGACAGACAGTATTTGTGTTTAATCACCACATGGCAGCAAGCCTCGAATGTAATCGGACACTTCAGTCTCAACAAAGCCAAATCAAATGTGCTGTTGCAAACTGTGCAAGAGACCTTGTTTGGGACTGAAATGGTTCATATTAAGAACGCATATATTTTATTTCATCAGGAGATGAAGCCACTGTTGACTCACAGGGTTTTTCTGGAGACCAGTTCAGCATATTGACAGCACATTCTGATGAGGCTCTGGTCACACAGTGGGTGTGAGATGGAGCTGTCCCTCAGGAGAGAGAATGCAAAACAGGAGTGGTGTTCAAGGAAATGCTGAGATAAAAGGCCCGCTGGAGAAGAAACAGGTGGAATGGGGTTTGGCTGGCCATGAATCAGTCCATTATACACCTGGGGCGTTGTCTGCAAAAGACGTCTAGCTAAAAGGTGCGATTAAAAACCCCTATATAAGCACTGGGATCCCTAAACCCAGTATCACAAGCTCTCAGCCTGAGTCCTCCATCTCTCTTGGCAACTCAGGTAAGTCCTTCAAGAAAAAAATCTACTTCTGTTTTTCTAAGAGTTTCCTTTTCTTGGTACTCTCACATAGACAGACTGTGCTGTTGTAGTTTTGCCTTTCTGGAGAATTCTATGACACTGCCAGCAAAGACATGTTCTTATTAGAATGAGAGGGACAAAATCTTAGTGTACTCTGCTAAAGAGCTAATATTTTAAGAATATTCCTCTATTGTCTTCAAGAAGGGTGACATCTGATGGACAGTACCTATCTTGATCTCCAATCATCGCTTGGTGACCACTATTGGGCTTGAATGTGACAACCCTATTTCTCCTCTTCTAGCCACTGCGTCCCCTGAGAAAAGAAACTGTTTCTTATTAATCTCTAGATTATTTCTAGAACACACCACAGCAGTGGCACAAAAGAAATAGTTAACAAATGCTTGTTGAAATGGTTAATTTATCACTATGGCTATCATAAAATCTTCTGGCTGCCAAAGGACCTCAGAGCTGAGGTAGTCATTGACTCTTGAAGTTGCATCAGAGTCAGCCAGGAACAGTTTAAACGTAGACTCCAGGGTCCCCCTACTTACCTACTGAGTCCCTATTTTTGGAGGGAAGACCTGGAGTCTTTATGTCTCTAAAGGTCCCCCCTGGTGATGGTTTCTTTTAAATTTGACTGTGTCGGGTCTTAGTTATGGGATCTAGTTCCCTGGCCAGGGATCCAACCCCAGTTCCCTGCACTGGGAGTTTGGAGTCATAGCCACTGGCCCAGCAGGAAAGTCCCTCCTATTGGTGAATTTAAAGTACACCAAAGTGTAGGAACCAAAGACCTAGTCAAAAAATGCCTTAAACTAGGAATTATTCATCTGTTTATATATTCATTCGTAGAACACTTATTGAACTTCTACTATGTTCTGTGGTTGTTGTTCAGTTGCTAAGTCATATCTGACTCTTTACAACCCCAAGGACTGCAGCACACCAAGCTCTCCTGTCCTTTACTATCTCCTGGAATTTGCTTAGATTCATGTCCATTGAGTCAGTGATGCTATCTAACCATCTCATCTTCTGCTGCCCCCTTCTCCTTTTGCCTTCAATCTTTCCCAGCATCAGGGACTTTCCCAGTGAGTCAGCTTTTCACATCAGGTGGCCAAAATACTAGAGCTTCAGCTTCAGCATAAGTCTGTCCAGTGAATATTCAGGACTGATTTCCTTTAGGATTGAGTGGTTAAATCTCCTTGCTGTCCAAGGGACTTTCAAGACTCTTCTCTAGCACCACAATTCAAAGGCATCAAATCTTTAACGCTCAGCCTTATTTGCGGTCCAACTCTCACATCCGTACATGACTACTGGAAAAACCATAGCTTTGACTACATAGACCTCTGTTGGCTAAGTGATGTCTCTGCTTTTTAATACTCTATGTTTGTCATAGCTTTTCTGCCAAGGAGCAAGCATCTTCTAATTTCACAGCTGCAGTCACCATCTGCAGTGATTTTGTAAGTGAAAGTGTTAGTCAGTCAGTGATGTCCAACTCCTTACCACTCCATGGACTGTAGCCCACCAGTTTCCTCTGTCTGTAGAATTCTCCAGGCAAGAATACTGCGGTGGGTTGCCATTCCCTTCTCCAGGGAATCTTCCTGACCCAGGTATCAAACCTAGGTCTCCTGCATTGCAGGCAGATTCTTTACCATCTGAACCATCAGGGAAGCCTAGAAATTTTGGAGCCCAAAAAATAACTGTCAGTGCCTCCACATTTTCCCCTTCTGTCTGCCATGAAGTGATAGGCCTGGACACCATGATCTTAGTTTTTTGAATGTTGAGTTTTAAGCCTCTCTTCTTTAACCCTCATCAAGAGGCTCTTTAGTTCCTCTTCACTTTCTGACATTAGACTGATATCATGTGCATATCTGAGTTTGTTAATACTTCTCCCAGCAATCTTGATTCCAGCTTGTGGTTCATGCAGCCTGGCATTTTGCATGATACACTCCACATATAAGTTAAATAAGCAGAGTGACAGTATACTGCTTTGTACTCCTTTCCCAATTTTGAACCAGTCATTTGTTCCAAGTCTGGTTCTGTTACTTCTTGACCAGCATACAGGTTTCTCAGAAGACAGGTAAGGTAGTCTGGTATTCCCATCTTTTTAAGAAATTTCCAGTTTGTTGTGATCCACACAGTCAAAGGCTTTAGTCAATGAAGCTGAAGTGGATGTTTTTCTGAAACTCCCTTGCTTTCTCCATGAGACAACAAATGTTGGCAATTTGATCTCTGGTTCTTCTGACTCTTCGAAACCCAGCTTGTACACCTGGAAGTTCTTGGTCTGTGCATTGCTGAAGCCTAGCTTGAAGGATTTTGAGCATTACCTTGCTAGCATATGAAATGAGCCCAATTGTACCACAGTTTGAAATTCTTTGGCATTGCCCTTCTTTGGGATTGGAATGAAAACTGACCTTTTCCAATCCTGTGGCTACTGCTGAATTTTCCAAATTTGCTGGCATATTGAGTACAGCACTTCAACAGCATTATCTTTTAGGATTTGAAACTGGAATTCCATCACCTCCACTAGCTTTGTTTGTAGGAACGCTTTCTAAGGCCCACTAGGCTTCACATTCCAGGATGTCTGGCTCTAGGTGAGTGGACATATTTTTCCCTTTCTCCCTTGCCTTTCACTTCTCTTCTTTCCTCAGCTATTTGTGAAGCCTCCTCAATTTCTTTTTCTTGAGGATGGTTTCGGTCACCATCTCCTGTGCAATGTTATAAACCTTCATCCATACTTCTTCAGGCAATCTGTCTACCAGATCTAATCCATTGAATCTATTTGTCACTTCCACTGTAAAATCATAAAGGATTTGATTTAGGTCATACCTGAATGATCTGATGATTTTCCCTACTTTCTTCAATTTAAGCCTGAATTTTGCAATAAGGAGCTCATGATCTGAGCTGCAATCAGCTCCAAGTCTTGCTTTTGCTGACTCTATAGAGCTTCTCCATCTTTAGCTACAAAGAATATAATCAATCTGATTTTGGTGTTAACCATCTGGTGATGTCCATGTGTAGAGCCATCACTTGTGTTGTTGCAAAGGGTGTTTGCTATCACCAGTGTGTTCTCTTGGCAAAACTCTGTTAGCCTCTGCCCTGCTTCATTTTGTACTCCAAGGCCAAACTTGCCTGTTAGTCCAGGTATCTCTTGACTTCCTACTTTTTGTATTCCAATCCCCTATGATGAAAAGGACATCATTTTTTGGTGTTAGTTCTAGAAGGTCTAGAAAGTCTTGTAGGTCTTCATAGAGCCATTCAACTTCAGCTTCTTCAGCATCAGTGGTTGGGGCACAGATTTGGATTATTGTGATGTTGAATGGTTTGCCTTGGAAACAAATTGAGATCACTCTGTTGTTTCTGAGATTGCACTCAAGTACTCCATTTCAAACTCTTGCTAACTCTGAGGGCTACTCCATATTTTCTAGGAGATTCTTGCCCATAGTAGTAGATAAAACAGTCATCTGAATTAAATTTTCCCATTCCCATCCATTTTAGTTCAATGATTCCTAAGATGTCAATGCGCACTCTATTTATCTCCTGCTTGACCACATCCAATTTACCTTGATTCACGGACTTAAAATCCCAGCTTCCTATGCACTATTGTTCTTTACAGCATCAGACTTTACTTTCACCACCAGACACATGCACAACTGAGCATCATTTCCACTTTGGCCCAGCTGCTTCATTCTTTCTGGAGCTTTTAGTGATTGTCTTCCACTCTTCCCCAGTAGCATATTAAACACCTTCTGACCTGGGGGCTCATCCTCCATATCTTTTTGCTTTTTCATACTGTTCATGGGGTTCTTGTGGCAAGAATACTGGAATGGTTTTCCATTCTTTCCTCCAATGGACCACATTTTGTTGAACAAATAATATGTCCATCTTGGATGGCCTGGCTAATAGCTTTACTGAGTTACACAAACCCCTTCACTATGACAAGGCTGTGATGCATGAAAGGGTATATATTCTAGGCACTAAGATAAACATGAAGTAGATATGATATGGTCCTGGTCCTCACAGACCCCAATTTCTATAGGAGTGAGATAAGAAACAGCAATTAATATACAATGTGATATGTATCATAATAGGATTAAGTACAAAGAAATAGATAATTTAATGCAGATGATTCTCTTGATCTGCTTTTTACTTCCTGGGTCAGGCAGTACAGTGTTGACAGCCCTTCCATTAGCACCATCCACAGGGGCTGGAAGCAGAAGTTGTATATCTTCATTCCAGGTGACTTCTATGCAATTTATTCATGGCTACTGGGCCAAGGGATCCTGTTCAGTTTCTGTCCTCTTCTGTTTAGGGATCATAGTAAAAGCATTATCATTGCAAGTGAAATATTGGGTTGGCAAAAAAGTTTGTTTGGGTTTTTCTGTAACATCCTATGGAATAATCCAAATGAACTTTTTGACCAAACCAATACAAACTAAAAATGCCAAATTTCACAAATTCCCAAAGCCAGCTATACATCTGAAATTACAAATAGGTCAAATCTTTACACTGTAATCTGCTTCCAAGATATGGAGGAAGAAGAGGTTATAGCAATTCAAGAATATGAACCAAGTTGGGAATCCTTTGTCCTACTCCAGGTGCACCCCAGTTGGCTAAACAAGATGACTCACCGTCTTCTGAGAAGCATCGTCAGTATCATTGATGCTTTCCTCTCTGATGCAAAGAGTGATGGAGATGGTCAGAGGCTGAATAAGACAGGACTTAAGAAACTTCTCCAAGAAGAGTTTGGAAATGCTCTGGAGGTAAGGATCGTCCACACTGTTACTTGAGACTGTTTTATTGGATCCAGTGACATTACCCTCTCTTGGTTTTCCTCCTACTGGTCCAGCTATTTCCTCTAAGGATTATTTCAAGTTCCTCTTCCTCTGTGCATTACTTAAAGCTTGATATTCTCTGGGATTCTCATCTCACTTCATGCATTCCCCTCAGTAATTTCATTAACACTCTTTGTTTCAACCACTGTCTGTATGTTGAAGATTTCAGTCACTTCATCAGTTCAGATCTCTCTCCTGAGCTTCAGATACACTGAGCATCTCCCTTGGATATTGCATAAGCATTTAAATTCAGCCTTTGCAAAACTCAAGATTTGATCCTGGTCAAACTGGGCAATTTCTTCTACCTGTGATATATCACAGGGATGTCACCAAAGCAGCTGAATGTATAAGTAAGGAGCTCAAAAGAGGGATCTGGTCCAAGGACAAAAATCTGATTATCATTTTCTGATTAATGGTATGAAGCCACAGGAATGCATGGTAATGTTAAAAACAGGGTAAGAACAATGTCCACAGCTAAATTCTGAGCAACTCTAATACTTAGAGATGAAGTAGAAAAGGAGAAATGAAAATAGGAAATGGAAAGGGAGGTTAGAGACATAGGAGGAAAACCAGGAGAGTAGGATGGTCACAGAATCCGAGAAGAGAATGTTTCTAGAGGAAAAATTAATTATTTGTGCTAACTGAAGCTGAGGGCTCAAATACAATGTGGGTTGAAAAGTGTCCATTGTGTTTGGCATTAAGGAAGACACTTGGTGTGGTGGTAAATGTGGATGCAAGGATGACATGGATTAAAGGGTGAATGAAGGGAAAAGAAGTGGAGATATTCGCAGATAACTTTCATGAAGCTTGGAGATAAATGATAAGAAAAGATGATGGATGGTAGACAGAAAGAGATGTGGAATGTGGTATATAAGAAGATTTTTTAATATGGCAGCTAATAAAGCATACTGTTATAGTATAATAACCAGTGAAGACTAAAATATTTAAAAGTCAAGAGAAAGAGGGATTCTGAAAAGCAATTCAGACTTCTAGAAAATAAAGGGAATTAACTCCAGAGTATACATAGATGGATTTGTCTTTGACTGAAACAGGTGAACTTCCTCTATTGTCTTACGAAAATGATGAGAGAGTTCTACTTTGGTGACTTGTACCTACTTTTGAATATGAAAGAGTCTTCAGTAAGAGCTGGAGAGAGAGAGGCATTAGTGATAAATATATAATAAATATATAAATACATAATAAAAATATATATATTTAAATGTTGTGCTTTTGTAATACATGTTAGGAATAAATACTTAATTCACTGTGATTCCAAATTACAAAACTATACATAATACTGTCATGGAAAACATTATTAAACGAGGTAACTAATAAAAAGAACAAAAAAAAAGAAAACAGAATGTTTATGTGTCCCTTAAGAAATTTTCTAGGTAACAAAGAAGGAATAAGAAAAAAATAACAATAACAAATGATGAACATACTACCTCTTTTCTTGTTTTTCCTTCTTTTCTTTTTCTTGTTTTCTTGTTGTTGTGGGTTTTTTTTTTCCTCTCATAGGAATCAAATAATTCTGAGACAATAGACAAAATCCTCCAGCAGCTGGATCAAGATGGTGACCAAACAATTGATTTCAGTGAATTAATTTTGCTCATGTTTGCAGTGACAACAGCCTACTATGCACACATAAAACCTCTTCTCTATCCCAAAGTAAAAGAAAGGGACAGAAGACCTGTAACTCAAGAAAAACAAGTAACAGAACTAGAAGGCAAGCAACTGCAAAAAGAAAACTTCCAAGAGAGAGATCAGGGCGGAGAGTCCCAGGCTGTGGAGAGACATGAAGCGAGAAAGCAGAGACTAATGCCCAGTGATGAAAACAGTCATGGAGCGAGAGACCAGACCCTAGAATCACAGGATATTGGAAGGCACCAAGAGAGAGACCAGATTCCAAAGCCAAAGGACATTGGAAGGGATCAAGTGAGACAACACAGCCCAGATTTCCAGTATAATGCAAGACAACAAAGTAGGGAGCAGACACCAACACCAAGAGCTGGAGGGCGCCATCAAGGAAGGAATCAGAACCCAGAACAAAGCAATAGTGGGACACAGACTGGAGAACATAAATCTTCACCCAGAAGAAATGAGACACAAGAAGTTAGTGATCAGACCTCAGAACCCAGAAATGAGAGAAGATACCCACAGGGAGAACTAAGTAAACAAGTCAGAGGCAAAAAAGTACAACAAACTGGAGAACTGAGACCACAGCTGCAAGAAGATGAGAGACAACAAATGAGTCCTAAGATCTCAGCACCAACAGATGAAGAGAGACATTCAGGGAGAGGATTGAGCTCAGATATTCAAACTAATGGAAGACAGCAAATTAGAGAACAGAGACCACCTCTGAGAGAGGATGAGGTTCTGAGAGTTAGTGACCAAACTCCAATAGCACAGGAAAATGGGAAATACAAAGTGAGAATTCAGATCCCAGTGACACACAACAATGAGCAACACCAAGTGAGAGCCCTGAACCCAGAGCCCAGGATTACAGAGAGACACCATGTTAGGAACCAGAGCTCAGAACCTAGAAGCGATGATAAACAACAAGTAAGAGACCTAGGTCCAGAAAACACAAATGATGGGGGAAGTGAACTTAGAGAGCAGAAATCAGCTTCAAGAAATTATGAACAATTCCAACATAGTGACCAAACGGCAACACCAAGAGATGATGAGAGACATCAATTGAGAGACCTGAGCACAAAACCCAGGAATGATTGGAGACACCGAGTTAGGGAGCAAAGACCAGCCCCAAAAGAAGATGAAAGACTCCAAGTGAGTAACAAGACTCCAGTATCAAGAGACAAAGGGAGAGCTCAAACTAGAGAGCAAAGACAAGCTGCAAGACGATATGAGGGACTCCAATCTAGAGACCAGAACTTCATACAAAGGGGTGATGAGAGATACCAAGTAAGAGACCTGGGCCGAGAACCCAATGATGAGGGGGAGTACCCCATTCAAGACCAGGGATCAGACCCAACAAAAGATCAAAGACAGCTAGTGAGAGATGAACCACCAGTAAAGAGGGATACTGAGATACATCAACTGAGACCCCTGAGCCCTGAACTGGGAAACGAGGGGAGACATCAAGTTAGGAGGCAGACATCAGCTCCAAGAGAGTATGAAAGATTCCAACATGGAGACCAGATCCCTTTATCAAGAGATAACCAGAAAAGACAAGGGAGAGGCCGGAGTCCAGAACCCCAGAATGATGAGAGACACAGCTTAAGGGAGCAGGAAGTGGATCCCAAGGCTGACGAGAGAAGACAAAATGGGGACCAGAGAGCAACTTCAACAGAGGAGGAGAGGCTTGCAGTGAGAGAACAAACCCTAACAAAAACAGATGAGAGGAGACTCCAAGTAGGAGATGTGAGAACAGAAATTGCAAAAGATGAGAGAAGCCAAGACAAAGAGCAAGGACCAGCTCCAAGACAGGATGAAAGGAAACAACATAGAGACCAGATCCCCTTGTCAGGGGATGATAGGAGAAACCCAGTGAGAGACCTGGGTACTGAACCCGAGAATGATGAGAGACACTGCCTTAGGGAGCAGACAGTGGAGCCCAGAGCTGACGAGAGGAGACAAACTTGGGACCAGAGACCAATTGCAACAGAAGATGAGACACTTCCAGTGAGAGAACAAACGCTAACAAAAAGGGATGAGAGGAGGCTCCAAGTGAGAGCAAATGATGAGAGAAGCCAAGACAGGGAGCAGAGACCAGCTCCAAGACAGGATGAAAGGATCCGACACAGAGACCAGATCCCCGTGTCAAGGGATGATGAGAGAAACCCAGTGACAGACCTGGGACCTGAACCCCAGAATGATGAGAGACACCACCTTAGGGAGCAAAGACCGGAACCCCGAGGTGATGACAGAAGACAAATTGGGGACCAGAGACCAACTTCAACAGAAGATGAGAGGATTGGAGAGAGAGAACAAACCTTAACACCAAGGGATGAGAGGAGACTCCCAATAAGAGATGTGAGACCTGATCTTGGAAATGATGAGAGAAGCCAAGACAGGGAGCAGAGACCAGCTCCAAGACAGGATGAAAGATTCGAACACAGAGACCAGATCCCCTTGTCAAGGGATGATAGGAGAAACCCAGTGAGAGACCTGGGTCCTGAACCGCAGATTGATGAGAGACACCACCTTAGGGAGCAAAGACCGGAACCCCGGGGTGATGACAGAAGACCAACTAGGGACCAGAGACCAATTTCAACAGAAGATGAGAGGCTTGGAGAGAGAGAACAAACCCTAACACCAAGGGATGAGAGGAGACTCCCAATAAGAGATGTGAGACCTGATCTTGGAAATGATGAGAGAAGCCAAGACAGGGAGCAGAGACCAGCTCCAAGACAGGATGAAAGGATCCAACATAGAGACCAGATCCCCTTGTCAAGGGATGATAGGAGAAACCCAGTGAGAGACCTGGGTCCTCAACCGCAGATTGATGAGAGACATCTTCTTAGGGAGCAAAGACCGGATCCCAGGGGTGATGACAGAAGACAAATTGGGGACCAGAGACCAACTTCAACAGAAGATGAGAGACTTGGAGTGAGAGAACAAACCCTAACACCAAGGGATGAGAGGAGACTCCCAATAAGAGATGTGAGACCTGATCTTGGAAATGATGAGAGAAGCCAAGACAGGGAACAGAGACCAGCTCCAAGACAGGATGAAAGGATCCAACATAGAGACCAGATCCCCGTGTCAAGGGATGATAGGAGAAACCCAGTGACAGACCTGGGTCCTGAACCCCAGATTGATGCGAGAAATCACCCTAGGGAACAAAGACTGGAACCCCGGGGTGATGACAGAAGACAAATTAGGGACCAGAGACCAACTACAACAGAAGATGAGAGGCTTGGAGTGAGAGACCAAACCCTAACAAGAGATGAGAGGAGACTCCAAGTAAGAGATGTGAGAACAGGAATTGAAAATGATGAGAGAAGCCAAGACAGGGAGCAGAGACCAGCTCCAAGACAGGATGAAAGGATCCAAAGGAGAGACCAGATTCCTTTATCAAGGGATGATAGGAGAAACCCAGTGACAGACTTGGGTCCTGAATACCAGATTGATGAGAGACACCACCTCAAGGAGCAAAGACCGGATCCCAGGGGTCATGACAGAAGACAAATTGGGGACCAGAGACCAACTTCAACAGAAGATGAGAGGCTTGAGGTGAGAGGCCAAACCCTAACAACGAGAGATGAGACGAGACTGCAAGTAAGAGATGTGAGAACAGAAATTCCCAATGATGACAGAAGCCAAGACAGGGAGCAGAGACCAGCTCCAAGACAGGATGAAAGGATCCAACATAGAGACCAGATCCCCATGTCAAGGGATGATGAGAGAAACCCAGTGACAGACCTGGGACCTGAACCCCAGAATGATGAGAGACACCACCTTAGGGAGCAAAGACCGGAACCCCGGGGTGATGACAGAAGACAAATTAGGGACCAGAGACCAACTTCAACAGAAGATGAGAGGCTTGGAGAGAGAAAACAAACCCTAACACCAAGGGATGAGAGGAGACTCCCAATAAGAGATGTGAGACCTGATCTTGGAAATGATGAGAGAAGCCAAGACAGGAAGCAGAGACCAGCTCCAAGACAGGATGAAAGGATCCAACATAGAGACCAGATCCCCTTGTCAAGGGATGATAGGAGAAACCCAGTGAGAGACCTGGGTCCTCAACCGCAGATTGATGAGAGACATCTTCTTAGGGAGAAAAGACCGGATCCCAGGGGTGATGACAGAAGACAAATTGGGGACCAGAGACCAACTTCAACAGAAGATGAGAGACTTGGAGTGAGAGAACAAACCCTAACACCAAGGGATGAGAGGAGACTCCCAATAAGAGATGTGAGACCTGATCTTGGAAATGATGAGAGAAGCCAAGACAGGGAACAGAGACCAGCTCCAAGACAGGATGAAAGGATCCAACATAGAGACCAGATCCCCGTGTCAAGGGATGATAGGAGAAACCCAGTGAGAGACCTGGGTCCTGAACCCCAGAATGATGAGAGACAACACTTTAGGGAGCAAAGACCGGATCCCAGGGGTGATGACAGAAGACCAACTAGGGACCAGAGACCAACTTCAACAGAAGATGAGAGGCTTGGAGAGAGAGAACAAACCTTAACACCAAGGGATGAGAGGAGACTCCCAATAAGAGATGTGAGACCTGATCTTGGAAATGATGAGAGAAGCCAAGACAGGGAACAGAGACCAGCTCCAAGACAGGATGAAAGGATCCAACATAGAGACCAGATCCCCATGTCAAGGGATGATGAGAGAAACCCAGTGACAGACCTGGGACCTGAACCCCAGAATGATGAGAGACACCACCTTAGGGAGCAAAGACCGGAACCCCGGGGTGATGACAGAAGACAAATTAGGGACCAGAGACCAACTTCAACAGAAGATGAGAGGCTTGGAGAGAGAGAACAAACCCTAACACCAAGGGATGAGAGGAGACTCCCAATAAGAGATGTGAGACCTGATCTTGGAAATGACGAGAGAAGCCAAGACAGGGAGCAGAGACCAGCTCCAAGACAGGATGAAAGGATCCAACATAGAGACCAGATCCCCGTGTCAAGGGATGATAGGAGAAACCCAGTGAGAGACCTGGGTCCTGAACCCCAGAATGATGAGAGACAACACTTTAGGGAGCAAAGACCGGATCCCAGGGGTGATGACAGAAGACCAACTGGGGACCAGAGACAAACTTCAACAGAAGATGAGAGGCTTGGAGAGAGAGAACAAACCCTAACACCAAGGGATGAGAGGAGACTCCCAATAAGAGATGTGAGACCTGATCTTGGAAATGATGAGAGAAGCCAAGACAGGGAACAGAGACCAGCTCCAAGACAGGATGAAAGGATCCAACATAGAGACCAGATCCCCGTGTCAAGGGATGATAGGAGAAACCCAGTGAGAGACCTGGGTCCTGAACCGCAGATTGATGCGAGACATCACCCTAGGGAACAAAGACTGGAACCCCGGGGTGATGACAGAAGACAAATTAGGGACCAGAGACAAACTTCAACAGAAGATGAGAGGCTTGGAGTGAGAGACCAAACCCTAACAACAAGAGATGAGAGGAGACTCCCAGTAAGAGATGTGAGAACAGGAATTGAAAATGATGAGAGAAGCCAAGACAGAGAGCAGAGACCAGCTCCAAGACAGGATGAAAGGATCCAAAGGAGAGACCAGATTCCTTTATCAAGGGATGATAGGAGAAACC
This sequence comes from Capra hircus, assembly GCF_001704415.2. Lineage (NCBI taxonomy): Eukaryota > Metazoa > Chordata > Mammalia > Artiodactyla > Bovidae > Capra > Capra hircus. The sequence continues at coordinate 101,871,493 of NC_030810.1, read as the reverse complement.
CAGTGACAGACTTGGGTCCTGAATGCCAGATTGATGAGAGACACCACCTCAAGGAGCAAAGACCGGATCCCAGGGGTGATGACAGAAGACAAATTGGGGACCAGAGACCAACTTCAACAGAAGATGAGAGGCTTGAGATGAGAGACCAAACCCTAACAACGAGAGATGAGAGGAGACTGCAAGTAAGAGATGTGAGAACAGAAATTCCCAATGATGACAGAAGCCAAGACAGGGAGCAGAGACCAGCTCCAAGACAGGATGAAAGGATCCAACATAGAGACCAGATCCCCATGTCAAGGGATGATGAGAGAAACCCAGTGACAGACCTGGGACCTGAACCCCAGAATGATGAGAGACACCACCTTAGGGAGCAAAGACCGGAACCCCGGGGTGATGACAGAAGACAAATTAGGGACCAGAGACCAACTTCAACAGAAGATGAGAGGCTTGGAGAGAGTAAACAAACCCTAACACCAAGGGATGAGAGGAGACTCCCAATAAGAGATGTGAGACCTGATCTTGGAAATGATGAGAGAAGCCAAGACAGGGAGCAGAGACCAGCTCCAAGACAGGATGAAAGGATCCAACATAGAGACCAGATCCCCGTGTCAAGGGATGATAGGAGAAACCCAGTGAGAGACCTGGGTCCTGAACCCCAGAATGATGAGAGACAACACTTTAGGGAGCAAAGACCGGATCCCAGGGGTGATGACAGAAGACCAACTGGGGACCAGAGACAAACTTCAACAGAAGATGAGAGGCTTGGAGAGAGAGAACAAACCCTAACACCAAGGGATGAGAGGAGACTCCCAATAAGAGATGTGAGACCTGATCTTGGAAATGATGAGAGAAGCCAAGACAGGGAACAGAGACCAGCTCCAAGACAGGATGAAAGGATCCAACATAGAGACCAGATCCCCGTGTCAAGGGATGATAGGAGAAACCCAGTGAGAGACCTGGGTCCTGAACCGCAGATTGATGCGAGACATCACCCTAGGGAACAAAGACTGGAACCCCGGGGTGATGACAGAAGACAAATTAGGGACCAGAGACAAACTTCAACAGAAGATGAGAGGCTTGGAGTGAGAGACCAAACCCTAACAACAAGAGATGAGAGGAGACTCCCAGTAAGAGATGTGAGAACAGGAATTGAAAATGATGAGAGAAGCCAAGACAGAGAGCAGAGACCAGCTCCAAGACAGGATGAAAGGATCCAAAGGAGAGACCAGATTCCTTTATCAAGGGATGATAGGAGAAACCCAGTGACAGACTTGGGTCCTGAATGCCAGATTGATGAGAGACACCACCTCAAGGAGCAAAGACCGGATCCCAGGGGTGATGACAGAAGACAAATTGGGGACCAGAGACCAACTTCAACAGAAGATGAGAGGCTTGAGGTGAGAGGCCAAACCCTAACAACGAGAGATGAGAGGAGACTGCAAGTAAGAGATGTGAGAACAGAAATTCCCAATGATGACAGAAGCCAAGACAGGGAGCAGAGACCAGCTCCAAGACAGGATGAAAGGATCCAACATAGAGACCAGATCCCCGTGTCAAGGGATGATGAGAGAAACCCAGTGACAGACCTGGGACCTGAACCCCAGAATGATGAGAGACACCACCTTAGGGAGCAAAGACCGGAACCCCGGGGTGATGACAGAAGACAAATTAGGGACCAGAGACCAACTTCAACAGAAGATGAGAGGCTTGGAGTGAGAGAACAAACCCTAACACCAAGGGATGAGAGGAGACTCCAAGTAAGAGATGTGAGAACAGGAATTGCAAATGATGAGAGAAGCCAAGACAGGGAGCAGAGACCAGCTCCAAGACAGGATGAAAGGATCCAACATAGAGACCAGATCCCCGTGTCAAGGGATGATACGAGAAACCCAGTGAGAGACCTGGGTCCTGAACCGCAGATTGATGAGAGACACCACTTTAGGGAGCAAAGACCGGATCCCAGGGGTGATGACAGAAGACCAATTGGGGACCAGAGACAAACCTCTACAGAAGATGAGAGGCTTGGAGTGAGAGACCAAACCCTAACAACAAGAGATGAGAGGAGACTCCCAATAAGAGATGTGAGACCTGATCTTGGAAATGATGAGAGAAGCCAAGACAGGGAGCAGATACCAGCTCCAAGACAGGATGAAAGGATTCAACATAGAGACCTGATTCCCGTGTCAAGGGATGATGAGAGAAACCCAGTGACAGACCTGGGACCTGAACCGCAGATTGATGAGAGACACCACCTTAGGGAGCAAAGACCGGAACCCCGGGGAGATGACAGAAGACAAATTAGGGACCAGAGACCAACTTCAACAGAAGATGAGAGGCTTGGAGAGAGAGAGCAAACCCTAACACCAAGGGATGAGAGGAGATTCCAAGTAAGAGATGTGAGACCTGATCTTGGAAATGATGAGAGCAGCCAAGACAGGGAGCAGAGACCAGCTCCAAGACAGGATGAAAGAATCCAACATAGAGACCAGATCCCCTTGTCAAGGGATGATAGGAGAAACCCAGTGAGAGACCTGGGTCCTGAACCCCAGAATGATGAGAGACAACACTTTAGGGAGCAAAGACCGGATCCCAGGGGTGATGACAGAAGACCAACTGGGGACCAGAGACAAACTTCAACAGAAGATGAGAGGCTTGGAGAGAGAGAACAAACCCTAACACGAAGGGATGAGAGGAGACTCCCAATAAGAGATGTGAGACCTGATCTTGGAAATGATGAGAGAAGCCAAGACAGGGAACAGAGACCAGCTCCAAGACAGGATGAAAGGATCCAACATAGAGACCAGATCCCCGTGTCAAGGGATGATAGGAGAAACCCAGTGAGAGACCTGGGTCCTGAACCACAGATTGATGCGAGACATCACCCTAGGGAACAAAGACTGGAACCCCGGGGTGATGACAGAAGACAAATTAGGGACCAGAGACAAACTTCAACAGAAGATGAGAGGCTTGGAGTGAGAGACCAAACCCTAACAACAAGAGATGAGAGGAGACTCCCAGTAAGAGATGTGAGAACAGGAATTGAAAATGATGAGAGAAGCCAAGACAGAGAGCAGAGACCAGCTCCAAGACAGGATGAAAGGATCCAAAGGAGAGACCAGATTCCTTTATCAAGGGATGATAGGAGAAACCCAGTGACAAACTTGGGTCCTGAATGCCAGATTGATGAGAGACACCACTTCAAGGAGCAAAGACCGGATCCCAGGGGTGATGACAGAAGACAAATTGGGGACCAGAGACCAACTTCAACAGAAGATGAGAGGCTTGAGGTGAGAGGCCAAACCCTAACAACGAGAGATGAGACGAGACTGCAAGTAAGAGATGTGAGAACAGAAATTCCCAATGATGACAGAAGCCAAGACAGGGAGCAGAGACCAGCTCCAAGACAGGATGAAAGGATCCAACATAGAGACCAGATCCCCGTGTCAAGGGATGATGAGAGAAACCCAGTGACAGACCTGGGACCTGAACCCAGAATGATGAGAGACACCACCTTAGGGAGCAAAGACCGGAACCCCGGGGTGATGATAGAAGACAAATTAGGGACCAGAGACCAACTTCAACAGACGATGAGAGGCTTGGAGTGAGAGAACAAACCCTAACACCAAGGGATGAGAGGAGACTCCAAGTAAGAGATGTGAGAACAGGAATTGCAAATGATGAGAGAAGCCAAGACAGGGAGCAGAGACCAGCTCCAAGACAGGATGAAAGGATCCAACATAGAGACCAGGTCCCCGTGTCAAGGGATGATACGAGAAACCAGTGAGAGACCTGGGTCCTGAACCGCAGATTGATGAGAGACACCACTTTAGGGAGCAAAGACCGGATCCCAGGGGTGATGACAGAAGACCAATTGGGGACCAGAGACAAACCTCTACAGAAGATGAGAGGCTTGGAGTGAGAGACCAAACCCTAACAACAAGAGATGAGAGGAGACTCCCAATAAGAGATGTGAGACCTGATCTTGGAAATGATGAGAGAAGCCAAGACAGGGAGCAGATACCAGCTCCAAGACAGGATGAAAGGATTCAACATAGAGACCAGATTCCCGTGTCAAGGGATGATGAGAGAAACCCAGTGACAGACCTGGGACCTGAACCGCAGATTGATGAGAGACACCACCTTAGGGAGCAAAGACCGGAACCCCGGGGAGATGACAGAAGACAAATTAGGGACCAGAGACCAACTTCAACAGAAGATGAGAGGCTTGGAGAGAGAGAGCAAACCCTAACACCAAGGGATGAGAGGAGATTCCAAGTAAGAGATGTGAGACCTGATCTTGGAAATGATGAGAGCAGCCAAGACAGGGAGCAGAGACCAGCTCCAAGACAGGATGAAAGAATCCAACATAGAGACCAGATCCCCTTGTCAAGGGATGATAGGAGAAACCCAGTGAGAGACCTGGGTCCTGAACCGCAGATTGATGAGAGACACCACCTTAGGGAGCAAAGACCGGAACCCCGGGGTGATGACAGAAGACCAACTAGGGACCAGAGACCAACTTCAACAGAAGATGAGAGGCTTGGAGAGAGAGAACAAACCCTAACACCAAGGGATGAGAGGAGACTCCCAATAAGAGATGTGAGACCTGATCTTGGAAATGATGAGAGAAGCCAAGACAGGGAGCAGAGACCAGCTCCAAGACAGGAAGAAAGGATCCAACACAGAGACCAGATCCCCTTGTCAAGGGATGATAGGAGAAACCCAGTGAGAGACCTGGGTCCTCAACCGCAGATTGATGAGAGACACCACTTTAGGGAGCAAAGACCGGATCCCAGGGGTGATGACAGAAGACCAATTGGGGACCAGAGACCAACTTCAACAGAAGATGAGAGGCTTGGAGTGAGAGACCAAACCCTAACACCAAGGGATGAGAGGAGACTCCCAGTAAGAGATGTGAGAACTGAAATTCCAAATGATGAGAGAAGCCAAGACAGGGAGCAGAGACCAGCTCCAAGCCAGGAAGAAAGGATCCAACGGAGAGACCAGATCCCCTTATCAAGGGATAATGTGAGAAGCCAACTGAGATGCCTTAGTTCAGAACGCAAGAATAATGAAGACCATCACCTTAGGGAACATAGTTTGACTCCAGCTGAAGATGAGAGACTTGCAGTGGGAGACCAAGCCCCAGTATCAAGGGATGAGAGGAGACTCCAAGTGAGAGATCTGAGACCGGATTCTGGGAATGATGGAAGAAGCCAAGATGGGGAGCAGAATCCAGCTGCAAGACTGTATGAAAGACGGCAACAAAGAGACAATATCCCCACATCGGATGATGGAAGACACCAACAGAGAGGCCTGAGCCCAGAACCCAATAATGATGGAAGACAGGAAGTAAGACCAGAACCCAGGAATGGTGGCAGAGAAGAGGTTAGAGAGCAAAGGCCACCTTCAAGAAGGGATGAGAGTCACCTCAGAGGCAACAATGAGAGCAGCTCTGGAAGAAGGCTGTCTGTTAGGGAATCCAACTATGAGACAGAGGAGAAATCAGGGAAAGTACAAGATGAGAAGCATTTTCCCAAGCAGGAAAAAGCTGATCTTGAAGATCTAGATCCTCAGGAGTCTGCATTCACCAGAAAAATTGGGCCGATTACCTGTGAGGTATACATTTTTTCCAAACAGAAAGGTAACTGGTTATGCTACTGTTTGCATGATCCATCAGGAATAGGCAATGCAGGAAAGAGGTTCACTTATCCAGATTTGGAGATGTTTAAGGATTGCAGGAGTGGAGGAAGCTATGTCAACTCCCCAATCTGGGATCCAGAAGAACAGCTGTACCAAAACAAGGAAGAAAGACGGGAAGATAGTGATGATGTCCAGCAGAACAAATCTGGCAACCACAAGTGTGAGAAGAGGTCCAAGGTCTCAAGAAAGTCCAGCTCCTCTGAAGACTCGTCTTGAAGTCACTTCCAGATGTTCCAAGAAATTCTCTCCTTTCCAGTTGATTGAGCTGGTTGATTTAGGATTCTTGGCTTTTTCTTTCTCCATGTATCTCAGACATCTAGCTGTAATGTGTATTGGTGGAATTGCTCCACTTTTGGTTTCTGGGACTCTAACATCTTTAAGGAATTGCTTATAGTGGAAAGAAGAATTAAATGTTTTATACTATCTTCCAATAACTCTATGATTTTAACTTTAATGAATCATAACTCTCAAAGCTAATCTGAAGGGACTGCCTATTCAAATTATAAACCTTGTAAAAATTAACAATAAATAATTAGCAAGCATTCATTTCTCCTTGGGTTTCTTCTATGGTTTTGGAAATTCATCACTCTCAGGTTGAAACTGAGATGAAGTATGATCATCACAGCCTCTAGAACAGGATTTATTTTTCACTCAGAAAACACGTGTTCTTTCTGCGATTCCTTCAGTAATATCCATTACAATATTCATACTCACCTGCTAGAGCCCCTAAAAAAGCAAAAACAAGTCCTGCTCTATGCTTCTATGAAAGAAATCTCTAAAACAAACTAAACACTCAGCCTAAATGTTGAAGGAGGAACAAAATAGATTGTGTAAATGAGAACAAATGAAGCAAAGGTCACAGTATTAAAGCCAGATCAATACAGTTTAACATGAAAAGCAATATACGGGGGCTTCCTGGGTGGCTCAGGGGTAAAGAATCCACCTACCAATGCAGGAGCCACGAGTTCAATCCCTAGGCTAGGAAGATACAATGTGCCATGGAGCAGCTAAGCCCACGTGCCACAGCTGCTGAAGCCTGAGCACCTTAGAGCCTGTGCTCCGCAACAAGAGAAGCCATCGCAACAAGAAACCCAGCACACCACAGCCACACAACAGTCCCCACTCACTGCAACTGGAGAAAAACCCAGGCAGCAACAAAGACCCAGCACAGCCAAAAGCCAACTAATTAATTAAATATTTTTAAAAGCGATAGATGAATCCATTTTTATTGTTGAAGGGTACAATCGACCACGAAAATGTGATTATCATTCAATCGACAGCTATTTTATTGAGAAACTACTATGTGTCAGGTACTATCCTGGTATTAAAGATTAGCTGAAAAGTTGAAAGTGTTAGTTGCTCAGTCGTGTCCACTCTGTGCGATCTCATGGACTGTAGCCCACCAGGCTCCTCTGTCCATGGAATTCTCTAGGCAAGAAGACTGGAATGGCTAGCCATTCCCCTCTCCAGGGGATCTTCCCAACCCAGAGATCAAACCCAGGTCCACCCCATTGCAGGAAGATTCTTTATCATTTGAGCCACCAGGGAAGCCCCAAGATAAGCTGAAAATAAGAAAGAACCTCTGGTCATGGAGCTAACATTTCTAGCGAGGGAAGTCTTGTGTCAAATGTGTCAAATAACATGGCATCCAAATAAAAATAAAAAGAAGCTGGAAATATAAGGCAGAACAGACAGAAAAACAATAGGAGTACAGACATATCTTTCTTCATCTTTAGCAGGAAAATAGAAAATAAAAATTCCATAGAAAATTTGTTTGAAGTAGTAGGGAAGAGCATGAACTCTGTAGATAAGCCAATCTGGGCTTAATTTCTCACTCCATCATACTAGCTTTATGATGTTGGACAATGAAACCTCTTTAAGTCTTAGTTTCCTCATCTGTAAAACCAATTTCATAAAAATAATATTATGTGTTAAATGTACTTAAATGCTTCATACATTGCCTGATATATAGAAAGTGCTTGATAGATGTGACCAATACTTTTTATTTTTTACTATTTTTTATCTAATAGGTATATGTGAACTCTACACACTTTGGAAAATACACATATTTTAAGCACCTACAAAAGATTTATAAAAGCTAACCAAAGATAATTAAAACTGTAATAAACACACCTTTGATGATAATGCTATAGAGCTAGAAACTGATAATAGATGATTATATCTAAGATATTTGGGATTTTTTAAGCACTCAAAATAACTCAGTTTAAGAAAAAACATGTAACTACAATTAAGATGACATTTAAAAATAACAATAAAAAGACAACAAATATTAAAATCTATAGCTACAGCCTTAAGCACTTTATTTACTTAACAATAAAAAATGAACAAACTAACCATTTAATTCAATAAACTAAAAAATTAAGACACAAAACAAACAAAGCAGGAAGAAGGAAAATACAAAGAAATAAGTATAAATCCATGACTAGAAGACAGAATAGCCAATTAATTAATAAGTGAAAGAATCCAAGATATTTGGAAGATCATTAAAATAATTAAGAAAGAAAAAAGATAATACACATTTAGTGAAATCAAAAACATTGGCTACAAATATAGAAGAAGAGAGATGAGTTGTAACAACTTTATTCTTAAAAGGATAGACTAAGAAAAGAAAGGAGAGAGAGAGGGAAGAAAGGGAAAGAAAGCCTGGCGGGGGTGGCAGGTGGGGGAGGGGGGCGGGTAATGGATGATTTTTCTGGGAAAACTGATTCCCAAAGAGGTATAACCATAGAAAAAATTTAGAAGATTGTCAAATAATCACGCTCTCAGAAGCTCTAGGCAAAATTGTTTCTCAGGTGAATATTTTCAATCGTGGAATAATAATTCCCACATGATTTAAACTGTATCAGAGAATACAAACATGAAGGGCACTTTATAATTTTTTTTCAAAGGTAGCATAACCCCAAAAACAAACAAAACCCCAAAGCCCCCTGAAAACTACAAATTTATAAATACAGACAAAAATTTTTGAATAAAATTCTAGCCAAGAGCAGTTTTCCTTTGCACTTCAATGCCATGAAAAAATTATACATGCTGTCAGGCAAAATTCACTTCAGGAAGGCACATATGTGATGAAACATTATATATATTAATATTAACATATACCTTAATATACATATGTTAAGGTTTCTACCTAGGAAATTTAAGAAAATGGACTGAAAAACCATTAGATCTAAAGTTTAGTAACACATTACAGAGTAAACATACCAAAAAAAACCCCATCAACTTTATAATAACAATAACATGATACCCTTAGGGGTAAATCATGCGAAATGTGTATAAACTCCAATACATGAAGACTTGTTTTGTTCTTGGATGGGAGGCCTCATTGTTAAAAGATGCCAATTATCCCCTTATAAGTTTATACCTTGAAAAGGAACTGTACAAAAATAATATAATGATATACTTTTGAACTATATAAAAGTGATTTAATATTTGTCAGGAAATATAGAGGCATATCAAACCAGTGAATCTGAAAGGAGTTTAACACTGAATATTCATTGGAAGGAACGCCGCTGAAGCTCCAATACTTTGGCCACCTGACCTGAAGAGCAGCCTCGTTGGTAAAGACCCTGCTGCTGAAAAGATTGAGAGCAGGAGAAGGGGGTGAAAGAGGATGAGATGGTTGGAAGGCATCACAAGTTCAAGGGACATGAGTTTGAGCAAACTGAGGGAGACAGTGAAGGGACAGGGAAGCTTGCTGTGCTGCAGTCCATGGGGTCACAGAGCCAAATACGACCGAGCGACTGAACAACTAGACCAGAGATTCTACCGGGGTGAGGACTGTCCCTATCTTATTCTTTACCCGTACCCACCTAGGCAATTACAGGCACTCATTCTGTATCATTACTCTAATGAATGAACTCTCACTTCTCTCCCTATTCCTGCTGCCCAAACCCTCCTCCAGCTGCTCCATGGAGTCTTTGCCTTCACCCAGCTCAACCTGCTCACCCATGATATATTGCTAGTCAGTATCTCAGCAGCAGCTCCTTAAACGGAGAAGGCAATGGCAACCCACTCCAGTACTCTTGCCTGGAGAATCCCACGGACGGAGGAGCCTGGTAGGCTGCAGTCCAAGGGGTGGCTTAGAGTCGGACACGACTGAAGCGACTTAGCATCAGCAGCAGCTCCTTAAAAGCCTTCTAGAAAGGACCCCATCTGGGAGGGGTGTGGGCCTCAAAATTTCAAGCCTGGGGCTTGTGCGCCACCTAGTGGTGACCGACTGCAATGTTGCGAATATCATCATCAGTTCAGTTCAGTTCAGTCGCTCAGTCGTGTCCGACTCTTTGCGACCCCATGAATCGCCGCACGCCAGGCCTCCCTGTCCATCACCATCTCCCGGAGTTCACTCAGACTCACGTCCATCGAGTCCGTGATGCCATCCAGCTATCTCATCCTGGGTCGTCCCCTTATCCTCCTGCCCCCAATCTCTCCCAGCATCAGAGTCTTTTCCAATGAGTCAACTCTTGTCAATAGGAAACGCAGAAAGGACCTCTCGCTTCACCGCCCTGGCCCTGGGCTGGCAGGGAGAGATGACAGCGTGTGTCCCTTATTGGAATTGCAAACAGACAAAAGATTCTCACTTTCCATTCACTTGTAACTGAGGTTGTAGGCCGGACAGTGCTTCACGGTTCTTAAACCCAGATCCTTTAAGGATAAGTATTGTTGTTATCAATTTTTGTTGGGGGCTAGGGGGAGCATTATATTAAATGTGCATTTCAATTCTAAAACATGTGAATTTCAGTGATATTGTAACATATGAATAAATGTAGAATGTGGCAGATATCTTCGATATCTCTCGATAGGAAGAGTGGTGTCCACTACCGGCTTTGTGTTCATTTCAGCATCTAGGATTCTGTTCATGATCACAGCCAGCGCTGGAGGGCAAGTGTTTCAAAAATCACTACCCAGAGGAGTCCCCCTGCCAGCCATCTGTTGAAAAATGAAGAAAACTATATGGAAGGACAGACCAAGACAGAACTACAAAAATGACTTCTGCCAGTGGAGCTGTGCAGTGCTAACTGACAGTTACTCATCTGTTAAGGACCACAGCTGCAGACTGAGAACTGCCTTACCGACTCCTATCCTGCAACTTGCTGAGCCCTGCAACTTTTTAAGCAGGTAAGTTTAGCGCTAGAAATGAACACCCCACCCCATCCCACCTTCTGGGTGGGTACAGGCTCAGGAATGTCAGTTAAAAGGGAGGGAGCGTTACTATAATAGCAAAATATCTCTTTGAAGTAGAGTTGCTGAGAAAAATGTCATGAGTTCAGGATGGAAGGCGAGTTCTAGAGGGTCCACCCAAGTGATAAAAGGTGACTGACAAACTGATGGTCATGAAAACAGAAATCTGGGTTTTTTCCAAGAAGGAAGCAGAAAAGAGGGAGGAGCCCACAGGTGTGAGGTGTGATATATCCTTTTTCAGGACCCCCAAATCTAAACAAAATCACAGATGCTGGTGTGGATGGTTTTTTGGTATAAATGTAAAAAAGAAGTTGAATTATCTGTGTCAAGGAAGCAGAAAGCCAATAAAGGTAGGAGGCAGCCATGAGAATACAAGCTGTGGGGATACACAGAGGTCACCCAGAAGGCTTGGAATTTCTGCTGGCCAAAGTTTAGTGTGGGGATGGTTCTAGTTAATTTCATTCAGTCCTGAGAGTCAGACCATTTCTAGCTGACCTATGGGCAATACAAGTCAAGGGCTTCTGCAACCTTCAATGTCCTCGACTCTGTATCTTCAAGCCAAGCTGACCTGCCCATTGACCTAGTCACCAACAGCACCAAGACAACACAGAATAGCACCCCTGATATTAATTAATAGGCATGGCTAGAACCCCCTTGGGCCTCACAGGTGGCGCTAGTAGTAAAGAACCCACCTGCCAATGCAGGAAATGTAAGAGACGTGGGTTCAACTCCTGGGTCAGGAAGATCCCCCGTAGGGGGACATGGCAACCCACTCCAGTATTCTTGCCTGGAGAATCCCATAGATAGAGGAGCCTGGTGGGCTACAGTTCACAGGGTCGCAAAGACTTGGACACGACTGAAGCGACTTAGCACGCACCCACAGAACCCCCTCACTGCTTCTATTCTGATCCAGGAACCCATGTCTGTTGCACTTCAGCTTAACACCCTAATTTCAAACCTGCCCCTGTCGCTTAATCTTGGTATAGTATATTTCTCAGCTATGACTCCTACCAACTCAAATTCAACCCTCTGATTCATTCGCTGCTATAGCTGATTCATATCTAGTGTGGCTTAAACCACTTTACCTTGAGGGAAATCTAACTCCCAAGACCCCCATGAAGTGGAGAAGGGAGTTATGACTGCACATGTTATTCCAGTAAGTCACACCAAAGATTCTCATGTGGGATCTGGGACCACCTACATCCTAAGCCCCTAACTGATAAGTGAGACTTCTTAAGATGCTTAAGATGCAGACTCATGACCTCCTGGATTAGAATCTCTGAATGTGCAGCCCAAGCACCTGAATTATCAGCAAGCTCCAAAGGTAAGTCTTATGTACACTGAAGTCTGAGAACCACCCTCCCAAACAAATGTTATATACTTAAGTGGAGACACTGTCACAGTTAGGGACTGAATGCTCTTGGCTAGCTAGACACTCCAATCAAATAGACTCCAGTTACACCATGCAGCCATTAGAAATAAGGAGGCAGATTATTCAGTGATATGAAAAGGTATTTACAATGTCATTGTTGCTGTTCAGTGGCCAAGTCAAGTCTGACTCTTCGTGACCTCATGGACTATAGCATGCCAGGCTCCCCTGTCCTTCATTATCTCCCCAAGTTTGCTCAGATTCATGTCCATTGAGTTGGTGATGCTATCTAATCATCTCTTCCTCTGCCGTGCCCCTTTCCTTTTGCCTTCCATCTTTCCCAGCATCAAGGTCTTTTCCAGTGAGTAGGCTCTTCGCATCAGGTGGCCAAAGTATCAGAGCTTCAGCTTCAGCATCAGACCTTCCAATGAATATTCAGGGTTGATTTCCTTTAGGATCCACTGGCTTGATCTCCTTGCAGTCCAAGGGACTCTCAAGAGTCATCTCCAGCACCACAATTCAAAAGCATCAATTGTTCAATGCTCAGCTTTCTTTATGATCCAACTCTCATATCCGTAAATGACTATTGGAAACGCCAGAGCTTTGACTATGCAGACTTCTGTCAGCAAAGTGATGTCTCTGCTTTTTAATACTCTATCTAGGTCTGTCATAGCTTTCCTTTCAAGGAGCAAGCATCTTTGAGGTACATGGCTACAGTCACCATCCACAGTGATTTTGGAGCCCAAGAAAATAAATGTCACTGCTTCCACTTTTTCCCCTTTTATCAGCCATGAAGCGACGGGATAGATGCCATGATCTTAGTTTTCTGTATGTTGAGCATCAAGCCAGCTTTGTCACTCTCCTCTTTCACTTTCATCAAGAGGCTCTTTTGTTGCTCTTCACTGTCTGCCATCAGAGTGGTATCATCTGCATATCTGAAGTTATTAATATTTTTTCCTAACAATCTTGATGCCAGCTTGTGATCCATCCAGCCTGGCCATTTCACATGATATACTCTGCATATAAGGCTTCCCTAGTGGCTCAGTGGTAAAGAATCTGCCTGCCACTGTAGAAGACACAGGCTAGATTCCTGGGTCAGGAAGATCCCCTGTAGAAAGAAATGACAACCCACTTAAATATTCTTGCCGGAGAATCCCATGGACAGAGGAGCCTAGCAGGCTGCAGTCCATGGAGTTGCAAAGAGTTGGACACAACTTAGTAACTAAACAACAATAACACTCTACATATAAGTTAAATAAGCAGGGAGACAGTATACAGCCTTGTCATACTCCTTTCCCAATTTGGAACCAGTCAGTTGCTCCATGTCTGGTTCTAACTGTAGCTTCTTGACCTGCATACAGATTTCTCAGGAGACAGGTAAGGTGGTCTGGCCCTCCCATTTCTAAGAATTTTCCACAGTTTGTTGTGATTCACACAGTCAGGGGCTTCAGCGTAGTCAATGAAGCAGAGGTAGATGTTTCTCTGGAGCTCTCTTGCTTTCTCTATGAGCCAATGAATGCGGGCAATTTGATCTCTGGTTCCTTTGACACTTCAAAATCCAGGTAGTACATCTAGAAATTCTCAGTTCACATACTGCTGAAGCCTAGCCTGAAGGATTTTAAGCATAACTTTGTTAGCATATGAAATGGGCACAGTTATACAGTAGTTTGAACACCTGTTGACACTCCCCTTCTTTGGGATTGGAATGAAAAACCTTTTCCAGTCCTGTGGCCACTGCCAGGTTTTCCAAATTTGCTGATATATTGAGTGCAGCACTTTAACAGCATCATCTTCTGGGATTTTTAAGTAGCTCAACTGGAATTACATCACCTCTACTAGCTTTGTTGGCAGTAATGCTTCTCAAGCCCACTTGACTTTACACTCCAGGATATCTGGCTCTAGGTGGCTGGTCACACAATCATGGTTATCCAGGTCATTAAGACCTTTTCTGTATTCTTGCCACCTTTTGTGTATTCTTGCCACCTCTTCTTAATATCTTCTCCTTCTGTTAGGTCCTTACCATTTCTGCCCTTTATGGTGCCCATTCTTGCATGATATGGTCCCCTAATCTCCAATTTTCTTGAAAAGATCTCTAGGCTTTCTCATTCTATTGCTTTCCTCTATTTCTTTGCATTGTTCTATTTCTTTGCCTTCTTATCTCTGCTTGCTATCTCTGGAACTCTGCATTCAGTTGGGTATATCTTTCCCTTTCTCCCTTGCCTTTCACTTCTCTTATTTCTCAGCAATTTGTAAAGCTTCCTCAAACAACCACTTTGCATTCTTGCATTTCTTTTTCTTGGGGATGGTTTGGTCACTGCCTCTTATATAATGTTACAGAATTCCATCCATAGTTCTTCAGGTGCTCTGCCTACCAGATCTAATCCCTTGAATCTATTCATCATCTCCACTGTATAATTATAAGGGATTTGATTTAGGTCACACCTGAATGACCTAGTGGTTTTCACTACTTGCCTCAATTTAAACCTGAATTTTGCAATAAGGAGCTCATGATCTGAGCCAGTCAGCTCCAAGTCTTGTCTTTACTGACTGTATAGAGCTTCTCCATCTTTGGCTGCAAAGAACATAATCTGATTTTAGTAGTGACTATCTGGTGATGTCCATGTGTAGAGCCATCTCTTGTGTTGCTGGAAAAGGGTGTTTGCTATGATCCAAATGTTCTCTTGACAAAACTCTGTTATCCTTTGCCCTGCTTCATGTTGTACTCCAAGGCCAAACTTGTCTGTTATTCTGGGTATCTTTCGACTTCCTATTTTTGAATTCCAGTCCCCTATGATGAAAAAGACAACTCTTTTTTGGTGTGAAGATGGTGACTGTAGCCACGAAATTAAAAGACACTTGCTCCTTAGAAGAAAAGCTATGAACAACGTAGAGAGCATATTAAAAAGCAGAGACATTATTTTGCCGACAAAGGTCTGATGAGTCAAAGCTAGTAGTCATGTATGGATGCGAGAATTGGACTATAAAGAATGCAGAGTGCTGAAGAATTGATGCTTTTGCACTACAGTGTTGGAGAAGCCTTCTGAGAGTCCTTTGGACTGCAAGGAGATTAAACCAGTCAATCCTAAAGGAAATCAATCCTGAATTTTCATTGGAAGGACTGATGTTGAAGCTGAAGCTCCAATACTTTGGCCACCTGATGCGAAGAACTGACTCATTGGAAAAGACCTTATTGTTGGGAAAGACTGAAGGCAGGAGGTGAAGGGGACGACAGAGGATGAGATGGTTGGATGACATCACCAACTCAAGGGATATGAGCAAGCTCTGGGAGTTGGTGATGGACAGGGAAGCCCAGTGTGCTGCAGTCCATGGCGTCACAGAGAGTCAGACACGACTGAGCGACTGAACTGAACTAGATGATGTCGTAGATCTTCGTAAGACAGGTTAACTTCCGCTTCTTCAGCATCAGTGGTTGAGGCACAGACTTCAGTTACTGTGATGTTGAACGGTTTGCCTTGGAAACAAACCAAGATCACTCTGTCATTTTTAAGGTTGCACTCAAATACTGCATTCTGAGCTCTTTTGTTGGCTCTGAGGGCTACTCCATTTCTTCTAAGGGATTCTTGCCCACCATAGTAGATATAACGGTCATCTGAATTAAATTCACCCATTTCCTGTCCTTTTTACTTCCCTTTCACTGATTCCTAAGATGTCAATGTCCAATCTTGCCATCTCCTGCATTTACTTTGATTCACAGAATTAACATTCCGGATTCCTACGCACTCTTGTTCTTCACAGCATCCGACTTTACTTTTACCCCCAGATACATCCACAGCTGAGTGTCATTTCCACTTCTGCCTAGCTACTTCATTCTTTCTGGAGCTATTAGTAACTGCCCTTCACTCTTCCCCAGTATCATGCTGGACACCTTCTGACCTCGGGGACTCATCTTCCAATGTCGTATCTTTTTGCCTTTTCATACTCTCCATGGATCACAGCCTTGTCATGGCAAAGGGGGTTGTGTAACTCAAGCTGAGAGCCACGCCATGCAGGGCCACTCAAGAGAGATGGGTCATGGAGAAGAGTTCTGACAAACATGGTCCACTGGACGAGGAAATGCCAACCCATTCCAGTATTGTTGCCTAGAGAACCCCACGGGCTGTATTTACAATGCATAGTCACATTAAAACAATCAAGTGTTATCCCACATCGATGTGAAATAGCAATGTTTACATGTTATTCATAGAACACAAGTTGAGAAGAATACACATTGAAAAATTAACCCGGATGATAGAATTGTAAGTGTCTCCTCTCTCACTCACTCCTTCACTCCCTCTTTCTTTCTTTCTTTTTTTCCTATCTGCAATTTCAATATTTTTGCAACAGGTACCAAAGTACCTATGCCTAATGAGATCTCTGTGAGAGCAGGAACTTTGTTTTGTTCCCTGTAAATCTGTGTGCCCTGGAAAAGACTCTGGCATGGGAAGGTCCTTGATATGTACTTGCTGAATAAATAAGCAATAAAGAGAAATTAACTTTTAAAGAAATTCCAAACATGACCTAACTTAATCAACCTTGAATACAGATACAATTTCTGATACCAGGTTCAGTTCAGTCAGTTCAGTCGCTCAGTCGTGTCTGACTCTTCGCGACCCCATGAATTGCAACATGCCAGACCTCCCTGTCCATCACCAACTCCCGGAGTTCACTCACACTCATGTCCATCGAGTTGGTGATGCCATCCAGCCATCTCATCCTCTGTCGTCCCCTTCTCCTCCT
This sequence comes from Capra hircus, assembly GCF_001704415.2. Classification (NCBI taxonomy): domain Eukaryota; kingdom Metazoa; phylum Chordata; class Mammalia; order Artiodactyla; family Bovidae; genus Capra; species Capra hircus. The sequence goes on along the minus strand of NC_030810.1, from coordinate 101,854,482 downwards.
GCCCCCAATCCCTCCGATACAGTTTACTATACTATAAACAAATGGCTTTGGCTGAGGGTGTTTGCTGTGTGCTGGGTGAATTCACAACTAAACAGTGATGTTGCTTATATATTTGTAGCTGACACTTTGAATGGACACATATTCCATTTATGAAGTAGTGTGAATAGCATTTAACATTTAACAGAACAGATCCACAATGTCACATGCCTCACTGGGCAGGCCACGTGAAACAAGCACAGAAACAGGCCCGTGGGATTTGGTCATTGGAAGGCCTTTTTCTTTTTTTTTTAACTTTATTTTACTTTACAATACTGTATTGGTTTTGCCATACATTGACATGAATCCACCACGGGTGTACATGCGTTCCCAAATATGAACCCTCCTCCCACCTCCCTCCCCATAACATCTCTCTGGGTCATCCCCGTGCACCAGCCCCAAGCATCCTGTATCCTGCATCGGACATAGACTGGCGATTCGTTTCTTACATGATAGTATACATGTTTCAATGCCATTCTCCCAAATCATCCCACCCTCTCCCTCTCCCTGGAAGGCCTTTTTCAAAAAGTGCAGTAGCATGACGATAACAAAGCCAAATTTCATGAATTTGAGAAAATGAATGGAGCTAGAGAGAGACCAGCTATTGCATGAAAACTCCTCACGTGTGGACATATAATTAAGGAATAAAGAGAGGAGAGTAGGGACACCAGTTATGAAGTTGGTGTCTGTTGACATCAAAACTACTCTTTTGCACACTTTGGAGAGTCAGGCCTGGGACTCTACTTTGCAGCTGGATCCCAGTTACCTCTGCCAATGGAGATCTTAGAAGGAGACCAGAAGAGGAGAGGAACTTACTTCTATCTGTGGTTTCCAGGTGCCCATAGCGTTATGCCAGCTTCATTTCTTCACCTGGCAGGATGGTTTCCCCACAAAGGAACTCCATATCTGCAACAGAGAAGCCCTGCAGAAGGAATGTGAACTAGCTTGGGTGTTGTTCCCCCAAGGCAGCTGAATCCAGTGTGCAGTTTTTCCAACCTCACAGAACCAGCAAGAAGCACCCCCTCTCCGAGGCTTAAGTCTCAGAGCCCCTCCTCCAACCTTCTGATATTTTCAACCTCTCCCCTTGGAAGTTAGCTGTGGGGGTAACTGCTGCTTCCTGAAACTGCTAGTCTCATATACCCTAGAGTTCTCTTTACCCTTTAAGATACCTAGTTAATGAGTCTCTCTGTTTAATTCTTTCTGTTAAAATAACTGGTATGTAACAAACAACCCAATCAAAAAATGAGAAGAACTAAATAAACATTTTTCCAAAGAAGACATACAGATGGCCAATAACACATAAAAAGATGCTCAACATCATCAAGTATTAGAGAAATGCCGATCAAAAGTACAATGTGTCACCGCATACCAGTCAGAATGGCCACCATCAAAAAGCCAACAAGTAATAAATGCTGGAGAGGTTATGGAGAACAGAGAACCCTCCTACACTGTTGGTGGGAATGTAAATTGGTGCAGCCACTATGGGGAACAGTATGGGAGTTCCTTAAAAAGCTAAAAATAGAGTTACCATATGACCCAGCAATCCCATTCGTGGATATATATTCAGAAAAGATGAAAACTCTAATTCAAAAAGATACATGCACCCCAGTGTTCATAGCAGCACTATTTACAACAGCCAAGACAAAGAAACAACCTAAGAATTCACTGACAGATGAATGGATAAAGAAGATGTGATACAAATATACAATGGGGTACTACTCAGTCATACAAAGAACGAAATAACGCGGCAATATGGATGGACCTAGAAATCTTCACACTAAGTGAAGTAAGTCAGACAGAGAAAGACAAGTATCATACAATATCACTTGTGCGTAGAATCTTTAAAAAGAACACAACTGAACTGTTTTGCAAAGCAGAACAGACTCACAGACAAATATATGGTTACCAAAGAAGAAGGGGGTTTGATGAATTAGGATTTCGGGATTGACAGATAATACAGCAAGGACCTACTATATAGCACCAAGAACTATATTCAATATCTTGTAATAACCTATAATGGAAAAAAACCTGCTGTATACCTGAAATTACCACAACATTATAAATCAACTGCACTTCAATTTTTTTAAAAAATAGTAGTTGGTGTATTTTTACCTGCTGCCTGATACATAGGCGATAATGGTTTTTTAATATATATTGACAAAGCTAGAGTGTATGTATAGACTATGATAAAGGAGCCCCTAGGGAGAGGGATCAAAGAAACAGAAAAGAGGAGAAAACTATGGCAAAAGTCAGAGAGTATACAAAAAAGGCAGGGTCAATCAAGGGCAGGAGGGGTGCCAGCCTGGAAGTGAAAAGGGGTAAAGAGGTGAGGATGAGTGTGGAGGAAGATATGTTTGTGGATGGCAGAAGTGGAGGAAACTGTGCCTAAGAGCCTTGTTTTTCTCCCAGAATTAGGAGGAAAACCCCTCTGCAGGGGTGGGAGGATGAGAGGAGAGAAGCATCATCAAATGTGGAGAGGTCCCTGAGGATAATGAGGAAATTTACTAATCAAAGACAAGGAAAGTGATTGATAAGAATACAGGCTGAAGTGGGAAGAACAGGATCCATGACTCCTTGCTCTTCCTCCCTGTGCCCAGCCACGGCTGAGGGGGTGCAACGAGGATATGCTGAAGATCAGGAGGGTGCTGTTGGACAGACGACCACTTCAAGACACAACTGAAGCTGAGACTTCCCTGGTGGTCCAGCGGCTAAGACTCTGCATTCCCAATGCAGGGATCCTGGGTTCAATCCTTGGTCGGGGAACTGGATCACACAAGCCACTACTGAGAGTTTGCATGTCACAGCTAAAGATCCCGCTTGCTGCAACTAAGACCCAGTGCAGCCAAATAAATATATATTAAAGCAAAAAACAAAACAAAGACATGACTGAATGGAAATGAGACTGTCGTTGACTGAAATGCTCAGGTAGTCCATGGAGTTGGCCTGGGAGGTCAGGAAAAGAGGCCTAAATGTATTTGACAGACAGAGAGGTGAGAGGGTCAGGGACTCCATGAGATGAAAGCAGATAAGGAGGTGAGGCCCATCTCAGCTCTTCTAAGACCACAGTGTTGGCATCTGAACTAATGACACTTGCCACCCTGGAAAGAGGACCATTTCTCCTCTACATACATGGTTGACTTCTTCCCCAACAAAACCTCCAGATACTGGGAGAATAAAAGGAAATTATGTCAGACAAATATTGGGTTTTGCTGTAAGCTTTAAAGAAACGCACACTTTACATTTTGACTTTCCTTTTTCAGCAGCTCTATTTGCAAAGATTTCTTATTCTTTCCTAGAGTTCTTCTAAAGAACAAAGGGAAGACTGAATGACTTTTTTTTTTAAATAAAACTCATTGTGTCTTCTAATTACCATATGGGTCCACTGGACTATTTTAGAAAGTAAGCTATATTTCGGATTCCCAGGTGGTTCAGTGGTAAAGAATGAACCTGCCAATTCTGTAGACACAGGAGACACAGGTTCGATTCCTGGGTTAGGAAGATCCCCTGGAGGAGGAAACGGCAACCCACTCCGCTATTCTTGCTGGGAAAATCCCACGGACAGAGGGGCCTGGCAGGCTACAGTCTGGTTGGATGTGACTAAGCACACACACATACGCTACATTTTGAGGTCTTCGTGATCACATTTTTTCTCTATCATGAAACATCTCAAGATATGAGAAAACAAGAATGACAGGAACACCAAGAAAATACCACAAGGGTGAAACAAATCATTGTGACAGCATCTGCAACCAACTTCAGTTTTCACAGGCAGTACCCAAAGCATTGCATCATCTCTCGAAAAGTTATTTTTGAAAGTTTCTATATATGCTGTTGATTTGTTTTAGCTTTTCTTGAGCACAGCTGAAAAGTTAGAATTTTTCATTTTGTTCACCTAGTGGCAAAGAGAAGAAAATTAGCAAAAGAACAAATCTTACAACTATCACATGAATTAAAAAATAAATGTAAAGAGACCCACAGCAAACTCTCTAATGACCACAGCAAAATTGATCATATAAATTGATCATATAAACTGATCATAATCAATTTACTATTTTAATTGATCATAATCTCAGACTTTGCATGTTCAGATGACAATATTCCCAGTGAATTTACTCAAGCTCAGGGATTAATGCCTGGGAGAGCAAGATATGGTCTTTTCGAGATATTGTTACCTCACTGGTTACCAGGACTTATTCTGCTGCTCTGGCTGGATAGCTAGGTGCTGCCTGCCCTCCTCACACCTTGGTGTCTGCCTCCTCACACCTTGGTGTCTGCCTCTCCCAAAGCTGAATGCTGGGTAGTGGAAGACGGCATTCCCTGACAGTGAAGACCATTATTTCATAAAAGGAATACAAGTAGCTATCCTTCCTCCAAATAAGCTTGCAGGAATCAATAAGTGAAGAATGTTTCTAAGAGCAAAGAGAAATATAGCATTTTCATCCAGCTACTCAACAGGAAGAACTGTGTCACACAATATTATGCATGAACCTTACTCAACCATTTTGCTAAAAAGACATGTGACATTATTCTTTCACCTCATTTTTATGCACTAAAAGTTACTTGATATATTTGCCATATTGATGCTGAAGGCAGATGCATATAACAAGGCAACTGGAAAGAAAGAGTTGATACAGAAATAAAAAAATTCATTGGATTGATCATTTGGTATTTATAAATATAAAAATGAAAATATTTTGCAATTATGGAATAAAGATGATATATATACGTGCCTACGTATGTGTGTGTGAATGTATACGCACATCAAACATGCACACACATACAAACATATGAGTGTATCTTCAAATCCAGGAAAATAAATGAGTTTGCTATATCTAATACAGTTATTTTTACTATTTCCTTATTCTTCTATAAATTATAAAATGATTCAAAAGACAGACAGACCACTCTGGACCCAGATGGTAAATGGTGATAATTATTTCTCCTGGTATAGTAAGGGTTTAAGGCCTCATGTGATTCCTATATAGACAGCTTCTTCTAGTTGAAACCTGTAATGAATTAGGTGTGTCCATGAAATAAATTAGATATGTCTGCCCCACCTTCCCATCACTAGCTCTGCAACCCAGGGTAACTCCAGCCCCAGCTTCCAGCCCTGAAGTCACAGGGCTGCCACTTCTGAGATTGTGAACAATGAAGGCGGATGGAGAGCATGAGGTACCACAAGAGCATTTCTTTCTGGCAACGTCTAGGGCAGGACTTCCTGGCATTTTTACAGCCTCCAAGTATTTGTGACAACAGGTGGTGCTCACATCTCTAAATTATTAGAGTTCTGGCTACCAAGGTGTCCCAAGTCAGGAAATCAAGTGGAGCCTGACAGAACCCAAACACCCCTAGGGCTGGGACCACCAAGCCTATAGCTGCCCCTCTCAGGGACACCCTCCCTAACCATCCCCCGCCCCCATCCACCCACAAGCTCTCCAGACAGATAAAGAAAACTGCAACTCAGACATTACATGCTCCTGAGTCACTTCCTGGGTAGCGGGCTCTGAGCCTCTCTCCTGCCCCAGGCCCCAAATCCTGCATGAGCAAATGTAATTTTTTCCACTCGGACCATCAAAACCACCAGTTTCCGGTTCACGGCTAGATCTCTTACTGATCAGCTTGGCTTCGAAGGGAGAGACACAGCAGCAGGCCGTCCTCCGTAGAGAATAAAATCAGGAGACAGACTTAGAGTGCTCCTCTCCTCTCCTGATTTATGGGACCAGAACAGGAGGCGCTCCGCAGGCACTCGGCCCTGCTTTGCCCAACCCCCCTCTCCTCCTCCCGCCCCTTCCCGACCCCACGCCTACTCTGTTCTTTGCGGCACTACCTAGCACAGGGTATAGGCTCAATAAATATTTACTGACTAAACAATCTTTCCATCCCCACAATGTGAGCCTGTTTAACAGCGTTTCTTTCCTGTTTTAAGTTTGCCACTGAAAAGTGCATGCTGCCTTGCTCTAAAAAAAACATATGCTTTTCTTTCCTCCTCTAAAGGGCACCCACCAAACCACAAGGAGAGGCCACACTCTGGATCATAGCTGGGAAATCACAGATCTTTCTAGCAGCAGGGACTTGACTAAGAAACTGGTAATTCCTGTTCCTGAGGCTGACTGATATTTTTGCTTTGGCTTTTGATCAAGGGCTGAGTAAGCAACAGAGCGGGATTTTGCCAAGAGCCAATTCGCTCACTGTGGAGCCAAGGGAGTTCTCTAGGCGGGGCTGGAAATGAGGAAAGGGTGGCTGAAGGAAGCCAACCAGGGCCAAAGCAACATTGCCAGTGGGCTCCAGAGATACCTTACATCCAGGAAGAAGCAGGAGAATGCACCCCTGCAGTTCAGCCCTTTGATTCCATTTCATGTTTTACGCTCAGATGACTTGCTGATCCCCAGACATAAGAAGTGACTTGCTTTCTCTATCAAAAACTACTAGCCCAAGAAGGACAGTTTTGCAACATCTGTCAAAAATGTAAATGCTCCTATCCAGGAAATCACTGATACTACATCTAAGAATTTCTCCTCCAGTTATGCCTGTATGTGTACAGGATTTCTGGACATTTCTTAAGGAAAAATTGAAACCAGCTGTCTTTCGGGCTTCCCTGGTGGCTCAGATGGTAAAGAATCCACCTGCAATGTGGGAGACCTGGGTTCAGTCCCTAGGTTGGGAAGATCCCCTGGAGGAGGCCGTGGCAACCCATTCCGGTATTCTTGCCTAGAGAATCTCCATGGGCAGAGGAGCCTGGGAGGCTACAGTCCATGGGGTCGCAAAGAGTTGGACACCGCTGAGCGGCTAAGCACACACACAACCATCTTTCAGGAAAAGTCCACTACTAGACATTTGATATTATATCTGTATTATAGAATGCTATGCAATCATTAAGCAGAAGAAGATGGAAATATATGCACTGATATGAAAAGATGTCCAAAATAGATCATTAAGTGAAAACAAAGTAAGTAGTGAATGATTATATATAACGTGACAGCTTATATGTAAATCAAACAAAATAATGGAAAAAACCTCAAGAAACAAATTACAGAGGATACTGGGTGTAGAAGGAACGACCAGCTTTTGCTTTTCACTCCAAAGCAATTTTTAATAATAAGCTTGTATTTCTTTTTCTAATAATAACAGTGAGTTTTAAGAGAAGAGATTAAGATGCACATATATAGACATATACACAAAGTCTGCTGGGCTCCACCCTCAGCAGGATCCAGGGATACCCTCAGGATGGACGGCGTCGGCAAGAGAGAGAGAGACAGAGTGAGACCAGGCTGGTATGAGGCAGGGTCTGTCTGTTTATTCTCTCAGGGAGTTTTTATACCCTGAGTTTGCACATTAAGGATGACTATTTTGGGGGCTCCAAAATCACTGCAGATGGTGATTGCAGCCATGAAATTAAGACACTTGCTCCTTGGAAGAAAAGTTATGATCAACCTAGATAGCATATTCAAAAGCAGAGACATTACTTTGCCGACTAAGGTCCATCTAGTCAAGGCTATGGTTTTTCCTGTGGTCATGTATGGATGTGAGAGTTGGACTGTGAAGAAGGCTGAGTGCCGAAGAATTGATGCTTTTGAACTGTGGTGTTGGAGAAGACTCTTGAGAGTCCCTTGGACTGCAAGGAGATTCAACCAGTCCATTCTGAAGGAGATCAGCCCTAGGATTTCTTTGGAAGGAATGATGCTAAAGCTGAAACTCCAGTACTTTGGCCACCTGATGCGAAGAGTTGACTCATTGGAAAAGTCTCTGATGCTGGGAGGGATTAGGGGCAGGAGGAGAAGGGGACGACAGAGGATGAGATGGCTGGATGGCATCACGGACTCGATGGACATGAGTCTGAGTGAACTCCAGGAGATGGTGATGGACAGGGAGGTCTGGCATGCTGCGATTCATGGGGTCGCAAAGAGTAGGACACGACTGAGTGACTGAACTGAACTAATACTGACTGATGCAAAAATTAGTTTAACATTACATCAGTTTGACCTTAGAGTGTTTTCTGCATACTTCTTTGTTTATAAGAGTCTTTTGTGCATTATCTTCTGGTCTTGGGGCCTATTGACATTTTGTGACCTTTTCCTGCAGACTAGGTGAATGTAAAACCTGTTTTCCCTAATCTATTCTTTATTTTCCATTTGCCTTGAGCTTAACAAAAGACAGTTGCAGTCTCATAGGGTAAAGGTACAGCAGGTTGCAACATAGTAGAAATGTAACAGAAAGGTCTGTTCTTTTGCAGAAGTCACCAGCTAAATTTATACAATTGTCTTATTGGTTTCACACTAGGGCTAAACTCTTATTTTCTAAATTCCTAACTATATTAACAATAGTTTTTACTGTACAACCTCAGCACATTAAGAGCACAGCAAGCAAACATTGATCCAGTAACAACTTTATAGAATAATATTTTTCATGTTTTCTAATAGGGCTTCCTCACCCCCTGAAGGGCTCTGTGCCTATTAGGGCCTTTTGTGTGTTCAGGTTCTTTATGCTGTTTATGATTAAGGTATTGTGATCAGTCATGTGCATTAGTACCAAGGGCATAAACACATTTGTCAAGCAAACTAAAATGCTAGCAAAAGGGGTTTAGATCAGAATACTCTTTTCATCCCGGATAACCTTATAGGATGCCACCGTCCGGGGGACATATTGATTAAAGTTTTAAGTTGAATTTGTTTGGAAAGAGATCGGGGAAGGCCTTCTGCCTGTGTCACAGAAATTAGGGAGCAGTCTAGTATAGCAAGCTTCAGAAAGACAGATATCATCTTTAAGGTGAGCGCCGGGGCAGCTTTTCGAAATCCCTGGACTCCTGATCTGCCTTGCTTGTTAAATAGTCTCCTCCTGACCTTGTCATGGGTGGGATCTCGTGTGCTGGCTCCTGGCAAAGTCTAAGGAAAATATCACAAAGTGTTGAAGCACTTGATCTGACAAGTTTATAGAGGGCTGGATTCACTATCACACAGGAGAAATATGAGATATGCAGACACTATATGCACTCATCTGCTCATTTACACATTCAAGGCCAAAACTGAACTAAATCTTTATTTTTTTAAAAAAAAAAAGCAACAATTAAGATATGGCCTCCTCTTCAAGGAGCTTATAATCTCAACAGGAAGAGATGTACATGTAGATAAATACCTGCCTGCAACCATCAAGGACATCAGGGTACTGTGGAGGCAGTGGTCAGCTCTACTGGATGGGGAGAAGATGAGAGAAACCAGCAGGAGTACCTTCAGAAAGAAAGGGCTGCTCTGTTGAGTCCTAAGATGAGCAAGTATTTGCAGGAAAGCCAGAAGACCTAGTTCTAAGCCTGCCTCTCTCCTCACCAATCCCTGCAACCCCTCTGAGCTTCATGGTGTTCAGCTCTAATGGAATCAGCTCCAAGATTCCAACCCAGAGAAAATTCATTCATTCACCCAACAAATACTTACTGAATATGGTTCAAATAACAGAAACCTTTTAAATAATAAGAACCCAAAGCGACCAAAGTCATAGGGATGTCCCATCTTATGATTCAGGCAGCAACCGAAGTTACCTCCACATTTGAACAGTGGAGGAGAAAGAGAAGAAATTCTCTCCTTTGGAATCTAGATGTTGTTCTCTTTCTGCCCAAGGCTCAGATGTTCTGCCTAAGTTCAGCTGTTGCCAGGTTGCAGGGCAAAGAAGGTGCAGAGAAAGGAAAGCCAATTCCAAGAACAAGTCACTTTAGTAGACATTGCAAAATACACTCAACAGAGAGGCTACACCTCCTATGTTTCAGCAATATTCAAGTCTGCAACTGCAAATTAGTTGGTGAAGATAGTGCTTGAAGTCTGAACTTTAAGAAATTGTCAACACATTATAAGATTTCACAGTAAGAGCTTTGAATATCAGGGAGGGATCGATGTGGATCACATGATAGGGGCAGTAAGGCAAACAGCAGGTACATAAAAGTTCAGGGAAATAAGCAAACTCAAGATTACAAAGTAGAAGATCAAGACAGCAAGTATTCCTTTAACCACACCTACTTAAGCTTAGTCAGATTCCTAAGAGAGACAGAATTTGTTACTGTCAAAATCACACCATATTACTCTATTATTTATATATTTATGATTGAGTTAACATTTTTAAAACTGCATATGTAAACGAAAATATAGACAGAATACTCTTTGATATAAATTGCAGCAAGATCTTTTTTGACCCACCTCCTAGAGCAATGAAAATAAAAATAAACAAATGAGACCTAGTTAACCTTAAAAGCTTTGCACAGCAAAGGAAAATCAGAAACAAAATGAAAAGACAACTCTCATAATGAAAATATTTGCAAATTAAGCAACTGACAAAGTATTAATCTCCAAAACATAGAAGCAGCTCACCCAGCTCAATATCAAAAAAACCAAACAACTCAATCAAAAAATGGGTTGGCGACCTAAATAGACATTTCTCCAAAGACATACAGATAGCCAATGAACATATGAAAAGATGATAGCACTAATTATTAAAGAAACACAAATCAAAATTACAGTGAAATATCACCTCACACGGGTCAGAATGGCCATTATCCAAAAAACCTACAAGCAATAAATGCTTAAGAGGGTGTGGAGAAAAGAGAACAAACCCCTCATGTACTGTTGGTGGGAGTGTAAATTAATACAGGCACTATGGAAAACAGTATGGACGTTCCTTTAACAACTAACTATAGAACTACCACATGACCCAGCAATCTCACTACTGGGCATATACTCAGAGAAAACCACAATTCAAAAAGACACATGCACTCCAATGTACAAGCAGCACTATTACAATAGCCAGGACATGGAAGTAACGTAATGTCCATTGACAGAGGGATGGATAAAGAAGATGTGGTATATAGACACAATGAAATATTCAGTCAGTTCAGTCGCTCAGTCGTGTCCGACTCTTCACGACCCCATGAATCGCAGCACGCCAGGCCTCCCTGTCCATCACCAACTCCCAGAGTGCACTCAGACTCACGTCCATCGAGTCCGTGATGCCATCCAGCCAGCTCATCCTCTGTCGTCCCCTTCTCCTCCTGCCCCCAATCCCTCCCAGCATCAGAGACTTTTCCAATGAGTCAACTCTTCGCATGAGGTGGCCAAAGTATTGGAGTTTCAGCTTTAGCATCATTCCTTCTAAAGAAATGCCAGGGCTGATCTCCTTCAGAATGGACTGGTTGGATCTCCTTGCAGTCCAAGGGACTCTCAAGAGTCTTCTCCAACATCACAGTTCAAAAGCATCAATTCTTCGGCACTCAGCCTTCTTCACAGTCCAACTCTCACATCCATACATGACCACAGGAAAAACCATAGCCTTGACTAGATGGAGCTTAGTTGGCAAAGTAATGTCTCTGCTTTTGAATATACTATCTAGGTTGGTCATAACTTACTCAACTATAAATAGGAATGAAATTGGGTCATTTGTACAGATATGGATGGACCTAGAGAGTATCACACATACATATCATACAGAGTGAAGTAAGTTAGAAAGAGAAAAACGAATATTATATATTAACACATATAAGGGGAATCTAGAAAGATGATATAGATGGTCTTATTTACAAAGCAGAAATAGAGACACAGATGTAAAGAGCAAATATACAGACACCAAAGGGGAAAAGGCAGGTGAGAGGAAGCGGTAGATGGGGATTGACACATATACACTATTGATACTATGTATAACTTATTTAGAGAATTAATGAGAACGCACTCTCTAGCACAGGGAAGTCTGCTTAATGCACTGTGGTGACCTGAATGGGAAGGAAGTCCAAAAGGGGGGGATATATGCATATGAATGGCTGATTCATTCTGCTGTACAGTAGAGACTAACACAGCACTGTAAAGCAAATATACTCCAATAAAAATTAATTTTAAAAAACTGAATATAGGGTTTTCTAAAGTGTGAGTTCAGTCATTCTCATCTCCAGTTAAAGCAAATACATAAGTTCCTGTGGGGAATATTTACTTGAGTTGAGTGCACCCTTCTGACAGCAACTTAAGACCCTGGTTCCTAGAACAAGAAAAACAGGTAAGAAGATTCCTTAGCAAGGCTTACTCCTTCCAGAATGGGCCACGTTTTAAATAAAAAGGAAGTAGATATTCATCATGATGATTTCCTTGGATCCTGAACATCCCAATCACAACCAGCCATCTTCCACTGCAATTTCTTGAAGGAGATGGGCAAAGTCCCTGTTATAAAGCATGAACCCCCAAATCCCATATAGAAATCCCAGAGAGTGAATAAGTTGAGCTAAACAATAAAATTCCTTTCAGGCTTTAAATCTTTCCTCACTTTAAGCCTTGCCCTTGACATCTAACCAATTCATCGACAAAAAGAGTAAGACACCTGAGAAGGCACTAAGGAAATACTATTATTTCTGCAGTGCACCCCAGTTCCTGCTGCCTATTGCTGATAACAAACAACTCCAAAACTTAGCGGCTTATAAAACAGCCCTCCTCTGCTTCACACGGTGTTAGCAAGGCAGTCTGATGAGGCAAAAGGATCCATTTCCAAGATAACTCACTCACACGCTGGCTACTTAGTGCTGGCTGGCGGGTCCTCTGCACATGGATCTATCCAGGAGGCAGCCTGGGCTTCTTCGCAGTATGGTGGCTGGGTTTCTTGAGTGAGCATCCCAAAACAGAAGCAGGTGAACTCCATGTCACCTTTTAACGTCAAGTCTCAGAAGTCAAAGAAGCTCAAGCACCAAAGAAACAATGCTTTCAAACTGTGGTGCTGGAGAAGACTCTTGAGAGTCTCTTGGACAGCAAGATCAAACCAAGCATTCCTGAAAAAAAATCAACCCTGACTATTCTTTGGAAGGACTGAAGCTGAAGCTCCAACACTTTGGCCACCTGGTGAGAAGAGCTGAATCACTGGGAAAGACCCTGATGCTAAGAAAGATTGAAGGCAAAAGGAAGAAAGGGTGGCAGAGGATGAGATGGTTGGATGGCATCACTGACTCAATGGACATGTGTTTGAGCAAACTTAGGGAGACAGCAAAGGACAGGGAAGCCTAATGTGCTGCAGTTCGTGGGGTTGCAAAGAATTGGACACAACTTAGCTACTGAACAACACCAACACTCAGAAATTATTAGAGTCACTTCCAAAGTAGTCACCACACACTCTCCCAGGTTCAAGGAGAGAAAATATAGATTCTACCTCTTTTTTAAAATTTATTTCTTAATTGAAGGAAAATTGCTTCACAATGTTGTGTTGGTTTCTGCCATATAACAACAAAAATCAGCCACAGTTATATCTCCTCCCTCTTGAGCTTCCCTCCCCACCCCATTCCCAGGTCATCACAGAATGCCAGGGGAACGACAGAGAAAAAGGAATAAAGATCCTACCTCTTGATGGGAGGAGTGTGAGTCACATTGTAAGAAGAGCCTGTGGGAGGGCAGACAGTGTTATGGCCATTTTTGGAAAATACAATCTCCCAACACAGCCACACAATACCCATCCCATCCCTAAACAATTTGTCTCAGCTAAGTGAGGTAATTCCATCCCTTTGGCCATCTATTTGTACAGGGACAGACAGGCCTAACCCATTTGGGGCAATGAGATTTAAGAGAGCCCTGTCCAGAGTTTCTGGAAAAGAAAAACAAGTTTCTTCCTGGGGTGTGAACAAGGAAATGCATACCCTGTATGTTTCACCTAGGATTACAATGGTAAGGTGGATCATGGGGTAAAAAAATAGAAGAATCTCATCCCCTCTTACATCACTAAGCTGTTGAATCAGTCAGCCCTGGAGCCTCTTCTGCTCCAGGGACCTCCTGTTATAAAGACAAAAAATAATTTCATGGTTCTTTAAACTGTCTTAAGTCAACTTCCTGTTATCTTCACCCATAAAGCACCCTAACTCATATATTCTCTCTCTAAAGCTTGGGAACAGAGCTGAACTAACCTGCCCACTCTTAGGCCTTGCAAGAGCCGGAGGGTAGGGGTATGGGATTCAGGGAAAGATGAAACAGAAGGAAGCCTCACTATACAAAAATGTCAAACCACTGAATCCAGACCACAAGAACCTTTAAATTCTTCATTTGTCACATAAAAGTCCCCCTGCTTACTACTAACCCATCACACCATGTCCTAGACCCAGAGTATTAGTAGGGGAAGGACTCACTGCCATTTAGGGTGAGTGGGTTGTGCCCCCCCCCCACAATGGAATTATGGTAGACCTGGTCCTCAAGAAGTCAACAGTGTAACAGGGGAAAAAAAAAGTTGCACATACTTAAACAGCTATAATTCAAGATAGGCTGTAACACACGCCACAGAAAAGTGCCGATAAAGGGCTGTGGTAGATCAATGAAGAGACAGATCCTTTTTAGCTGGAAGATACAAGTGAAAGGCTTCCTGGAGAAGGTTCTTTATGCGTTAAGTCTTTGTACAAGTATTTGGACATAAGATAAAGGAAAACATTCCAGACTAAAGGAAGGGAACACAAGAAAAAAAATCATTAAGTGGGAAATTGTGGGGCTCCTAAAGACTGGAAGATATTCACACTGTGACCAAACACTGACCAATCAGGACAGTGGCCAGGCTACCAGAATGGAGCGGGTCCCAGAGACCCTCCTTACTCCATGCATCAATTCTTAAGTTACTTGATTATGGGAATCGTGTGGCCCAGGAGAGGGACAAGTGGCTGAGGCTTCAGGTGAATGGCACTCAGGGATTCAGGCAAGAGAGGACATTCAGCAACTGGTAGAGAAGAACACCAATATTTTAACAACTAGTGTGAATGAACCAGTGAGAAATGATTAGAGGATCAACCCTGCCTACAGACAACAGTGAAAGTTGCCACTTGACCAGAGTTTGCAGCAAATGAAAGGAAATAATGAAAAAAACAGCTGGAATTAGAATTTCACCTTGAATTCGAAGATGAAAAGTTTGGACCAAAAACTGAATGATACAGATTCACTGAGACTGTTTTGGTGACACATTCAGATCACAATGGATCAGACATGGATCTGATATGGTGTGGCCTCCTAGGAGAATAAATGTAACATACATGCAACAACTTGCTGTGGGACATCGTGAAAGAGAAAATCTCTCACTTCTGCTAAGAGCAGTTGCGTTGCAGGAAGGGGGGCCCCTTCCAGGGCTCGAAACTGGGCTCTTATCTAACACTTGGAAATGAATTGTCCAAGGAGACACACGTGCTGACAAAGCAAGAGACTTTATTGGGAAAGGGCACCCGGGTGGAGAACAGCAGGGTAAGGGAACCCAGGAGAACAGCTCTGCCACGTGGCTCACAGTCTCGGGTTTTATGGTGATAGGCTTAGTTTCCGGGTTGTCTTTAGCCAATCATTCTGACTCAGAGTCCTTCCTGACGGTGCACGCCTTGTCCAGCCAAGATGGATGCCAGAGGGAAGGATTCTGGGAGGTGGTCAGACATGTGGTGTCTCCTTTTGACCTTTCCCGAACTTTTCCGGTTGGTGGTGGCTTATTAGTTCCCTGTTCCTTACCAGAACCTCCTGTCCTAAAACAACTCATGCAAATAGTTACTGTGGTGCCTGGCCAGGGTGGGCAGTTTCAATCAGTGTGCTTCCCCTAACAGCTGGAGACTAAAAGCAACTATGTGGAGGACCTCAGTGGATTCCAGCCACCAGCCTAGAAGAATGTGAAGGAAAGCATAGATGTGTGCAGACAGTGGAGGAAGGCAGTGGACTTCCAGCAGCTTGCACAGAACTCCATGTCTGCTCTGATGATGCCATTACAAGTGAGGGAGTTACTGAGGGCCAGCAATCAGAGGCAACAGGAAGTGAGAAGAGGGAAGGGCTTGAATGGTAACAATAGTAACACCCACGATCTGCAAAGCAGAGCCTAGAAGCACACTTGCATTTACTCCAGGTAGCAATTAACACTGGTGTAACACAGCACTATTTGAATAGCCCTTTTATATTTATCATCTCCATAATTATTATCTGCATTTCACATATGAGAAAACTGAAGCTCAGAAACAAGCAAACAAAAAGTTTATCTAGGGAGAGGGCTAAGACTCAAACTCAGGCCTTTAGATTCTTTGTCCAGCATTTCCATATACAACACAGTGGCCTCAGAGATTGTGGGGTCATTCCTTAATATTGTAAATGTGGCCTCAGTGCTCCGGGCAGGAGCTGTTGATTATGGGAGAAATCAAAGGATCTGCCCTGACAGTTCTGACCTTCAAGAGGTAAATCTTCTAGCCTAGGACTTAAATCGGAAGAGCCTCATCCAAGAGACCGAGTGCACACTTTCTGATGCCGACGGCTCCGTTTTCGGAAGGATCCCACTCCTGTTTTATTAATCAAATTCAGTATGAGGATCCTCAAAGGCAGGAGCCATGATTTTTTTTTTATCTTTGTATCCTCAGACCCTAGCAGATGGTATTCAATAATAATTTATATAAATTTAAGACCCTTAACAAAAATATCTAAAGATCCTTGCCCAGAAGGAAAAACAAAACAAAGAGTTAGTAATTCTTGGAACAATTATTTACCATTGTCCTGAATGTTAAATTACACAGAATTAAACCAAACTCAGTTCCTACTCTGAAATCATACTATTCATTCCACCCCATGAACACTCACCAGTTGTTACATGTTATGGCTATGAATGACACAGGATGAACATGATACATCCCTAATTTCAAGGAATACCCATGCTATCAGGGAAAAAATCTATCAACATTAAACCCTTTAATATACAGCAGAATATTAAATTCCTCCCCCCACAAAAAGAAAAATTACAAAATATTATGGGAGGATAAAAGTGAGTGGTTGAAATTAGAAAATCTTCATGAAGGAGGAGCTTCATTGAAGGAGCCTAGAATTTCATCAGAGAGAACTGAAAGTAAGGATGTTTCAAAAGCAGAAAAAGCTTGAGCAACCGGCAAAGAAGAGGACCTTTGGGTGGCAAACAGTGGTTCCATTTGCTAAAGCATAGAGCATATAAAGGAAAGTGGTAGATGACACTTTGAGACCCCTTTCTACAGTCTATCAGTGTCCTATACCTGTTTCACGTCAGACATCATAACCGGCTCCACACCTTGCTCTCCACTGTAGCTCCTCTCACCATCCTGGATGAGCTCAGCACTGACAAGGCTCATCCACCCAGCCCCCCACCCTCCCAGCTTCTTGACCTCCTTCCTTCCTGCTCACTCCAAATACACTGCAGTCAGTATAAGGCCCTAAGCAATGCTTGGATTTTGCTATCATAAGAGCTCTACCCACAAATTACTAGACTCATTGGAAGTTAATGTTATACGAATAACTTCTTATGGGCTTCCCAGATGGCTCAGTAGGTAAAGAATCCACCTGCAATGCAGCAGACTCAGGAGACGCGGCTTGGATCCCTTGGTCGGTAAGATCCCCTGGAGGAGGGCATGGCAACCCACTCCAGTATTCTTGCTTGGAGAATTCCGTGGACAGAGAAGCCTGGCTGGCTATAGTCCATAGGGTTGCAAATTCGGACACAACTGAACACGCACCCAATAACTTCTTACATCCCCAGCTATCTCCATCCCTCTTTTCCATGTAACTTGTCCTTTGATTTTACGGAGAAATTTTTTGTGCCCACTGACCTTCCATGTCCTTGTTCCCTTCTTTTTCTGCCTGTACTCCATGCCCAATCAAGTGGATTGTTTTCTCATGCATACCCTCAACTCCTTCACTGCCTTATCCTTTTGTTACATCCATTCTGTAAAATTTTAACCCTAAATCCATTTCACAATCCTCTCTTGGATCCGATGACTAGAGTTCTAAACACACCAGGAGAAAGCCATACAGCCACATAATCACATAATCACCCTGGGGATTAGAGTCACTGCAAAATTATAACTTCCTAAGCTTTTGTAGTCGCAAAGAGTCGGACACGACTGAACGACTGAACTGAACGGAACCATCTGAGTCAGCTCCTGTTACCAATTCCCTCTGAGACCGTTGAGAACCTCCTCAAGTCTCCTACTCAAGAACCTACTCAAGGATGTCCTATGGCCACTGTCAAGGATGGCCTTACCTCCCACTTCATGTGCCAACAAGGTTATCCAGAGAGATAACCCTCTGCAGCCCTCCTAGGTTACGGTTCTTCTATAGCCTCACTCCTCATTTGCCCCCTTTTCCTCTCTGTGGAGTAATTCATCTGCCATAGCTCCTCTGAGACCTTGCTCTATCATTTGTATCCTCTCAACCTTGTACATCTGCCTTCTCACTCTGGCAACTCCTTCTGCACAGCCTGTGAACTCACTCAAGGTATTTATGCTTTCAAATCCTCCCTTGGCTTGAGATCCCTTTTGACCCACTCCACTTCTCCTCCCTTCATAATCAGCCTTCTCAAGTAAGTCATCCAGACTCCCTGTCCCCACTCTTCATCTCCCATTCATTCCTCAGGCCACGGCGTCTGCATTTCCCCGCCCCCTACACTAAAATTGCTCTGGCAAAGGTCTCCAAGGATATAAATGCCAGATCCACTGGACACATCTCAACCTTCTTTGTACTCTGTCTCTCTGAAGACTTTCACCTTGCTGACCACCCTCTCCGTCTTGAAAGTCTCTCTTCCACGGACTGGATGACACCAGAGAAGGCTCTGAGTCGCCTCCCCAGTCATTTCTCTTTCCTGTCCTATGGTGGATCATCTTCCTCCCTATTCTGTAAGCATTGGTTAAATCACAAAAGCTAGGTTGAGCGCCATCAGAACAGAGACTTCACCTGCCTTGTTCACCACTGTCGCGGCAGCGCTCAGGGCAGCTCTGCACGCTGTAGGGGGAGACCCTCCGTGCATAACTGCCTGATGCGGGTACTGAATGCCAGGAGCACTGTAATAAGCAGGATACTGGCTCTGCCCTCAAGTAGCCTGCTGTCTAGTGAGGAACATAAGTAAACAGAAAATGACAGTAGAGGATGGTAAGAATTAGGACCCAAGGAGCTAAGGGAGAACATACAGGACATCCCGAATTCCTCCAGCTTTGAACGGTGACAACAACGTGAGGTTGTGTCTACGAGAGACTCTCACTAGAAACTCAGCACCCACGAGGTTTACAGGAGGCTGGTCACGCAAGCATACTCTCTCCGTGGGCGTGTGCTCATTCAGTCGTGTCCAGCTCTTTGTGACCCCATGGACTGTAGCCCGCCAAGCTCCTTTGTCCATGGAATTTTGCAGGCAAGAATACTGGAGTGGATTGCCATTTCCTACTCCAGAGGACCTTCCTGACCCAGGTATTGAACCCACATCTCCTGCTGTCACTAGCACGTACCAAAAACCTCCATACTCCCAGAAGGAAAGCAGGTGCTTGGCATAAACTACATTGTTTGTACCAATAGTTTAGGCATCATGAGGGAACAGATGGAAACCCTCCTGAAATCCAAGTTCCAAGATGCCAGCCAAAATCCAGCCTTGAAAGCAGGCCTTTCCCAGGACAGCAGTCTTGGGCTGTTTTGTTAGCTTTCTTTCTTTCTTTTTTTCCATAGATACCTAGCACTCTGTTAGAGAAAGAGGAATGCTTAAGGAGGATGCTTTCTAAGTTGTATGAAGGATAGATAATGTTATGGACTTAATTGTGTCTGTCCCCATACACATAAAAATTCCATATGTTAAAGCCCTAACCCCTAATGTGACTGTATTTAGAGACAGGGTCCTTAGGAGGTAATTACAGTCAAATGATTAAATGCTTAAGTGTCATAAGAGGGGAGCCCTAATTCAGTAGGACTGTGGCCTTATAAGAAAATGAAGAGAGAGAATTCTCTCTCTCCACCATGTGAAGGCTCAGTGAGAAAGCAGCCATCTGCAAGCCAGGAAAAGAGCTGATCAGCAACTGAATCAACTAGTACCTTGATCTTGGACTTCTAGCCTCCGGAACTGTGAGAAAATAAATTTCTGTTTAAGCCACTCAGTCTGCGGTAGTTTGTTGTCAACAAGCCAACTAAGGTGAGAAAAAGACTATTGCAGGCAGACAGATAGATGTGCAAAGTTCCTGAGGTGAGACAGAGAGTAAATGTGACTGTCCCCAATCCTGTTCTCTCCTAGGGTGATTTCACCCCTTTTCCAAACCCCCCGCATCTAAGCAGAGGCCAAGTTCGATTGCCTTTGCCATCTCAGTACTTGGCAATTCCCTGCCCCATCTCCATGGCCATCTCGCCTTGATTAGCGCATCTATAACCTTATATGTTTCTTGCCTCTAGTCTCTCTCTTCTCAGTACATTTTCTATACTTCCCAAAAGATGAAGTGGACCAAGTCACTCTCCTGCTTTAAAATCGTCAGTGGTCCTTGATAGATAAACTTCAGGATACGATCCAAATTTCCAAGCATAGCCCTTAGTGATCTGACCCTTCTCTCTCCAGGCTCAACCCCACAGCTCTGGCCTCACATTTACCATTGCCCCATACACATGATCCAAATGGTGTAACTCAGACATTAGCTCCTGCGTATGTATTGCTGGTTTGATCACAATTGTGTTTTTTACTGTGGTTGAATACATATAACTCAAAATTTACCATCTTAACTGTTTTTTAGTACATGGTTCTATAGCAGTAAGCACAGATGACCTTCAAACAATGTGGAGGTTAGGTTTCAACCCTCTATCAGTTGAAAATCTGAATATAACTTATCGGTCCCCTGTATCTGCACTTTCTCCTATATCCATGGCTTTACAGTCAAGGACCCAGCCAACCACAGATCATGTAGTATTGCAGTATTTACTACTAAAAAAGTCCCGCATATAGGTGAATCTACACAGTTGAAACCCTCATCGTTAGGTGGTCTATTGTATATTCATATTGTTGTGCAACCAGCATCCAGAACTCTTCATCTTGGCAAAACAGAAACTCTATATCCACTAAACGGCAACTCCTTTCTTCCCTCCCTCCAGCCTTTGTCAGCTGTCATTCTACCTAATTTCTTTGAATTTGATTATTCTAGATACCTAGAGCTTCCCTGGTAGCTCAGCTGGGAAAGAATTCGCCTGCAGTGCAGAAGACCCCAGTTCGATTCCTGGGTTAGGAAGATCCCCTGGAGAAGGGATAGGTTACCCACTCCAGTATTCTTGCACTTGCCTGGTGGCTCAGCTGGTAAAGAATCTGCCTGCAATGCAGGAGACCTGGGTTCAATCCCTGGGTTGGGAAGATCCCCTCAAGGGCATAACAGCCACTCCAGTATTCTTACCTGAAGAATCCCATGGACAGAGGTGCCTGGCAGGCTACAGTCTATAGGGTCATAAAGAGTCAGACACAACTGAACAACTAAGTATACACAAAGCCCAGGACTATCAACCCACCTGAGAATATGCATATGTTTCACCCCTGCTACTTAAAAAAAAAAATTATGTATTTATTCATTTCTTTATTTGGCTGCACAGGTCTTAGTTGGGGCATGCAGGATCTTCAATCTTCATTGCAGTGTGGGGGATCTCTAGTTGCAACATGCAAAATCTTTCACTTGTGGCACGTGGAACCTAGTTCCCTGACCAGGGATTGAACCTGGGCCTCCTGCATTGGTAGCATGGAGTCTTAGCTACTAGACCACCAGGGAAGTCCCACCCCTGATTAATTCTGCACAAGCCATTTTGAAAGCCTTCCTCTGAAGACACTGCTCTATGTTCTAAGCAATTTACATGATTATATCTTCCTCTTTAGTAAGTAGTAGAAGTAAGCACCTCTATTATCTCCACTTTATAGACGAGGAAACTGAGGTACAGAGCAGCTAAATGACTTGCTAGAGCTCATACAGATAAGATGTTATACATATCATGCTGTGCTTCAACTGTGCCCATCTACCTGATGAATTATTTGTTTACTTATTTGACACCTGGTGAATTCTCACTCATCCTTCACTACCCAACTCAAGCATCACTGTCTCCGTGACATTTTCTCTGCTCCTCCGGAGTTAACCACTCACTTCCTTCCCAGCAGGACCATCGTGCCTTGGTCACACCCTGAAATTATGTTTGATTAATGTGTCCATTTAGGGACCGGCCCAGCCCCGCACAGAGCTCAGGCATGCAGGAAAGATGGCATGCAAAGAATACTGGAGTGGGTTGCCTTGCCCTCCTCCAGGAGATCTTCCTGACCCTGGTGTGAAACCCGTGTCTCCTGCAACTCCTGCACTGCAGGCAGATTCTTTACTGCTGAGTCACTGGGGAAACCCCACAGTCTATCCATAGACCACCTCAAAGGCAGGCACTAATATCACATTTGTATTTGTATCTCTTGTGTCTAGCACTGAGTTTGACACAAAACAGTCTTCAAAAAATTTTTTTAATAAATTGAAGAATTCATTCATTGATTAAGGTTTTTCAAAGGCAGGTAGAAGCTAAATTTGGAGTTGATATAAAGGGCATTGGAGAGCCATCTTGTTTGGTTCTTTCATTGCGTTTCATTTTTAAGCAAGCAGCTAAGCAGAGCTGTACTGTAGGGCAATGTGTTTTTATCAGTCAGTAGAACAATTGGAGGGCAAGAGACCAATCAGAAAACTGGAGGAAAGAGGGAATGAAAACCTAAACTAGAACCCTGGAGGTAGAATATAACCAGATCCAAGAGAGAGTGTAAAAATAAAACTGATGGTACCTCGCACTTGATACGATGCGGGGGGTAAGAAAGGTATTTAGAGTCAAAACCTGGCTCCAAAATTCTCCAGTCAGGAGAACAGAAGAATAACAGTATCATTAGCAGAGATAAGGAGGACAGGAGAGAAACAGACTCAGGAAACACAAGTATCTCTTTAATTGAGTTTGAGGCTCAGGTGAGACTTCAAGTGGATTCAAGAATAACTAAAACTGCGGTCTGGTGTAGGTAAGAAGAGATGAAGATCTCTTCAGAAGTGACCAGCTGAGGCTGCAAGAACAGAGATGTCAGAAAGCAGTTTACACAACGCCCTGCAACCCATTATCTTTCCTTGGCATCTATTTCAGTTTTTGAAGCCCTCTCAAAACCATCATTTGATCTGATAGTCATAACAATCTTGTGAAGTAGGAAAGGAAAGGGCACCTGCTTTTACAGGTAAGCAAATGGAGGCTCAGAGGATTGAGGGTTTTTGCCAAAACTGTTGCTTTGAAGTAATTACAGATACCGGCTTCCCTGGTGACTGGGTGGTAAAGAATCAGCCTATCTACACAGGAGACGTTCCATCCTGCGTCTCCTGAACAGATAGGAGACCCTGGAGAAGATGCCCTGGAGAAGATAATGGCAACACACTCCAGTATTCTGGCCTGGGGAATGCCATGCACAGAGGAGCCCGGGGGGCTACAGTCCATGGGGTCGCAAAGGGGTCAGACACGACTTAGCAACTAAACAACAATTACAGACCCAGGATCAGAATCCAGAGCTTCTGATTCTTCATGCAACTCCGTTGCCAACTGCACAGAGGTAAGACCCCAACTTGCCCGGGTCAGCAGTTTGTGGTCGTCCTGCACCGTTGCAATACCTTGGGGTGTAGGGTCTTGCTTTAACTCTTAATCGGTTTATAGAGACGTTTGAGACAATGATGCTCCAGTTTGCACACATCATCACCGTTTAGTCCGTTAATTACATGCAGTGTGAAAGAATAGACAGCCCTGGTTTCTAGGAAACATGGACTCTGCAATTACGGCCAACATTCCGAGTTGCTAGTCTTTTAAAGGGATCGCTCCGCCTTTAAGAAGGAGCAGAAATAGCTGGCGAGTTCGTACGTGGAAGACCCGCGGACTTGAACCCACTTCTCAAAGACCACTACGCCAAAGTTTAAATTCAGAAAAGACCAACATCTTCACAATTCACAAGACAGGGAGAGAGAGAGATTGTTTAAGGCTGCGTGAGGACAGTGGGGATTTGTGTGAGTTTTAAGGTGAAACTGTGCGTTTGGCAAAGAAGGGCGAGGGCGACGAGCCCGGATCCGCGGGGCGGGCGGGGCGGAGGAGGGGGCGCGTGAGTCAGGCGGGCGCCGCGCGGGGCGGAGCCGGGTGGAGCCTGCCCGGGAGGCCGCAGACCCGGCCCGCCGCCCAGTGCCCGCCGCGCAGCTCCCCGCTCGCATCCGCGCGCCTCGCTCCTCCCCGACATGGTAAGCCGCGCTTTTTACTTTTCTTCCTCTTACATGAAAATTTCCTTCAAGTAAATTCCTCTTACATGAAGATTACAGCCACGGCATACTTTTCACCAGGCTTGATCTTTGATTTATGAAGTGGTCGTGGCAGGAAACAGCAGGACAGATAAATCTACCGGAGGGAATCAGAGAAAAGCAGATGGCAGAAGAAGCCCCAAATTATACCTGGAATCACAGCCTCGGGGTAGCAGCGGGAGGCTCTTGTTTTTACGCCGAGGTCTGGGGCTGGGACAGAGGAAGTGCGCTGCGAGCCACGCCCGGCGCGGAGCCCCTAGCTCGGCGGGAAACGGGGCGAAGGGGTCCGCGCGGAGCCCGGGGCACGACCTAACGACTGGGGGGGTTGAAGTCCGCGTGGTGGCTCCAGTTACATATAGTTATAGAGCTAGAGGTCTGAGCCCTAGAGGGGAAATCGGAGTTTCAGTAGACGACGGGCAAGCGGCCAAGACGCGGTGACTGAAACTGAAGCCGGCCCCAGCCCGCGGAGCCCGGCCAGGAATGTGGGAGGGACCCGGCTCCGGGAAGCCCCCTCCTCCTTCCCTCTTCCCTTTAACCCACCGTCTTTTTAGGCGCTCCTCCGTCGCCTCTTTTTCTTCCCTCAGCTCCTGCCAGCCCCACTCTGAACTCTTTCTACCTGCATTAATCCACCCCCCAAAATCTGCGTCTCCCTTGGCCTCTCTTTCACGGAGTCAGCAAACTTCCGCCCGCGGGCCAAGTGGGGTTCTCTGCGCCCACGAGCTCCGAGTGGATTTTACGTAAATAGTTGAAAGAAAAGCAAAGGAAGAAGAATACTTTGAGAATTATTTGAAAATCAGACTTCACTGTCCGTAAGTAAAGCTTTATTGGCACACGGCCACGCCCATTCATGGGCTCTCTGTGTGGTTCCTGCCCTGCTACAAAAGCAGAGGGATGGAGACCACGTGGACCACATCGGCCTAATATATATCACGTCTGGCACCTACAGAACACGTTTGCTAACCCCTGCTTTAGTGTGTCAGTCTCTATCCGCGACTGCTCTTTCTTTCTTCTTTCCACCAAAATGGGGCACCAAAGTCTCAAAGAACCTAGAAAAGGCAGACCCAGCACCACCAAGTGGCGAAGGCCTGGAATGACTGCCCCGGAAGAAAGAATGCCACCGGGGCTCCCTGGAAGGAAAGGGAGCGTGAATTAAGAATGAGAACTTCAATACTTGTTTTTTCAAGTGTTACTTTTTTCTTTAACTTTCTCAAATGAGTGTTTAGCACGCATTTTCTTACTAATAAGCTCTTTCACAGCATCCATTTATCATGCTGTTTTCTCCTTCCTCTCATTGTTCTCATCAAATAGAACTGTGGGTAGCAGTGATGGGGAGCACTGGCCTCCATCCAGACAGATCGCTTTCTCTTCTCCTTCAGCCACTGCCCAATTTGGGCAAAACTTTCCTGTCTGTGGGCCTCTCTTCCAGGGAACCCTCTCCAAAGTCCGCTCCAGCACTACAAATTTTGTAATTCCACTTAGGTATTTTGATATTTGTGGTTTTGTTCTGGAAAATTACCTCTGGGAAGACATGCAGGGGGTTTAATTTTCTCCATGTAGCTGATAGCAACAGATTTCAAGGAGCAAAAAGATTCAGTCAAAATTGATGTTAAGGAGAGAAAAAAAGAAAAGCAGAAAGCCATTGAAACTGGAAAATGAAAGCAGTCTGAATTCTACAAAGAAAAGGGTCAGAGGATACTTCTGTAGGTCTAGAAAAAGATCACAAAGCCCTGGCTCGTCAGCCTGGAACGTTCTACCCTATCTGGTGTCCCTCCCAGTCAACCTTGTTCCTCTACTCTGATGTGTTAGTTACCCTGTGAGATTGCAGTCCTGATAAGAAAAGCTGTTGTGCAAACACATCTGTTTCTAGGCTGTGGTATTTTGTTTCTCACCAAAACTCTGAGGCTGCCAACACTTTTCTTTCTTAAAGAAAAAGTCCTGACAACGTGACTGTTGGGGAATAATCCATCTCCTATAGAGTCCTGTAGAACCCACCTCCAGAAAGGGCTTTATAGATGTTCCAGGATGCAGTGAGCAGCAGGCTAGGCGGTTAAAACACCTGGAGAGACTGAAGGAGGGAAGGAGAACGGCAGCTATGCACGTCAGTGCTTCTTAGCATGTAAATCATGTGTCCTGAAAGCCTCCAGCTCTGGGCTCCAGGGAGTCCATCCTAAGAACAAATTAACGGGATAAGTGCTACATTGGGAAAGTCACCATCATTGTTAACCTCCAGAGCCAGATAAAGCTTTGAAGGAAGGGTGTGGCCATCAAGTTTTCCAGAAAGTCTTCAGTTCCTGCTCTTATCCATCAGGGGGAGCCCATGAGTTCCTCACGTCTGGGGCCCCAGGAACTGGCTGGAAATGAAAGGCAGAGTATGACAGAATTTCCTTGAAGACTTCCCTTATAAGGAAAGCAGAGCCCAGAACAGGATATGAATCTCCTGCTCCTTTTGGTGCAACCACACCTGTGGTTCAGCTCCGTAAATGCCGTAGGAGCTGTGTGAGTGGCCACCTTGATCAGAGCCCCCATATCAACCTTCTGGTTTGAAGTGACCAGAGAAGTTCCACTAGCTTTTCCTGTGGGAATTAGTGGCATCTGGGAACAGAAGGAGCAGAGGCCAAGGGTGCAGGAAGCAACTGGAGGCTGAGATTCTAGAAGTAGCTCTGCCATGTCAATTCCCTTCTCACGCCTCAGGGTAACTGTACTTTTAGTGTCCTTCTAGAAAATGTATGAGTCCTGAGAATTCAGTATTCCTTTAAAAAGAAATGCCCTTTCACTAATCACAGTAACCTCTATATATACTTTTGGGAAATAGGGAATTTTTTAATCTATACACAATGCTTGGTGGGTTGCATATTTGTGGGTATATAATATGCATATATTTCCCCACACATTCTAAAAGTATCAGTAAACCCTGTCACGTCATGCTCATCTAGGCAGCTTACTGCTTTCAAGTATACCAGCATTTTCACCTGGAATAAACAGGAAGCGATACGGGGAAGAAGCTCACCGAATGTGACTTTCTGTGGTTGTCTTAACCCCTTAGCCCCTAAACAATGACCCGTCTTTTAGGAAACTGCTTTGATCCAAAATGAAGAGACGAGATCCTGTGGCGTGTTCTCCAGCACCCAGCTCTTGATATCCTCCCCTTGTCTGAATCCTGAATTTTTTTTCCCCCCAAAGGCAAAAGTATCCAGCCCTACGGAGACTGAACGGTGCATCGAGTCTCTGATTGCTGTTTTCCAGAAGCATGCTGGAAGGGATGGTAACAACACCAAACTCTCCAAGGCTGAGTTCCTAATCTTCATGAATACAGAGCTGGGTGCCTTCACAAAGGTACTGGTGCCAGCCCCCCACCCCAAACTACAAGACCCTGGCAGAATGCCTGGCTCGGAATGAAGGACAGCAGCTGAGCCCCCAGGGCTGAGTGAGCTCTGAATGGCTACTAAAGGATCTTTTCTTCTTTTTTTGAATAACATGTGATCTAAATATCAGAGTTATCAAACTATACATGACATAAGGAACACTGATCTTTTTTTCATTTAAGGAGCTGGTTTACAAAATGGTAAATGGAATAATAGAAGAGTTTTCAAATGTTGTTCCTCCACCCCAAAGCCACTAGGGCGGCCCTGTTCAGAAGAACTTTCTGTAGTGATGGAAATAATATTCTAAATATTTTATATGTGCACTACTTGATATGGCAGCCAGTAGCAATTGACAGACTGATTTTCTAAGTTAATTCAGTAGCTGTATGTAACCAGTGGCTGTAAGTGTGTGTAGGTGTTGGGGTTTAGGATGCGTGGAGGATGAGGCCCTGCATCAGCTGCTGTCCTCTTTCTACCTCAGATCACTCCACTTTTATGTAGGTTGTATATTGTAGTTGCATGTGACACTTAGGAAAAGTTTTTCACTGATTTTACAAAATTGAGTAATCCCCAAATGTAACAGAAAGAACCCTGGACTAGGAGCCAGAAAATCTGAGTTTGAGGGAATTCCGTTGGTCCAGTGGTTCGAACTCCAGGCTCTCACTGCCGAGGGCCTGGCTTCAGTCCCTGGTTGGGGAACTAAGATTCCACAGACTATGAGGCACAGACAAAAAAAAATTCCTTTTTAAGTAAATGGTTAATTTAAAAGGAAAAAAAATGCTGATTTTACCGGTCTTCTGCTTAGGCCGGTCACTTCATCTGTTTGAGTCTGTTTCTATGTCTGACAAGCCTCACACTCTTGAGAGAATAAAATGTGACAACATTTTTTAAAGCAGTTTAGAAAGAATAATATAAAGGTACTAATGTCATTATGTCATTATTACTGTTATTATCTTTGCAGAACCAGAAGGACCCTGGTGTCCTTGACCGCATGATGAAGAAATTGGACCTCAACTCCGATGGGCAGCTAGATTTCCAAGAATTTCTTAATCTTATTGGTGGCCTGGCCATTGCTTGCCATGAATCCTTTGTGAAGTCTGCCTCTGGCCAGAAGTAAATTGGAGGAGCCTTTGGGCCTGGCCTCTAGACCCACTCCCTTTCTTTCCAGCCTCTCAGTTATCTGCTCTTCACAGCCCCCATATACCCTGAGCCCGGCACACCCACCTACCCAGGCAGGCCACTCCTGTTAGTAATAAAACAATATTGTTTTTTTAAAACACACACTGGAGTCAGTAAATTTGTGTAAGAGTCGGGAAAGACTGGGAGGAATATAAATTAGATTGATGGGAACAGTTACTAGAAGTTGCACAGTAAATAGTAAAAATGTATCTTTGGTGTATCCATAATCCTGACTCATGATACCAACAGAATCATCTCTAAATTAGCCTGATAGACATCACTTGTTGTCACTATTCACTCATTAAGTGTCTGTCCAACCCTCCTACAGGCACTGTCATAGGCTCCAAGGATACAGTCAGCAAGACAGATAAGGTCCTGCCTTCACAGGGGTTATTTTTAGTTGAGGGAAACAATAAATGAATAAACAAAGGGCTATGAGAGTACCAAAAAAAAAAAAAAAAATGTCTTTCTGAAAGCCAAATTCTTCTCAAAAACTTGATTAGGGAAATTCACTGGAGATCACTGTGTTGATGTAAGTGTAGCTGAGACAACTATAAACAAATGTGAAAAACGGCAAAAATCTAAAAGCCTCATTTCTTCAGACTGCCTCAGAAGCATCTTTAAATTCCTCCACTTAGAAAAAGAAACTGGGCTTCCAGGTGGCTCAGGGGTAAAGAATCTGCCTGCCAGTGGGTTTGATTACTGGTCCAGGAAGATCCCACGTGCCGCAGACCAGCTAAGCCTGCGCTCCACAGCTGGTGCGCCTGGGAGCCACAGCCACTGAAGCCCGCACGCCCGAGAGCCTGCGCTCCGCAGCAAGAGGAGCCGCCACAGGGAGCAGCCTGCGAACCGCGACTAGAGATAGCCCCTCTCCCTGAGAGGAGAGAAAAGCCTGTGCAGCAACAAACACCCAGCATAGCCTAAAATAAATAAAATCTTTTTTTTTTTTTAATTTTTACTTTATTTTACTTTACAATACTGTATTGGTTTTGCCATACATTGACATGACTCCACCACGGGTGTACATGCGTAATAAAAATCTTTTAAAGGAACTGAAATTTATTGAGTGATTCATGCAAGAAAGGCAGTATAGCAGAACACTGCTATAAAAGTTTAAATATTTAAAATATCATTTTTATGAATATCCATTTTAACTATTTTTTTAGTCTCTACCCTTCAGGAAAGACAGCCTCTACCAATTTCCCAATAAACTTTTTCTTCTCCCTGCCTGTTTGATCTCTTCCACTTCTTTCTCTACCCACAGTTTTTAAAGGCAAACTTGATGGTGTCACTCCCTTGGTTAAAACCAAGCATTAATTCCTCTTAACATGCAAGAGGAAATCCACAGTCATCTTGGGGTACCCAAGGGCCTTCATGGTGTGTCCCGACCCCCCCTTCTCCAGCCTCATTTCTGCTGCTCTCTAGCCTTGCCGAACACTCCTGAACTGATAACTAGTGCTGTGCCTCTGTCCCTTTGTAATCTCTTCTTGCTGCCCTGAAAGCCCTCCCACCTTTTCTCCTTCCACAGAGCAGCATCTCTAGAGTGTCATCTCCCCCAGGAAGCCTTCCCTGCAGCCTCCCCTACCCACAGCTGGTTTTGATGCTCTTACTCAATGCGTCCACGGCGCTCTGTTCTCACCTCTGTCACGCTCTGGATTGTAATAGTGCTTTTGCTTGTCTGTCTTCCCAGACTTGACTTTGAACTCAACAACAGGGACCTAGTTAAACGCACAGAGGAGCCTGGCAGGCCACCGTTAGCGGGTCTCAAAAAGTCAAGAAACTGCCCGAGCGAAACAACAACACATCACTAATACCTAGTGTGGCGCCCGGCATATAGCGGGTCTGAAAGGGTAGATGACGCTGTAACATCTAACATGGGACACTGTGTGTATCAGTCAGAGTTCCCACGGGGAACATGCATGTTCACCAGGGTCTCTGAAGAAAGTTTAATGAGACTATTAGCAAGGTGTGTTCAGGGATAAGAGAAACACAAGTGATGGCAAAGCACCAGGGACTAGCAAAACTTGGGAGCTGTTATCACTGTAGGTCTGACTGGGCAAGGCAGGGAACAGTTACCGGAAGCTAGCAAGAACCATGGGCAAGGGAGAGGGTCCCCACAGATGCTGTGGCCTTTATTATAGAAATACAGTTACTGTCAGACCATAGGAGGAAGGTGGGAGCCAGGGGGATACATACCAATCTCTCTCTCTTCTCGCCTTTTGATCTTCAGCAGTGCCTCCAATGGGACAACCCAACTGGAAGGCTGAGCAGGGCAGAAAAATATAGAAAGTGAATCTGGAGGGGCAAAGAGGATATCCATCACATCGTAGAAAGGTGAGATCAGTATTTCTGTACTACACAGTTACTGCTGTGAGAGAAGTTGAGAATAAAGTGCCAACACGCAGATAGATATTTTTTAATATATATTTTTATTTTATATTGAAATTTTTTATTGTGGTTAAATGTACCTAACATGAAATTTTAACCATTTTTAAGTATACAGTTCAGAAGCATTAGGTACATTCACACTGTTGTGCAACCATCACTAATATTCATCTCCAGAACATTTCCATCTTCCACAGCTGAAATCCTGTACTCACTGAACAATAACTCCCACTCCCCTCTCCTCCCGTCCCTGGCCACCAACATTTAGTCTCTGTCACTGTGAATTTTATTACTGCAGAGACCTCATATAAGTGGAATCATACCTTTTTTTTTTTTTTTCCAGTAACTGGCTTACTTCACTTAGCATAACCTCCTCAAGGGTCATCCATGTCATGTGTGGCACATGTCAGAATTTCCTTCCTTTTTAAGGCTGAATAATATCCCATTGTATGCTTGTTGTTTAGTTGTTAAGTCATGTCCATAGGACTTTTCAATCCCATGGACGGTAGCGCACCCAACTCCTCTGTCCGTGGGATTTCCCAGGCAAGTATAAGGGAGTGGGTTGCCATTTCCTTCCCCCAGGGATCTGCCCAACCCAGGGATCAAAGCCACATCTGCTGCACTGGCAGGCAGGTTCTTTACCACTGAGCCACCAAGGAAAGCCCATATATATATCTTAAATATCTTCATTAGAAAAATATTTGAGTCCTTTGCCCATTCTTCCCAACTTTACTGATATAGCTGGTATACAAAAAAACTGCACATAATTAACATATACAATTTGATGACTTTGTTCATTTTTTAATTGGGTTGTGTGTTTTTTTATACTGAGTTGTAGGAGTTCTTTATATATTCTGTATGTTAATCCCTTATCAGATACATGATTTGCAAATATTTTCTCCCATTCTGTAGGCTGCATTTTCACTCTATTGATAGTGTCCTTTGACACACAAAAGTTTTTAATCTTGATGAAACTGTCATTTTAATTTTGAATGTATCTATTTTTCTTTTATTGCCTGTGTTCCTCATATCATATCCAAAAAATCACTGCCAAATCGAATGAAGAATTTTTTTAAAGAAAAGAAAACAAAATCAAGCAAAGATCCATTCCTTTTTAGGAAGATTTGGGTCATGATGTTAGGACTTTTGTCAAGATGGGGATAGAGCAGATACAGCAAGCCCCTTCCTACTGAAAATAATGCTAGATAAAATGGAACCCCCTCCAAAAAAATAGTTTAAATACTTAGTTGAAAAATCAGAAAGAAGAATGTCTAGATCCCCAAAGCAAAATGGGAATGCATAGCTGTAACTGTGCCAGAACTGAGGTCATGTGAACCCGAACAGCAGAACAGGGACCAAGCTCTTAGCTAAAGGAGATAAACCACCGAAGAGATGCCCTAACAGTGACGAAGACTGAGAACCTCAGCTCACTACCCCAGAAAAAAACAGAATGAGCCATAGAGGGAACAAAACCATCTGAGAGAGGACAAAATGCCACACTTGTGCTTCCTGGAGGCACAGGACTCAAACACACACTGCTCCCTTGTACAGAATTCCCAGGTTAAAAAGTGCTCCAGAGCAGTAAACACAATATAAAACCCCAGGGAAATGCAAACCACCTCATGCAAACAACTCCAGCCATTGGGGGGATTTCCACAGAAGATAAATCCCACTAAAATGAGCTCACAAATATTATACTGCACACACAGGACTATCAATATATGTAACAGATAAGAAACTTTGCACCCAAGTAAAGAGAGAGCAATGTGGAACTGACTTGAACATGAGAATGTTTAAAATATTCAAATAAATAAAGGCAGGAAGTAAGATATATAAACAAGAATAGGGGTACATGAAGAAGGAAAACAAAAAAGAAGCAAATACAGATTCTATAAGCGAAATATATAAATTGCCAAATCAAATGAAGAATTTTTAAAAAAGAAAAGAAAAAAATCAAACAGGGATCAAGCAAAGTGGCAATTCATGCAACTATATAAAGGATCATGAAGTTGAATGTTGCACCAGTTCCTGGCCCGGCTGGGGTGACAAATGGGAGGATCTGTCCCCATGGGCTACACCTCACGGAGACCTTGCTGATTCACTGCATCCACCCACCTCACAACAACCCTATTGTATTCTCCGCAAACCTGGTGAGAGAGGTTTTGGGAATATGAGCAGAGTCGGGGAGGACCACACCTGTACAGCAAGAGCAATAATTCATGCTTTGTTTCTTGGCTCTCCCTAATCTCCTAAATCTCCCTCAGTCACCAGTGAAAGCATTCCTGGATGGCCACGGTCAAGAAAGAAGACTCAGAGAGGAAGGCAAGTCTGTGCTGGCTGGGAACTGGCTCTCAGTGTAGAAAGCACTCTGCGAGAAAAGGCAGCGAGGGCGGAGAGGAGCAACGGTAATCCTGGGTCTTCGCCCCACCTCTCTCAGCTGAGAATGCAACCCACACAGAGAGAAGTGTTGCTCTTGCCAGATTCATATTTCATCCGCACAGCGGCTTAGTGTCAATGTTATCTTTAAACGTGATGTATGGAGTCGCCAGAACTTGTGGTAGGAATGCCAGACAAAGATGACTTCAGGAACGTTGCAAGTCCAGTCCACAAAGACATCCACTTCTGACAGAGCAAGAAAACCAAAGGTGAAAGTTACGGAAGGCGTACATTAACATCAAGTCCACGGCAGAGGTTGTTTCATAAACCCAAGTGACCCTCTCCTCATTTCAGCACCATTAGACCTCCTGAATGGATGGCTGGAACTTTTTTGGTTTCTCTGTACTGACCTCTGAGGAGGAGAGAGGAACTAGATATTAAGTTCAATCACCAATGGCCAACGATTTAATCAATCATGCTTATGTAATGAGCTGTTCATAAAAACCCAAAGGACAGGGTTTGCAGAACCTCTGGGCTGGTGAACCCAAGGAGAGAGGGAGGGCTCTGAGAGGACACAGAAGCTCTGGGCTCTTTCCCGCAAACCTTGCCCTATTTATCTCTTCCACCTGGCTCTTCCTGAGTTATTTGTGTGTTAGTTGCTGTCATGTCTGCCTCTATGCGCCCCCATGGATCCTCTGCCCATGGAATTTTCCAGGCAAGAATACTGGAGTGGGTTGCCATATTCTTTTATAACAAACCAGTAATGTAATAAATACAATGTTTCTCTGAGTTCTGGGAGCCACTGTAACAAAGTGATGACACCCAAGGAGGAGGTCCTGGGAACCTCCAAATTATAGCCAGTCAGTCAGAAGCACAGGTGACAACCTGGACTTTCAATTGGCTATGAAGTGAGGGAGGGAAGCAGTCTTGTAGGACTGAGCCCTTCACCTCTGGGGTCTGACCCAGTCTTCAGGGAGCCAGTGTCAGAATGGAGTTAACTCACAGGACACCCAGCGTGCCGGAGAATTGCTTGGTGAAGGCAATGGCACCCCACTCCAGTACTCTTGCCTGGAGAATCCTAGGGACAGGGGAGCCTGGTGGGCTGCTGTCTATGGGGTCACACAGGGTCGGACACAACCGAAGCGACTTAGCAGCAGCAGCATGGGGGAAAAAGCCCACACGTAGTAGCTGGTGTCAGAATCATTACATAGCATCTTCTAAAAGTGACCAGTGGGATTGTTTTGTTGTAGCTATTTAGTATCATTTTATTAACTCTTGGATTTAAGCTTATTACCTATGTTTCCATTATTCTCCTTATCAGTACTCATATTGTCTCATGTTTGGCTAGTGGGAGTCCTTTGAGTTGGGTCCTAAGTCCCTATGACATGGCCCCAGTAGTCTTTGATAACTTCCTTCTTCCTGGTATAAAATGTTCCTAGCTCATCTAGTACATTTCTTGCACCAGACGTTTTTTCAAGGATCCCTTCTTCCTTTTAGCAATCTCTCATCCTTTTTCTTTCCTTTGCTAACTCCTTTTCTTGTACCTTAACTCAAACTCAGGGACTATCTTGATGGTTCAGGGGCTAAGACTTCATACTCCCAAGGTAGGGGGCTCAGGTTCCATCCTGGGTCGTAAACTAGATCCTACAATGCCACAGCTAAGATCCAGTGTGTTGCAACTAAGACCCGGCACAGCCAAATAAATGAATAAATTAAAAAAAAAAAAAGACTCAAACTCAGCCTTTGACCTTCTCCTTTTACGGTCTATAGTATCTCCCATCAGTGCATTCTTAACTAGAATAAGCTCTTCAACCTGGTTCGTCAGGCCTTCCACTACCTCTGCACCTTTGCTATTTCTTCCTTCACATGGAATTCAACTTGACATGATTCAATTTAAATTTATTGAGTGTCTTCCATGTCCTAAATGTCATATGCACTGATGGTAATAATTCTAATAGCTATTAACTTTTATTAAGTACTTGCCACGTGTCTAAGAGCTTTGCCTGCATCAGTCGCATCATGCCTGACTCTTTGCAACCCCATGGACTGTAGCCCATCATGATCCTCTGTCCATGGGATTTTCCAGGCAAGGATACTGGAATGGGTTGGATTTACTCCTCCAGGGGAATCTTCTCGACTCAGGGATCTAACCCAAGTGTTTTGTATTTCCTGCACTGGCAGGCAGATAGTTTACCACGGTGCCACCTGGGACTTTACATACATTATATCTTAACAATCATTCCTCTTAACAATCCTATAATATAATCACAATTATTAACGTCTATGTCATGGAGTAAGATACTAAGGCACAGAGAGACTGCGAACCTTCCCCAGGTCTCACAGCAAATAAGAGGCAAGGCCAACTCTGTCTGACTCCACATGATGGTTAATCGTATGTGTCACCTTGACTGGGCAAAAGGGATGCCCAGATAGCTGATAGAACATCATTTCTGGTGTGCTGTGAGGGTGTTTCTGGAAGAGACTGGCATTTGTATTGGTAGACTGAGTAAAGCAAAAGGTCCTCCCCACTGTGAACGGGCAGCAGCCCATCCCTGAGAGCCTGAGCAGAACAAAAGAGAGAAGAAAGGCGAATTCACCCTTTCCGACTCAGACGCCCACTTCTCCGGCTCTCTGACCTTGACACTCGTGGTTCTCCGAGTTTCAGACTCAGGCAGGGACTTACAACATCTATCCTCTGAATTCCTGAGCGTTCTGTCTTGGACTAAATTATAGTACCAGCTTCCCAGGACCTCCAGCTTGCAGACAACGTATCATGGGACTTCTCAGCCTCCATCACCTCCATCAGCCATTTGCTAAAATTAATTTCCTTCTATTTGTACCCAGGCATCCTTTTGGTTATGTTCCTCTGGAGAACTCTAACACACTTCCAAACCCTATCTTGACCACTGAGCCATTTGTTTGTTTCCCTCCCCTCTGTTTGGCCTAATTCCACATATTCTACAAGACTGACCCCAAGTCCCCTGCCTTCTAAGAAGCTTCTCTTCCCACTCTGACCAGTGTGGCTCGTCCTCTCCCTAAACTCCTTCACTAACAATGAGGCACTTCAGAACACACTGTGTGCAGTTTTGCTCCACTCAGCTGCAGACTCTGATTCCCTGAGTCTGGGGTGGAACCTGAGACTCTGCATTTCTACCAAGCTCCCAGGTGATGCCGCTGCTTCTGGTCCATGAACTACATTTTAAGTAGCCAGGATATAGGAGACATACACACATGCTTTCAAGTCTATTTACTAAAACATGAACAACAGTGATCTCTGGACACTCCCTTCTTTCTTGGCTGCTCTACACAGCATGCAGGATCTCAGTTCCCTGAAAAGGGGTTGCACCCCTTGAACCCATGCCCCATGCAGTAGCAGCATGGAATCCTAACCACTGAACAACCAGGGATGTCCCCCTCTTTTTTTTAATTTATATGTTTCTATATTTTTCAATTTTCTATCAATGGATACAGATTATTTTTAGAATTAGAAGGATGTATATAAGCATTAAGTTCACAGTGATTCTCACAGTATTCAAAATAAAGTTCAGATCTCTTCACTCAGCACCAGTAGCTCTTTGTGATCTGGCCCTTTGCAGATTCTGTGTCCTAATCTCCGGCAACCTCTGAATACCCTTTCCACATGCCCACAAAACCTTCCAAATCATCTGTAGTTCTCTAGACACTTCTCCCTACTCTCTCATCCCCCCACCTTCCTCTGACTCATCCTTCAAGTTAGCCTCAGTGGCCGCCTCCTTCAGGAAGCCTCTCCCAGCTCTGCCATCTCAGCTCTCTGCTCTGCGCAACAACCAGAGACACGCTGGCCACAATACACCTCACATGCTGCTTTGCCCACCTTCCCTGATAGACTGGGGTTCCCCAAGCAGAGACGATCTTTATTTCTATATTCTCAGCATTTAGATAGTGCCAGGCATATAGCTGGCACTCAGTAAGTTTCTCAATGGATATACAAAAATGACTTGCAAAATGCTACACGTGGGCTCACCTGGAGGCACAGTGGATAAGAATCCACTTGCCAATGCGGGGGGACATATTCGATCTCTGGTTCAGGAAGATTCTCCATTCCACGAAGCAACCAAGCCCATACCCCACAACTACTGAGCCTGCACTCCAGAGCCTGTGAGCCACAATGACTGAAGCCGGGGGCCTGTGCTCCGCAACAAGAAAAGCCGCTGCAATGAGAAGCCCATGGACCATCATCAAGAGTAGCTCCCGCCTGCCACAACTAGTGCAAAGCAAAAAAGACTCAGCATGGCCAAAAATAAATAAAATTTTAAATGCTGTGGGCTTCCCAAATATTGTTCTTATTATCCTTACTTTGAGGATAAAAAAACAAATTCAGACCATTAGGTGACTTGTCCTGAGTCTCGAAGATAATGAATGGGAGAACCTAGTTACCGTGAGATTTATTTATGCATCTTACATATGATCTCTCTATATAGCTATATGATCTCTTAATTTCAAATGCATTTTAATAACCCTATATTTTTACGCCCTGCCCGCCATGATGATTGTTTTTGACATCTTATTTTATATCTTTTTGTTTCATGTATCCTGCAACTATTTATTGCAGATATAAATGATTTTACTACTTCTGTCTTTTAACCTTTCTACTAGCTTCGTACATGATTGATTTACTACGTTTACTAAGTATCTGCATTTACCAGTTTTTTTTTTCCTTTCATAATTTTTACATTTCTAGTTGCACCTTTTCTTTTTGGCTTAGAGTAATTCCTTTGACATTTCTTGTAAAGCTGGTTTGGTGGTGCTCAACTCTTTTAGTTTTTGCTTGTCTATAAAACATCTGATCTTTCCATCAAATCTGAATGAGAGGCTGGCTGGGTAAAGCATTCTTGGCTGTAGGTGTTTTCCTTTCATCGCCTTAATTGTATCATGCCACTCCTTTCTGGCCTGCAGAGTTTCTGCTGAAGAGTCAGCTGGTGGCCTTATGGGAGTTCCTGTTGTACGGAACTTGTTGTGTTTCCCTTGTTGCTTTTAACAGTCTGTCTTCGTCTTTAATTTTCGCCATCTTAATTACACTGTGTCTTGCTGTGGTCCTCTTTGGGTCATCCTGTTTGGAACTCTCTGTGCTTCCTGGACCTGGACGTCTGTTTCCTTTCTAAGGTAGGTAAGTTTCCAGCTATTAAGGCTTCAAATACATTATTTGCCCCTTACTCTCTCTCTTCTCCTTCAAGGCCCCCTATTGGTACACTTGAGTGTCTCAGAAGGTCCCTTAAACTGTCCTCATCTCTTTTGGGGATTCCCTGGTGGCTCAGATGATAAAGAATCTGCCTGCAAACCTGGGTTCAATCCCCAGGTTGGGAAGATCCCCCGGAGAAGGCAATAGCAACCCACTCCAGTATTCTTGCCTGGAGAATTCCATGGACAGAGAAGCCTGGTGGGCCACAGTCCATGGGGCAGCAAAGAGTTGGCCACAACTGAGTGACTAACACACACACTGTCATCTCTTTTTATTCTTTTTTTCTTTTCTCTATTCAGCTTCTGTGATGTCCACTACTATCTTTCATCTCACTGATTCATTCTTCTGTATTATTTAATCTAACTATTGATTCTTTCTAGGGTATTCTTTTTTACTATGGTTATTGTATTCTTTTTTTTTATTGTATTCTTTAACTCTGTTAGTTCTTATTTATATTTTTTCACTCTTTATTTAAAACTTCTAACTTCTCACTGTGTTCATTGTCCATTCTTCTCCCGGGTCCTTTGATCACTTTATGGTCATTACTTTGAACTCTTTATTGAATAGCTTACTTATCTCCACTTCTCTTGGCTTTCCTGGAGTTTTGTCTTATTCCTTTGTTTGGAACATGTTTCTCTGGTGCCTCATTTGCCTAATTTGTTGTTTACATTCCTATGTATCTGGTAGGTTGGTTATATTTCTCCGCCTTGGAGATGTGGCCTTTTGTAGGAAATGTCTATGAGTTCCGGCCGCACATTCCCTTCTGGTCACCAGAGCTACATGCTCTAGGGGTGCCTTTTATGTGGGCTGCGTGGATCCTTCCGTTGTGGCGGCAGACTACCGTGGACAATCTGGTAGGCATGGCTGGACCCTGATCCAGTGGGCTGCCAGGCCCAGCCTTGTGTGGAGGCTGCTGACTGCAGATTGATGGGCTGGGTCACAAGGCAGCCAGCGGCAGAACCCCAGGCTGGGGCGGGGGGTGGCCCCTGGGTAGTGCTGGCTCACTGGTGAGTTGGGCTGGATCATGGGGTGGCTGGCTGAAGAGTTCAAGGTATCTCAGCACCAGTGTTGGCCTGCTGGTGGGTGAGGCCAAGGCCCAGGGGTCTCTGGTTACAGGGCCCTGGGGGTCCTGAAGCTGCATCAGCCTGCTGATATCCAGTGGAGCCAGATCCCAGGACCACTGGTTGAGGGTCCCGCTGGCCGTGTTGGCCAGCTGGTAGAGAGGGCCAGGGTTCGGGGAGCTCCCAGGGCCTGTTCTGGCCTGCTGATGAGCTGGCTGTGTCCTGCCACGGCAGACTGCAGGTCTGCAGCGGCTCTGGGGCTGGTGTCTGCCGGCTGGTGAATGGGGTTGGGGTCCAGAGGATGTTGGGGATGGTGCCTGCCCCCTGGCGTGTGGGGCCAGGTCCTAGACCAAATGGGAGTACCAGAATTCAAACCCCAATTTTCTAATCATCTTTCTAATTTACCTCAACTACTTTCATTAAATACTAACAATAAAAAAGTACATCACCCTCTTTTGGATCAAGTAGATGGAGAGTTGTTTCACAAGAGTGATGCCAAAAGCTTGGCTTCTCTATACATGGATGTCCAATCAAATCTCGAAGACAGGGTTTTGGCTGAAGTAGAAGAAGATAGCTTTATCGCTCTGCCAGGCAAAGGGGAACACTGTGGGCTCATGCTCTCAAAACCATGTGTCCCAACTTGGGGAAGATAGCGAAAAGTTTTATAAGTGTTCAAAGAGGGCATGATCAGCTTGTGGACATTGTTCTGATGGGTTGGTGGTGAGCTAAGTAGGAGTCAGCATTGTCAACCTTCAGGTCAACTAGTCTGGGGTTTACATGCCTATGGCCAGCCTACCATCCTTAATCATTAACTTCTCCCACCTGGAAGAGGTTTCAGTATCTGCAAAATAGCTTGAAGATACTGTTGTGTGTATCCATTGATGGGGAAGCAGGACCTTGCCCCAAGGCTGCTCTTGATTGTTTATTTCTCTGCATGCCCTCCCTTCCCTAACTAACAACTGCTTGAATCTGCCCATTGGAACTCAGGGAAGGTCCTGTAGGCTGAATGAAGGCTCCTGCATCGGCAGGCAGGTTCTTTACCACTGAGCCGCCAGGAAAGCCCTTCTTAACCTTAGGACGTGCCATTCTGAACCAGGACCACTCCTCTCAGCAATTCAAGTCACTGTCGTCTGCACTGTGCGCCTTGTGGGACCTCAGTTACCTGGGCAGGGGTCCAACCTGGGCCACAGTAGAGAAAGCCCCGGATCCTAACCACTAGGCCACCAAGGAATTCCTTCAGCAGCCCACGCTGACCCATGATTTACACTTCCTGCCAACATCCACCGAGGGTCAACATTCACTGCATTCTGTTCAGAATACAGAACACGCCAAGACAAATCTCGGTCCCCAAGGATCCCATAGGTGCTGAGGGAGACAAACAAGTGCACAATTTCTAGATGCTGTAATGAGGGCCATGAGGCGGAAGGGGGGCCCCAGTTGTGGGGGTGGAAGGTGGGCGGGGGAATTCAGGGAGGCTTTACAATGCAGACGATTTATGACCAGAACCTTGAGGGTGCTGGTTCTGTAACCAGTCAGTACATCTACCTTCTGCCCCCTCTTTGCTCTCTTCTATACTGTCCATCTCCTCGAAGGGGTGTGAATTCCTCAAGTACAGGGAACGTGTCACCTTCATCCACGCATTCCCTAAAGCACCCAGCCGAGCAGCTGCCCAGCTTCCCAAATACCAGTGTGATGTTCTCATCACATCCTGCCAGACCCTGGCCTGACTGTGAAACATGCCCAGGGAGCCAGAGGGCCATGCCCAGGGAGGCAGACAACTGAAACAGCTCACAAAGCAGGTCACTCCCACTTAGACATCCCACTGGTAGTTTGTTCATCACCTTCCTTCCCAAGCCAATGTTTCCTCTCTGCACTGGGCAGGCACCACGATACTCCGGGTGCCCAGGCTGGACAATTCCGGGTGGTCGTGATTGTTCCTCTTCCTCATGTCCTGCAGCTCAGTAGCGGCCACCCTGAGGGCTCTTTCTGCAGACTTTTCTCAAATCTGTACTTTCCTGCCTGCTCTTACCACCACCATTCCAGTGCAGGCCTGTATCATCACCAGCCTCACCTGTCACCTTCTGGCCCCCACTCTCCCCACCCCCAGCGGTCAGTGGTTCTGCTTCCTGTCGTATAGTTGTATTTACAATTTAAATCTGTAGTCTGGAACTCAAAAGCACCAAAAGTCTAGCCCTCATCCCTCACCTTAACCCTTTCTCTGGTTGTTGCTTCCCCAGATGTGTCCCGCACATTCGCTCCTCTGTATTTTTATTCATGTTATTCCTCCCCTTGGATTGTCCTCCTCTCAGTACCTGGTCCACATGCCCCACTGATACCCAGCAAATGGGATAGAGACCCAGTGTTCAAGACTCTTGTCAAATCCTATCTTCCATGAAGTTATTCTTAAGGATCTTAGCAGAGGGAGACTGCTTTTCCAAATTCCTGCTGGTCTCACTGTCTATACCCCATGCAACACTGGCCACATATACTACCTCCTCTCAGAGCTATTTGGGAACATTCCCTTTGTTCCTGGCTAGATTATGGTTCTGTTCCTAAGCAGCTGCCCTTGATGCTGCTCTACCCAAAGAAAAGCAGGGATGGGTAGTGGCCAAAGGGAAGCTTTGACATTAGGCTTATCTGGATTCTTATAGGGCCATACAATATCCCCTATGGGAATTTATGATCTAACCTCTCTGAGCTTCCTTTCCTCATCTGAAAACAGACTTGGCATCTATTTTACAGGGATTTTGTGAGACTTAGAGATAATATATGTAAAGCAAAAAAGCAAGAGAGTTCCAGAAAAACATCTATTTCTGCTTTATTGACCATGCCAAAGCCTTGGACTGTGTGGATCACAATAAACTGCGGAAAATTCTGAAAGAGATGGGAATACCAGACCACCTGACCTGCCTCTTGAGAAATCTGTATGCAGGTCAAGAAGCAACAGTTAGAACTGGATATGGAAGAACACACTGGTTCCAAATAGGAAAAAGAGTACATCAAGGCTGTATATTGTCACCCTGCTTATTTAACTTCTATGCAGAGTACATCATGAGAAACTCTGGGCTGGAGGAAGCACAGGCTGGAATCAAGATCGCCAGGAAAAATATCAATAACCTCAGACATGCAGATGACACCACCCTTACTGTTGAAAGTGAAGAGGAACTAAAGAGACTCTTGATGAAAGTGAAAGAGGAGAGTGAAAAAGTTGGCTCAAAGCTCAACATTCAGAAAACAAAGATCATGGCATCTGGTCCCATCAGTTCATGGGAAACAGATGGGTAAACAGTGGCTGACTTTATTTTTCTGGGCTCCAAAATCACTGCAGATGGTGATTGCAGCCATGAAATTAAAAGACGCTTACTCCTTGGAAGGAAAGTTATGACCAACCTAGACAGCATATTGAAAAGCAGAGACATTACTTTGTCAACAAAGGTCCATCTAGTCAAGGCCATGTTTTTTCCCAGTAGTCATGTACGGATGTGAGAGTTGAACTGTGAAGAAGGCTGAGCACCGAAGAATTGATGCTTTTGAACTGTAGTGTTGGAGAAGACTCTTGAGAGTCCCTTGGACTGCAAGGAGATCCAACCAGTCCATCCTAAAGGAGATCAGTCCTGGGTGTTCATTGGAAGGACTGATGTTGAAGCTGAAATGCCAGTACTTTGGCCACCTCATGCGAAGAGTTGACTCATTGGAAAAGACTGATGCTGGGAAAGATTGAGGGCAGGAGGAGAAGGGGACAACAGAGGGTGAGATGGCTGGATGGCATCACCGACTTAATGGACATGGGTTTGGGTGAGCTCTGGGAGTTGGTGATGGACAGGGAGGCCTGTTGTGCTGCAGTTCATGGGGTCACAAAGAGTCGGACACAACTGAGCGACTGAACTGAACTGAACTGAAAACCGCATTAAGTTACTATAATCACAGAGTACATCAGGA
Organism: Capra hircus; assembly: GCF_001704415.2. Taxonomy (NCBI): domain Eukaryota; kingdom Metazoa; phylum Chordata; class Mammalia; order Artiodactyla; family Bovidae; genus Capra; species Capra hircus. The sequence goes on along the minus strand of NC_030810.1, from coordinate 101,810,877 downwards.
GAAGGAGAAGTTGGGACAAATTGAGAGAGTAGCACTCACATACACATACTGCCATGTGTGTACACAGCCAGTGGGAAACTGCAGTATAATACAGGGAGCTCAACTCAGTGTTTTGTGAAAACCCCGACTCGATGGACATGAGTTTGAGTGAACTCCGGGAGTTGGTGATGGACAGGGAGGCCTGGCGTGCTGCGATTCATGGGGTCGCAAAGAGTCGGACACAACTGAGTGACTGAACTGGAGAGGGGTGGGATGGGATGGGTGTAGCGGGGAGGATCAGGAGGGAGGGGACATATGCATACTTGTGACTGATTCACACTGTTGTATGGTAGAAGCCAACACAACATTGTAAAGTAATTATCCTCCTATTAAAAATAAATATAAGGACTTCCCTAGTGGTCCAGTGGCTAAGACCCTGTGCTCCTACTGCAGGGGGCCCAGGTTCAGTCCCTGGTCAGGGAACTAGATCCCACATGCTGCAACTAAGACCCAGTGCAGCCAAATAAATAAGTTATATTTTTAAAAAGTGAAAGTTGCTCCGTAGTGTCTGATTCTTTGCAACCACATGAACTATACACTCCATGGAATTCTCCAGGCCAGAATACTGGAGTGGGTGGACTTTCCCTTCTCCAGGGGATTTTCCCAACCCAGGGATCAAACCCAGGTCTCCCGCATTGTAGGCAGATTCTTTACCAACTGAGCCACCAGGGAAGCCCCAGAATACAGGAGTGGGCAGCCTATCCCTCCTCCAGCAGATCTTCCCGACCCAGGAATCGAACCAGGGTCTCCTGCGTTGCAAGCAGATTCTTTACCAGCTGAGCTGCCAGGGAAGCCCAAAATAAAAAATAAATACACAAAGAAAAGAAAAAATAAATTACTATAATCCTAATTGGTCTAAAATACTTCTCGGGGTAATTTTAAGGAACAATTAAAATAAACCCTGAGACAGAGCTTTGTTAGACTATAAAATTATTAAGCTAATTTTTAATAAGCATGACCTGGATTACATTTTTCTTTTTATACGATATGACCAACATAGACCCCAAAGATAACCCCACTGATTACCAGGAAGTATATGCTCCAATATCTAGGCTTTCAGAATATCTGTGCAAAAAACTGTTAGAATGAATTCACTTAAAAGCCAACCAATAAAACTGGTTGAATTCTATGTCATAATTCAGACTTTTATCCAAATAGCACCAAACACTAGTTCAACCTAATACCTCTATTTTTTTTTAATTTTTATTTTCACTTTATTTTACTTTACAATACTGTATTGGTTTTGTAATACCTCTATTTTTATGTTGTTGGTTTTTTGTTGTTGTTGTTCGTTTGTTTGTTTGCATCATGGACACAGAGCTTTACTGTTCCTACTTTTCAAGCCTTGAGAAATGCTATCAAAGACACAAGAGACTAGGGCAGAGTCCCCATCTAAATCACAGCCTCCACCTCAAGCCAGCTCCATACATTTCCCAGCACCATCTGCAATCCTTGGGTTTCTAGACACAGTTTCCTGCTCCTTATCCTGCCAGGTCCACTTGCTGCTGCTGCTAAGTCACTTCAGTCGTGTCCGACCCCGTGCGACCCCATAGACGGCAGCCCACGAGGCTCCTCTGTCCCTGGGATTCTCCAGGCAAGAATATTGGAGTGGGGTGCCATTTCCTTAGAAAGCAAACTCACTGCGGAGCTACTCACTGTGCAACCACCAGAGGGTCCCACAGCATCGGCTAGGAAGCAAGGACACACCCTCTCCAAGTACAAATCTCCACCAAGCTTGGATCTCCCCAGTGCCTCACAGCGGCTTCCCCTAGCTGCTTCCAGCCCCGAAACAGGATTGCCTGGAAACCCGAGCTACTTGCTCGCTAATATTGTTGAGGCGTCAGTTCATACCAAGTAGCCAGCTTCTCACAAAGGGTTTGTGTCACCAGGGCCCCACAGAGGCACACTTCTGTAGGCCTGAGACCCCCAAGTCACATTTCAGTATTCTCTACGAGCAGAGAATATCTGGGGCTTAAATAACTTACCCTTCCATAGGGCCCCCAGAATTTCCGGCTGGAACACTGCTTCCTCGTAAGTTTCAATAAAGAAAAGGTAACTACCCGTGAGACTGGCAGACCTCAGCCCACCCTGCAGAGTTCTCCCCCAATTCCAAGCATTCTTGGGATCCAGACAAGCTGGTGTTTCTGTTCTGGTCTGGTTACTTAACTCAAAGTATAGCATCCTTTTTTCTTCTTCCTTTGAAGAGATCTGGAAAATTAAAGCCCCTTATGACTAGAAGATGGAAGAGAAAGGCTATTTTTCTACTGGCTGCCCCAATACATAACATAGGCAGACCCACAAGTGTATGACTTATTTTTATTAAGGTTTTATTAAGGTGTCTATTTTGAGTGTTTAAAAAGAGCCTGGACTTCAGCTTTACCCAAGCTGAGTGTACAGTCAGATGTTTTGCAGAAAGTTTTCACTCAGGTCTCAGGATCTGTTAGCAAAGTAAGCCACTCACTATACACAAATAAATAATATCAGTATTTACTAGAGAATTATCTAGCTTACTTTCAATATACTAAAAGAAAACAGAAATAGAAACAGCACAGGATACACCACCAAATTGGGTTTTAACCAACATCCAGACTTAAACAGTGCTGGGAAGTCCCCTGACACAGCGCATCTGGAGTCCCAGTTAGGAGAAGGTCCCAGGCAGCTTGTCCATTCTGCAGGTAAGACTTCAAAGATTGGAGTTCAGGGTTCCCGCTTATAATGCCAAGACATAGACTGATATCGTCATCAATCTATGAGCAAACTGCAGCTCTGGTTTCATATTAATGCTGTTTGTTGTGTAAAACTTCGAATGTTGTTAAGTCCAGGGCATGGTTGGCCAGATCCCCTCCAAGGGCTCAACAGTCTCAGTCCCCTATCTTTACCTTATCTGGTCTTGCCTAGTGGCTCAGACAGTAAAGAATCTGCCTCCGAGGCAGGAGACCCGGTTGGATCCCTGGAGAAGGAAATGGCAGCCCACTCCGATCTTGCCTGGGAAATTCCATGGACAGAAGAACCCGGTGGGCTACAGTTCATGGCGGTCACAAAAAGCCAGTCAGGACTGAGTGACTTTCACTTTTCAGTATTGTTAAGCTCAGGGTATGGTTGGCCAGACCCCCTCCAGGAGCTCAACAGTATCAAGATCCATCCCCTATCTTTATTCTTATCTATGGTGCCGCAAAGTTTGCACTCACACCAGGCAGTCAGGGCACTCACAGTCAGGGCAGTGTCCAGGTTGGATGGAAGCAAGGTCAGAGGACTGCTTTGCTTTGTCTCTGAAGCCTGAACAAGACTATCTTTTTAATTTCCCTAATATCAGGCCACTCCTGCTGGAGGGTATTCATTCAGTTCAGTTCAGTCGCTCAGTCATGTCCAACTCTTTGTGACTCCATGGACTGCAGCATGCCAGGCTTTCCTGTCCATCACCAACTCCCGGAGCCTGCTCAAACTCACGTCCATCGAGTCGGTGATGCCATCCAACAATCTCTTTTTCCTCCTGCCTTCAATCTTTCCCAGCATCAGGGTCTTTTCCAGTGAGTCAGTTCTTTGCATCAGGTGGCCAAAGTACTTGAGCTTCAGCTTCAGCATCAGTCCTTCCAGTGAATACTCAGGACTGATTTCCTTAGGAGGAAAGACCTCTTTGCTGGAGGGCAAGTCCTCTGAAAACCTTCAACTTGATCAGCTCAGACACAACAGCACTACAGCCAACTGGCTCCTGCTTGTCAACCATCCTGGTGCATTTCAGGTTTTGTACTTACAGAAGAATTAATGCTGCTTATGAAATTTCCCTGCTTTCCAGGGTTTCTAGTGTGATGCCATACATGAATAATATCCTGCTGAGGAGCTCAGCAGACCTGGATTTGAAGAAAGTTTCAAGAGGCCCTGCGTTCAGAGACATGTAGATCTGGAATCTCCAGGGCTTCCTTTGAAACTGTTACATAACCTCACTTCTTACACTGCCTTATGATTCTCTCATTCTTTCATCACAAAAGACCATCATTTCTGAGTCATTTCATCATTCTCTGGCCCTGGACTTTCTAGTGGGAGGAGTTCCTTTTGTAAGTTGTTAGGTAGTCATCGGACTGCAAGGAGATCAAACCAGAAATTGGTCCTGAATATTCATTGGAAGGACTGATGCTGAAGCTGGCCACCTGATGCAAAGAACTGACTCATTGGAAAAGACCCTGATGCTGGGAAAGACTGAAGACAGGAGGAGAAGGGGCAGACAGAGGATGAGATGTTTGGATGGCATCACCAACTCGATGGATATGGATCTGAGCAAGCTTCAAGAGTTGGTGATGGATAGGGATGCCTGGCGTGCTGCAATCCCTGGAGTCGCAAAGATTCAGACATGACTGAGCTACTGAACTGAACTGAACTGAGATAGTCATTCTCTTCTGAGCTTGTGCTAATAAGTTATAATAAACTTTATGTATTTATGAAAATATAAAAAGAGACTGGATATATTCAGGAAAATAATTTAAAATAATTAAAAGATCTTGAGAGGTTGGCTCCTAGCTTCAGGATGGCTGCACATAAATCACTTCGTATCACATTAACCCACCCCTCAGGGAAGGAATTTGAAGTCTATTTTATGGGTGAGGAAACAGAAAGCACAGAGACTTACTTGCCCACGGCCCAAAGCAATCATGCAGCAAGTCAGATTTCAACACAAGTCTGTCTGGTTCTAACCCATCCTCCACCTAATAATAATTACAGTTAACAGGAGTGGGGCATTTACAATGTGCCAGGCACTCTGCTAAGTATTTACTCATTTCTAGTCACAATATTCCTAGGAGGCTGGGATTTCTTTTGAGTCTATTTTCCAGATGAGAACTGAGGTTTAAAAAGGTTGCTGACATGTTCAAGATCACAAAGCTAATGAGCGGCAGAGAAAATATGATTCACTCCCCAAGCCTGCACTCTTAACGCCTGTGTTATGTACCCAAACTGACTCTCTCAAGGTCCAGTTCCCCTCCCCCTTGCTCCTCTCGATGCAGGCACGCTAGTGGTTTTCAATTCCCATCTCAGACCAAACTCCTCCCCATGTTCCAGCCTTTACATATGTTTTTCCTCCACCCAGAAAGCTTCGTCCTAGTCCCTCCTCTATTTGCAACCATAGTTCCTTCTCTTCTGAGTTCAAATATCGCTGCTTCAGTGAAGTCTTCCCTGACTTTCTACTTCAATTCTTCTCTCACTAAGCCCTTTGTTTTTCCCAACAAGACACTCATTCAGTTAGTCAGTTCAATCACTCAGTTTCAACTTCACCTCACAACTTACCAAAATTTTGTATTAGTTTCATTTTACCTGCATTTTATTTGCCTTTCCCACTAGAATAAAAGGCCCGTGAGGGCAGAAATTTGTCTGTCTTGTTCCTGACATGTCTCCAGTCAGGAACATTCCAGATATTAATAGGTGCTTTGTAAATATTTAATAGATTATAATCATTAGAATTTGCAGTTAACCGATAGAAGAAAGCAGATGGTTTCCAACAGTAAGCTAAGAGTTCTCTCGTGTTAAAAATAATAATAATGTCCTTCCCTGGTGGGGCAGGGGATAAGAATACAACTGCCAATGCAGGGGACATGGGTTCCATCCCCGGTCCTGGAAGACCCTACATGCAGCAGAGCAACTCAGCCCCAATGCACAACTACCGCGCCTGCGCTCTAGAGCCCAGGAGCCACAACTACGGAAGCCTGAGCGCCCGAAAGCCGATGCTCCCCAGCAAGAGAAGCCGTCACTCTGCAACGAAGAGTAGCCCCTGCTCTCCACAGCTAGAGAAGAGCCCATGCAGCAATGAAGACCCAGCACAGCCAAGAATAAATAAAATTATTTTTAAAATAATAATAAATAATAATAAGGGACTCCCTTGGTGGGGCAGTGGATAAGAATCTGCTTGCCGATACAGGGAACACAGGTTCAATCCCTGGTCCGGGAAGATCCCACGTGCCTCGGCACAACTGAGCCCCTGTGCCACAGCTACTGAGCCTGCACACCACAGCTACTGAGCCTGCACACCACAGCTACTGAGCCTACACACCACAGCTACTGAGCCTGCATGCTCTAGGTCCCACGAGCCACAGATAATGAGCCCCTGTGCCGCAACTACTGCAGTTCATGCATCTAGAGTCTGTGCTCTGCCACAAGAGAAGCTGCCACGATGAGAAGCCCGTGCTCTGCAACTAGAGAAGTAGCCCCTGGTCCCCACAACTAGAGAAAAAGCCCGCATGCAGCAACCAAGACCCAGCTCAACCAAAAATAATAAATAAAGCAGTGTGTACATGTCAAATAAATAAATTTACAAAAACAAAATAATAATCATAATAATACAGAACTTCAGCTTCTGCTGCTCCAAGAGATATGTTAGTCCAGGAAGTACAGCCTTGGTGGAGTTCTCCCAGTATCCCAGAAGGAAGTCGCAAAGATGTTTGCCCACAGATCCCACATGAGAGACCTCGGGCCACAAAACAGCCCAGCTTGGCCTCCTTAAAGCTTTTTCTCTGCCAGGAGGGATCACACAGAAGCTGATCTGCTGTCTGAAAACTGCTGCATGCCAGGGCCAAACGGATGCCTTCATTCTTTGTCATCACCCCAGAAGATGAGTATCTATCCCTATTTTAACTGTTAGGAGACTCAGGTTCTGAAGAGTGAATGACTTCCCCAGAGGTAAGATGATTTCCCCAGAGCCACATGACTGGTAAGCCATTCTTTGGCAGCTCCTTGTTACCTTTAGAAACAAGCTCCAAATTCTTTAGCAACAACCAAGCAGGACCCTATAGTGCTTTCCTGGGACAGACCCCCTTCCCCCTCCCATGTCCTCTGTCTGCCTCGTGTTTGTAGAATAGCTGTCGTCTCTCAGGCCTCCCCTGAGTCACAAAAGCCACAAAAGTCACAAAAGCTCAAGAATTGAGGATTGAAAGGACGTGAACACATACTGGAAAAAACAGTGGTTGGGGCAGGAGAACTGATAAGAAGTTAAACAGTAAGTCAGCCACATGACACTCACAGAATCTTTAGTTCCTCTGTGAAGTACCTTGATAACAGTATCTGATGCATATTTCCTGAACTGTTTTACAGATGCTGAAACCCGCTGCCCTCCTCCCCCCTCCAGCAATGAAAGGCATTAGCTGCTTGATGACCATGAGCACTGTAGCCCCCAGAGGACTGATAATGTTAACCCCTGTGACATGACCCTATTACCTCACCATCAAACAAAGACTTGTGCACAAGCTGATCACACACCCTGTGACTCCCCTCCCTCACCTTGTCTTTAAACATGCTTCCCTGACTGCTGTATAGCACAGGGAACTCAACTTGGTGCTCTGTGATGACCTAAAGGGGTGAGTGGGGGGTGGGGGGAGGGAGGCTCAAGAGGGAGGGGATATATGTATACATATAGCCACTTCACATTGTTATACAGCAAAAATGAACACAACATCGTAAAGCAATTATACTCCAACTAAAAGTAAATTGAAAAAAAACAAAAAATGCTTCCCTGAAACCCATGGTAGAGTTCAGGTTTTTTGAGCATTAGCTGCCCTGAATTCCTTGTTTGAAACCTTACAATAAATGCTGCACTTTTCTCTGCTACAACCTCGGGTCAGCAGATTGACTTTACTACCCGTGGGCAAAAACAGATGCAAGTCTGGTTCAGCAACAAGCAAAGCAAACCAGGTGCCCCCAAAAACGCACCTCCTCTTGGGACTCATCCCCCTGCCAAGGCCCTCAGGGACTTTGCATCCTCCCTGTGCAGGGGCAATTCCTGGAACAAACAGGATACCTCACAACCCCATGCCCTGGGACATGCTTCTCCCTCCTATCTGCCCCCACAGAAATGAGGCTAGACCCTACTTGTCCTTTGAGATCCATGTAAACAAAGAAAAAGGACAGTCTTTGGTAGGAATCTTTCCTAAGAAAATAAACCTGTGGGCAAAGCTATTTATTCAAAAGCAGACCTTTTATATTTAATTGTTACTTATGACAGTAACACACTGCTAACGACCTAAATGTCAAAAAATATGGGAAATGTACGGGCTTCCCTCATAGCTCAGCTGGTAAAGAATCCACCTGCAATGCAGGAGACCCCAGTTTGATCCCTGGGTCAGGAAGATCCACTGGAGAAGGGATAGGCTGCCCACTCCTGTATTCTTGGGCTTCCTTTGTGGCTCAGCTGATAAAAGAATCCACTTGCAATGCAGGAGACCTGGTTTCAGCTCCTGTGTTGGGAAGACCCCCTGGAGAAGGGAAAGTCTACCCAACTCCAGTATTCTGGCCTGGAGAATTCCATGGACTATAAAGGGTTGGACACGACTGAGTGACTTTCACTTTCACACACAGCGGAGGTGGGGGGAGGTCTGTTTTTTTGTTTTTTTTTTTTTTCCCAGCTGCTCAGCATGTGGGGTCTTAGTTCCCTGACCAGGGATCAAACATGTGACCCCTGCACTGGAAGTGCACAGTCTTATCCACTGGACCACCAGGAAAGCTCCTGTTGTTTTGTTTGTTTGGGGGGTTGCTAGCAAAAAGTCTTGACCAGGCAACTGTAAACTGATAGTACTCAACTGAACTGCTGTAGAGGATTGTTGTGATTCCTTCCTGCTGCTGCCGCTGCTAAGTCGCTTCAGTCATGTCCGACTCTGTGCGACCCCACAGATGGCAGCCCATTCCTTCCTAGGGCTCCATAACTGATGAATAAAGTTTCCTTTTGTTACAACTACCATTCAAACCGGCAGTACCATGTTTGAGCAGACAGAATGTTGAGCTTTGCTGCCCATAGTTTCCGTGCAGTGCCGGGCGCAACTTGATGCAAATGAAGAAACAAAGACAACTTGATGCAAATGAAGAAACAAAGAAACTATCCATTTGCCAGACTTCCCAGAACTTTCTCTCCTGAGTATCTGAGAGTGATCAGGGCGCTAAAAGTGTCTCCTTAAACAGTGCCACCATGATGCTGAAATGTGACCAGTATAATAGTGTGATTACTATACATGCCACTTAATTTTTTTGAGTATGCTGCCAAAATACTGTGTTCAAAAAAATGCCACCCTGTTCTGCTGTAACGAATACATACCCAAATTATGAGGTTCCTTCTCACCCACAAAACTAGTCGATGAGAATGTTCCTGGTTAGCTGGTGGTTTTCCTCCACTCGGTGATTCAGGGACTCGGGCTCCTTCCAGCTATGGCTCCTCTACCCCCCAGAATTTCAGAATTCAGAAGATGGAGAAAAAGAACGTGGAAAGTCATCTCTTACCCCCTGCAGGTGACACCCATCCCTTCCAGCCTCATTCTGCTGATGACTAGTCACTGAGTCATATGAAGTGCAAGAGGTGCTAGCAATATAATCTCTGGCTCCGCAGCCTCTTCTCAGCAACACCTCTACAGTGTGATAGGAAGAACACATTTCTGGTGACATCATGCCCTCTTTGCTGCAACCACAAATGCAAGAGTTGAGAACCACTGGGAAGTGGGTTTCATTGCTATGTGACATGGAGAACTGGGAAAAATACCCAATACTGCCTCATTAGTGGAACACATCCCCTACTCCCAGTATTTCCTATGCTGGAGTGTGCGATGGGCCTGGTGGAGAATATGAATACCACCTCCTCTTTGTTCTAGGAACCACATTGTCTCCAATCTGTTCCCATTCCTCTGGTGGCCAATCATTCTGCTCCTCTCCCCCCATCTCCCCCCCACCCCCTACCACCTTACCATCCTTGGTGGGCAGCTCTGCCTCAAGTACTAGCCCCTGGCCTGATCAGCTGTCACTCGGGAAACAGAGCTGGCTCTGTGAACCTGTGGTTTATAAAGGATAATCACCTTCTGGAGAAAGAACTGCCTGGGACCACCTCTCCTAGAGTGAGATGACAGGCATGGCAGGTGCTTAGAGCTTTATGGATCTACCAGTACCTAGAGTAAAAAAAAAGAATGTCACAAGAGGGCAGAGACAGTGTCTAACCTGCAACCATTTTTCAAATGCTGCACTTACTTTTGGCTGCGTTGGGGTCTTCGTTGCTGCACACGGGCTCACTCTTGCTGCTCCCTGTGGGCTTCCCATGGAGGTGGCTTCGCTTGCGGCGGGGCACAGGCTCTAGGGCGTGCAGGATCAGCGGTTGTGGCACACAGGCTCAGTTGCTCCGTGGCGTGTGGAGTCTTCCTAGACCAGGGGCCCATCCATGTCCCCTGCATGGGCAGGTGGGTTTTGACCCCTGGACCACCAGGGAAGTCCATCCTGCACCCATTCCTGCCACTGCACTTTCAGCACTTAGCACAGTGCTTTGGAAACCCAGGTTCCATCTGTCTCGTGAAGCTGTAGCCACTAAGACCTGGGAGCCCTGAGAGTATGGCTGGCAGGCCAGAGAAGAGAGTAAAGGAGCTACAATGTAATCAAACACAGTGGCTTCTTGGTGTCCTTGTAGGTACTGGCTCCAGAAACTTCCCCATACCAAAATCCACGGATGCTCAAGTCCCTTACATAATATGATACAGTATCACATATAACCTACACACAACCTTTGGTGTACTTTAAATCACCTCTAGATTACTTTTCTTTTTTTGTTGTTTTTTTAACTTTTTATTTTGTATTGGGGTATAGGCGATTAACAATGTTGTGATAATTTCAGATGAACAGGGAAGGGACTCAGTCATCCTATACATTCTCCCCCCTCAAACTCCCCTCCTATCCATGCTGCCACATAACATCATGCAGAGTTCCCGGTGCTATACAGTAGGTCCTTGTTGGTTATCCATTTTAAATACAGCAGGGTGTACATGTCCATCCCAAACTCCCTAACTATCCCTTCCTTGACCCCAACCATAAGTTCGTTTTAGAAGTCTGTATCTTTCTGTTTTATAAGGTCATTTTAATATCTAACAGAATGCAAATAATTGTAAAGACTGCAAAATATGCAAAATTGCAATTGTAAAATATGCAAATTGTTGCAAATTCAAGTTTGCTTTTTGGACATTTATGATACTACTTCTCTGGATATTTTTGATCCATGGGTGGTTGAATCTGAGGATGAAGAACTCTCAGATATAAAGAGTCAATTGCAGTAACTTGTTGAGTGAAAAAATAAAAAGGAATGAGTAAATGAACAATCATGCTCTTGATGACATATAAACAGTAAAGATAAGTTATGGAGCAAAAATAGAATACATAATTTTATAATCAATGTCATAATTTAGGAAAACCATATCAAATGCAAGAAGAATGAATTTGCTTATTTTTTTAAACAAATTTTAGCACTTCCTAGCCCTTCACTCGGAGAACACAATGGCACCCCACTCCAGTACTCTTGCCTGGAAAATCCTGTGAGCAGAGGAGCCTGGTAGGCTGCAGTCCATGGGGTTGCGAAGAGTTGGAGATGACTGAGCGACTTCCCTTTCACTTTTCACTTTCATGCACTGGAGAAGGAAATGGCAACCCACTCCAGTGTTCTTGCCTGGAGAATCCCAGGGACGGAGGGGCCTGGTGGGCTGCCATCTATGGGGTCGCACAGGGTCGGACATGACTGAAGTGACTTAGCAGCAGCAGCCCTTCACTAAATAACTACTACCCAAGACTTCCCAGGTGGTCCAGTGGTTGAGAATCTGCCTGCCAATGAAGGGGACATGGGTTTGAACCCCGGTCCAGAAAGATCCCACATGTCATGGGGCTACTACTGGGCCCAACAAAGACTCAATGCAACCACATAAATATGAAAAAAAAAAAGGGAAATACATAAAAATGTTTACCTTTGGTCCATGCATTTACAAGTGATTTTATTTTTCTGCTTATACATTGGTATATTTCCCAAACCTTCTACAAGAAGAATGCACCTGTTTTACAATCAAATTTAAAAGTCATGGTAAATATTATCTTTAAAACATCTATCAAATGTTCCTGCTCCAGGAATTGTTCTGTGATAATTCCATGGGGACTTGGAGGTGCCTCCTCAATGCTCACAGTTTCCGATAGCATCCTCTACCATCCACTGAGCTCAGTGGATTTTGTTTGCTAATCTGTCTTCCAACAAAGCTTGAAGTTGAGGGACAGACTGATTCTTTGATTTCCAAATCCCCAGGCCCTAGTACTTACATTGCTACTAAGTCACTTCAGTCGTGTCCAACTCTGTGTGACCCCATAGACGGCAGCCCATCAGGCTCCCCTGTCCCTGGAATTCTCCAGGCAAGAACACTGGAGTGGGTTGCCATTTCCTTCTCCAATGCATGAAAGTGAAAAGTGAAAGTGAAGTCGCTCAGTCGTCTCTTAGCGACCCCAAGGACTGCAGCCTACCACGCTCCTCCATCCATGGGATTTTCCAGGCAAGAGTACTGGAGTGGGGCGCCATCGCCTTCTCTCAATACATACACTAAGCATTCCTAAACATTGCGAATCAAGTGAAGGAATCAAGGAGTGCATAGTATAGGAACTCAGGTGTTCTCATTCTAAATCCAGTGGCATCTTTCCTGGAACTAAAGGGATCGAGACTTTTCTCCACTCTTGACTGTAGCCAACAGCCTAGGAAGAGCTTAGGAAGCCTATGGGAAGACTGCAGAACTGCCCCCTTGAACGTTCAGCACCAGGGTTGAGGAACTCAGTGGAGTGAGAACTGAAATCCGAGTTTTCCTGGCAAGAGCTCAGATTAGTCACATGCAGGCATTTGGAGGATTCCCCAAGACTGCTCATTCCTCAGGGATCACTCACTCCTCCCAGGACCTCCCCTGGGAACAAAGGAAAACCCAAGACTTGGGACTGGGCCCTTTTCCACCAACAGCTGCTAGTAGTTTGCATTTAACCCTGAACCACAATTAAAATAAATGTTGGGGGTGGGGGAGTGGATAGCACCAGCTAGGAAACCCTTAGGTTTTCTCTAAATTACTTCTGAAGTGCTTTGAGGACCAAACAGGCCAATTTCAGGACAAAAAAAAAAAAAGGAAAAAAAGTAGATTCTTAAACAGGTTTTAATCATGTCAACTACAGCCGAAACTGAACGCCAGACCAACTGCCACGCACGCTAAGAGGGGTCAATTTCCAGTTCAACGAAAGGTTCGTAATGCCCTGGAGCTAAAAAGCCAAACAGCACCACCACCCCCTTCACTGCGGCGGGTAGTGAACTCGGCTTCTCCGAGAACAACCCGTAGGCCGGGCGGGGGGTGAGGGGGAGACCCCCCCGCAGGCCTTGGAACCCTCCCAATTTACCTCTTAGAGTCTAATCTGAAACCAAGTCTGACGCCTTTGCGTCAGGTGCCCCTCCCTACAATATCATCTAGAAAATAATTCCTAGACCTGTAGTTTACAGACGAGGAGCTTACAATCTGGTTCTGGGCCAGCGCGCCCCACCCGCAGGACGACTGGATTCTTTGATTTCCACACTTACTCACTAAAAGCAAACCCGAGAGGAAGGGCACGAAAATATTCGAGAGCATTTGAGTAGGAAGAGTTTACAATATCTTTCTCTCTGGGGGCGGGTGGAGGCCTGGAGCGAGGCTACTCCGCATAGCGAGAGAAGGGTGTGTGCGCTGCGCCCGGGGTGTGAGTGTGGCGGGGCGGGTGCTGGGGAGAGGGAGGCGGGCAGGAAGAGGAGGGAGGGGAAGAGGTGGGGTGAGCCGAGGCCCTGCCACCCGCCCAGGCTCCTCCTGCCTCCCCCCGCCCCCCACCCCCACGTACTAAGGCGCCCTGCCCGCGGCGCTGTGCTCACTGGCCGCGCGTCCCCGCCAGCCGAGCGTCCCCGCTGCGCCTCCCGCCAAGGTGAGTCCTGCCCGCCGGTCCCGGGCGGTCCCCGGCCCCACAGCCCGCGCCCGGGGAAATCCCCACGTCGGCGGCTCCCGCTCGCCAGGCGGTCTTCACCGGGCGTCCCAGGTGTGGGGGTGGGACGATGGTGGGGGGCGTCGGCTGGGCATGCGGGGGTATCCTCTCCCCGAGCTCTGGGCCACACCCCAGCTGGGCGAGCACCTCGCCTGTCCCTCCCCGGCGCGACCCCCCCAGACCCCCAGAGGAGGGAGCACTTGGCCTTTACCAGTACTTCGGTGTCGGTGCCCCGGGGTCTGCTCTGCGCTACCTTTCGGTATATCTTTCTTTACACCCTTCCTGCTTTTCGACTAGTCTCCGCAGTTACCCGAATCCCTGTTTCTGGCCCCCTGTCCTGGCCGGCTTGTTTCTTTGTGGGCTCCGGCTGCAGGCTGACTTCTGTCCAGATGTTCGTAGCCTCCTAGCTGGACGGCCCGTGCAGACTCGGAGAGGGCTGGCGGGTTCTCTCCCTAAAGGACACCCCTCTGTCCCTCTCCTCGAAGCTTCAAGGTTGGGCTTCCTGTTATTTGTCTGCTAGATGAGAAGTTTCTCTCTACCAGCGGAGGGAAGAAGGCTCTATTTGTCTTCCTTATAAAACAGTTTTGCTGAGGGGGTAGGGGGAAGCCACCACCTTCAGCCACCACTGAAGTGGGTTTTGTACTGAAAGGGTTCCCTTCTTGCTATTTTAGTGGAACTATACAGAGATAGAGGAAGAGCAAGTTTAATGAAGGATCTAACACCCCAGATTAACCTGGCCCAGTAAAATGAGCTGTTGGTACCTGGACACAATTTGAGCCTGGCAAAGGACTGGTGCTTCGCCCCAGACCTGAGTGCCGCACTCTCCAGCCTCGGCGGTCTCCACCTAACTGAAACCCGGAATCTGCCTTGTTGGGCGAGGGTGGAGGGGCCAGCAGAGCAGCTAGCCCTGTGCCAGGCACCACAGGGCCCTGGTCCAGACTCTGGAATACGTTAAGCCCACCCGCTTCCCTCCCTTGAGGTTTCTGCAGGGCGTGGTTAGCACAAAGGGCTCCCGGATTCTCCTAGTGGAAGCCTGTGACTCAGTTGTGAGACCATGTGGGTGTGGCCTGGATGGTTCCAGACTCTCTGCAGATGGTTCAGACAGAACACTCCCTGAAGGAAAAGGGGAACTGTGCCATTTTAGAGGGCATTTTCCAAGAGGAAATGAGTCACACCCGGACAGGCCGGCCATCTGAAGGAGAGGTTTCTTGACTGAACTGTGGTTGAGGACAAGTTAGATTGGTAGGGTCATGGCGTTTCAGCTGCTGGGTTATGGGTCTGGATTCCCACTGGCAGGCTGCCTCAGCTTTATTTGGGAGGTAGCGCTTCCCATTGAGAGGTTTGCAGTTACTGCAGATTCTTTTCCCCCTACAGCATGAGTTTCAAACTGCAGCAGTGGACTTATATCCTGCCCTTCAGGTGAGGCCAGGCCCAGGGAAACACCCTGTCAGTGATCTTTGCCTCCAGCATATTTCATCAAATTGCAAAAGGTGATGCCAGGCATTAGGGCGGGAATGAGTTCACAATTCATCTGAAATTTCTTCCTCAGCCCTGCCCCCACAGACTCCTGTCTGGTTTCTGTTTAATCATCTCTTCCAAGTGATGTATTCCTCCCTTGACAGCCAGAAGCTACTTTCTTCACTGTGGTCCTTGATCCACCATTTGGAGATTCTTATTTTGGTTCTTCAGATTCTCCTAATGGTCTTCTGGGCATAAAGCACTCTGATTTCTAGGCTATGCTTTTCCCCAGCTTTTCCTGCGTACAACATCAGATGGCCCCCTTGCCTCCCATGTCTGGCACCTGGCCAACCTCTCCAGCCGCTACTCTCCAGTGAGGTCAGTCCTTGGGCTGGGTGGAGCTGAGACTGAGTGCCTCTTTGCTTTCCACGGACAGCTCCAATCCTGTGACTTTTTTAGAGCACTACCCACTTGGTATGGCCTTGATCCAGTCCAGTCTTTTAAAGCTGAAGGAAACAATGGAATCCTTTCAGAGATATAAAGTGTAGATTAGCACTCAGACTGCTAGGAAAGCTGATCTTTTTAGAGTCTTAAGGTTCTCATTTTTCTGAGACTCAATTTAGGAATCTCACATCGAAAGCAAAAAGAATGATTTTTAACAATTTTCAGCACTTCATGGCCCTTTATTAAATAACTACCACCTAATCCAACAATGGATTTAATAGCTGTTGTCACAATGGCTGTTTGCCAGTTCTGGCTGATACCTGACAGCTCTTCAAGGAAAATCAGATGTACTTTGTTAGGGTGGGAAGGCCTCAGAGTTCTTCCTATTGGATTGTATCTGGAACTCTTATTTTGCTGCTCATTTTCTTAATGGGAAAATTTTATGTTTGGTGAAAGGTGGGAGAGACAGCCTGGATTAGATCCATTGCCTCAGCTCACTTTTGCTGAATTCCCTTTAGGGATCAAATTCAAGAATGCCTTCGGGGTTCAATTCCCGATCCCACTCCCCTTCCCTCACCCCCCTTTTTTTTTCTTTTTAAAATCATCAAAAAGAAGGACACCTAAAACACATTTTAGATAACATGTTTGTTTTTACTAACATTCTGCCAATTGTTTTTTGGGTGGGCTGTAAGAAAACTAGGGTATGGACAAGACACAGAAGAGATCAGACTTCTTGCTCTTAAGAAATCTCCTTTTTGAAATTATGGCCTGGATCTGGGCATGGGTCCAGAGCAAACATTTGATATTGCTTAGGAGCAGACACTTTTCTAAGGAGGACCCCTACTTCCCTGCTACTCCCAGAAGGATCAAAATTTATGTTATTGTCTATTTCCTTCTTACTGATTCACTGAGCAGACTCTGAAGGCAGGGTGCTGGCTTCTAAGACCCTGCTCCTAGAGCCCACAGTTTAGTGGAGAAAGACACAGAAGCACAGTTAACTAGATTTCAGGACATATTTTAAAAATAGTATGACCTTAGCTGGTGAACTCCCCAAAGTCAAGCACCATGGGGGTGGGGGCTGTGGAGAGGGGGCCCACACGAGCCTAGTCATGCAAAGTAGACACTCAGTGTAGGTACAGCAAAAATTGAATTCCCACCACTGTAATTAAATTTGTAGAGCCCAGAATTTTTTTTCTGAAGAGACAGTTACACAAAGAAACATATGTGAGCATCCACTCTTCAGACCTGTATAGGAGAAACACAGACATCACAATAAAATGATTTCAGTAAACACGTGAGTGACCAACAATGAGGTAGTTAGAGCTTGTGGAGCTCACAGTGAGAAAGCAATCAAGAGGGATAAACCAAAACTAGAGAAAAAGTGTTGGGTGACCGGACCTGTTTAGCAGGACACACCGTTTTCTCCCACACTATGGAATGTACTCTACTGTTCATTCATTGACTGCCCCTTTCCAGGCCCTTCCCAACCCCTTCGCAGCCCTCACCTCCTGCTCTGCCCCAGTGGCCAGGGTTTCAGCCCAGGGTAATCACACCTGCACCTCAGCTCCAGCCAAGGGAACTGTTTGATTCGCTCATTAGCAACACTATACCACTATTTAGTGGTTTCCAGACACAACAGACTGACGCGACTGAGCGATAGCCCTTACCCTATAAGAACTTAAATCGAGGATGGAGAGGCAGATAAATGATGAAATGGCAGTAGGTTGTCTGGGGAACAGAGAGGATGCCGCTGCCTCTCAGCCCAAGGCCATCCAGTAGAAGTGTTTCCGAGCCAGAAGCTAGAGTACCACCCCTACCTGGGGGTGGAGCTCGTCGGGTGGCTGAAGAACGGGACGCAGTGGGGCGGAGGCAGTGGTGGAAACCCAGATTCAAGTTCCTGAACTGCTGCTTTAGCAACCAATCCATCTGCCCAGCCCGGGTGAGCCACACCCAAGATGGGAGGGCCTGGCAGCCTGGCTCAGTAGGGCTACCACCACACTCTGGAAGAACTGGAGGATCCATCCACTAGCCAAGAGAATAGTGCGCATCACATCTTCCCCTTTTCCTTCATCTTCTCTAAAATCAGCGTGCTGGCTTCACCTTCAAAACCGAATGACTTGCTCCTAGCCCTGGTCCATGCCCTCAGGAGCCCTGGTTACTGATGAGAGGGTGGTCATCTCTGATTTTCAAACCTATTTCTGCTTCCACAACCTTAGATCTCCCGAGTATCCCCTGTTCTGCATTCTTATTGCAGAAGGTCTGCTGAACAAACGGGCTCCTCGGGTGACTCAAGTGGTAAAGAATCCACCTACCAATGCAGGAGAGGCAAGTTCAGTCCCTGGGTGGGGAAGATCCCCTGGAGAAGGAAATGGCAACCCACTGCAGTATTCTTGCCTGGAGAATCCCTTGGACACAGAGCTTGGCAGACTACAGTCTATAGGGTCGCAAAGAGTTGGACGTGACTTATCTACTGAGTACAAGCACTCGGCAACAAACTGGGAGTCTGCGCTGGCTGCTGTGGCCACAGCCCACGTGCTAAGTAAACAGCAGAGGGGGATCCAATGGGGGCAGAAAAGCTCCCACAGTTCATAGGAGGCGCAAACCATCCCTGGCTGGGTTTGGAGTGTCCTGAGACCTGAGTGCTCACTCCAGGAAGGAGGGCCTCACTCTCTTGAAGAAGGTATTCACGGGTGGCCAGGACTTCCTCAGCTTACAGCCTGTGTTTCTTAGAAGCTCCTGAAGTAGCTTGTTTCCTGTCTTAGGGGTCCTTTCCATGCTGCATTCCCTGTCTTACTTCTCTGGCTTGGCAGCGCATTTTCCTTCTGTTCTACCCTGTGAAGAAAGTGAACGAGGTGTCCCACAGCCAGATCAGCTTCTGAGACCTTTGGGCATTGACTGTGAAGTGCTCTGGCCGTAGAGCTTGGGCACAGGTATTTTTAAACCTCTGTGGTGGCTGACTCCTTTCCTGAGATATTTCCTGAGAACTGAAGTGGGATGGCAGTCTTCTCCCAAAGGTGACTCACTGAGCTCAGTGCTCTTGTTATCTCTTATGTTGCTGGACTTGCAGAGCCAATCCAGGCGAGGCTGACTCCCTCCAAGCCACTGCCATGTGAAGCCAGATACTGGCTGTGTCAGGAGAGAGGAGAAAGGATGTGAGTCCTCTGGAATTCATCCCCCAGTGGACCTTGAATTTGCTGCTCTCTCCATGAGAAGTCTTCCAGATGAATCACGCCAGATTCTGGCTTATAGTATTCTCTAGAGTAGCACATTCTTTGGCATGCTGATTCCTGTGCTTTTCTGGGGATTAAGGGGTAGGACTTTCAACTCAAAGTGTAATTGCTCAATCCTCGTGTTCACCAGCTCCACCCTCTCCTCGGTAAAAGATAGCATTTAGGGATCTCTGTTAACAGGAACCAGAATGAATGCATGTCTCCAGTTCCTACTGAGACTCTTCCGGAGAAGATGCCAGCCTCCCCTTCAACCACTGCTCTAAACCACAGGTCCCTATCCTCTGGGACTGTGGACCAGTACCTCCTGTCAGATCAGCGGTGGCATTAGATTAGAAATAAAGTGCACAATAAATGTAATGCTCTTGAATCATCCTGAAACCATCCCCCATCCCCTTCCCCATCTGTGGAAAAACGGTCTTCCACAAAACCAGCCCCTGGTGCCAAAAAGTTTGGCGACTGCTGCTGCTGCTGCTAAGTCGCTTCAGTCGTGTCCGACTCTGTGCAACCCCATAGACGGCAGCCCACCAGGTTCCCCCGTCCCTGGGATTCTCCAGGCAAGAACACTGGAGTGGGGTGCCACTGCCTTCTACTGTAAACCAGTTCCTAACTTTTTTTTTTTTTGAGTGGTATATTAGTCTCGATTCAATTTCATCTGTTTCCTATCCAGTAGTGATTTTAGTTGGTGTAAGCCAAAGCTACTCTGTTCTTGCTGAAGCATGCCTTCCAGTTAAGCAAAATTCACTGGGCTCCTCTTAAGTACCAGGCATTGGGCCTTGACGAGACAAATGCCCCCAGATTATTTTACCTGAATATAATGATCTGACAAATCCTTTCCTTTCTTTTAAGCTATTCACAATGAAAATTCCCACTGCACCTCAGACTGTGAGAGTAGCTCTTCTGTCTAGTGCTGCCAAAATTATGTCAGGTCCCCAAAGTGATTAATAGACACCGTTACTTATTCCTTCTCAAGGCTTTGGTAGCTTGTGTTTGGTATTTGGTAGCTTCTATTTGTATTTCTCAAGGCTTTGGTAGCTTGTAACTCATGTAGTAACAAAGATGCAAATGACTTTGTTACAATCAGCAACAAGTTCAGAACTTTAGTAAAGAATACAAGGAATCCCCGGGCCATCCACTGGTTAGGGTTCCTCACTTTCACTGAAGTGGCCTGGGTTCAATCCCTGGCCGGGGAGCACAGATCCCACAAGCCATGCTGTGTGGCCAAAAAAAAAAAAAAAAAGAGTGCTCAGGAGATGAAATTCATTAAGCAGATTTCTGAAACCTAGAATGAGACCAAGCAAGGTCTAGTGAAGCTTGGAGGGTTGAAGTTCTTTTATTAATGACGCTTGACTGTGGCTGTTGGTATTCAGCCGTGTTCACATGGAAGAGTCCCATTTATCAGTGCCCGCCACCACCACCACCAAGAGAAGTGGTGAAATATCTGTTCTCTCAGTAGGTGCTTTGTCAGTTAAACGAAGGGGCACTGATCTTGCTTTTCCAAATGATCAGAGTTTTTATTCTTCATTATGCAAACTTAGCAGGCAACTAGATAAAACCCCTCATTCAGAGCACCAATACTTGTAGTGCCTGTTTCCATCAGCAGGAGGAAGGCCCCAAACCTGGGGTGAATTGGAAAATGATTGAATGGCTGAGCTCTTCCAGTCATTCTCAAAAGACTGGTAATTCATGTCACTTAATGTAGCCTTGGGGCAACTAAGCCGTGTGGGTCTACAGCTACTGAGCTTGTGTGCTCTAGAGCCTGCCTGCCACAACTAAGACCCAGTACAACCAAATAAATAAATGAATAAAATTTTTTAGAGTTAATGTATATTGTTTCTTTCCATCCTTTAATAGGTTTCAACAGACTTCACCAAAATGCCGTCTCAAATGGAACACGCCATGGAAACCATGATGTTCACATTTCACAAATTTGCAGGTGATAAAGGTTACTTAACAAAAGAAGACCTCAGAGTACTCATGGAAAAGGAGTTCCCTGGATTTTTGGAAGTAAGTGTTGAAAGGCTCAGAAAGAATCAGTTATAATGCTTCTGGGCCCTGCTTCCTTTCCCTTCCTCTTTCTAGCCTTTCCCTGTGGAAGTCACTACTAGAAAGGTGTTTTCATTCAGTTATTAAACGTTGTTGAGTGCCTCCTGTTTGTAAGATACTATGGGAGGAAACAGACAGTAAAGAAGACATATAGTCCCTGCTCTTAAGGAACTTACAGTCTGGAAATGAAATGAGACTACACACAAATCACAATATGAGGTGTTAGAAAGATTCTGTCTGGAGTCACTGTGTCCACTGAGACAGAGTTGCAGGAAAGAAGGCCTTTCACCAGAGTCGTCTTCCAGGCTGCCTTGTTGCCCTCAGGTCCATAAACCTGGCACTGGAGATGCCCCGTCCTGGTCACATCCACTTATGCCCCTTCTTAAATTAAATCCCTTGAGATAAAGACTTTCAAACTTTTTTCCAGCACTACTCTAAACGAATGGTGTCAAGCATCTGCTGATTGAGAGCCAAGCATCGCTCCAGGAAAAACTGCTTTTCACGTTGATAATGCTATGAGAACACAGGCGCACAGTCTGAGGTTATGCCTGTGCTACCAGATTGAAATGCAAACCCGTCCCTGCCTGCCACAACCAGAGTCACTTAAAGGGATCACTACTGTACTTGGTGTGGGACATTGCATATCAGCCTGTGGCACCCCACTCCAGTACTCTTGCCTGGAAAATCCCATGGATGGAGGAGCCTGGTGGGCTGCAGTCCATGGGGTCGCTAAGAGTCGGACACGACTGAGCGACTTCACTTGCACTTTTCACTTTCATGCATTGGAGAAGGAAATGGCAACCCACTCCAGTGTTCTTGCCTGGAGGATCCCAGGGATGGGGAAGCTTGGTGGGCTGCTGTCTATGGGGTCACAGAGAGTCGGACACGACTGAGGCAACTTAGCAGCAGCATAAAGGGTGAAGGGAAAGTCAAAGTGTTAGTCACTCAACTGTGTCCAACCCTTTGTGACCTCATGGACTGTAGCCCACCAGGCTCCTCTGTCCATGGAATTCTCCAGGTAAGAATACTGGAATGGTTGCCATGCCTGTCTCCAGGGGACGAATGTCCCCTGGAGGGATCTTCAGGATCTTCCTGACCCAGGGATCGAACCTGTGGCTCCTGCATTGCAGGCAGATTCTTTACCATCTGAACCACTAGGGAGGAGACGGTAAAAGGCAGAGTCCTGCCCCTTGTCATCTGCATGGTGAGCCCCTGACTCCTGACTCAGTAAACATAAGGTTTTATAGAGTACATGATGATTTATAGGTTATGAGTATCAGTCAGATAAACAGATGGAAATCATTTAACTTGTATCTTAGAGCTGCAGTTACCACAGTGCTATCCTAGAATGAGTTAGAGGACACTGGTGCTCTGCTTTCTTACAGTTCTCTGATACAAACCAGACCAGGACCCAAACTGACACTGGGAAGGTCGCTTCAGCTTTCTGTGCCTCAGTTCAGGTGCTCTATAAAATGAGAGGCTGGACATGATTATCTCCAAGACACTTTCACTTTCTGTGATCCTTCTAGACAAGCGTAAAATTCAAGGACAAAATGTGCTCATTGTAAACCTGCCCATCACGCAAAGAAGCTCTCAGTCTGCTTCTAAATACTCGTTAATTGTGTTGTTACATAAGTTAGAAGCCAGGATGACTATCACATGAGACAAAGGCCCTTCCTAAAGGCTTTATGGTTCGATAAAGTGTTCAACACAGTTCTGAACATGGCAGTACAATTTATTCTAAGCATGGGGTCATAATTCCAGGCACACCCACACTGGCTACATTGACAGAGCGTTTTGTTTCTAAACCTGATCCCTTATGTCATCCAAATTGCACTGCTTGTGACCACAGCCAGGAAGCTGGGGTTGAGCCCAGAATTAACTGAAACCCACCAAAAGAGGGAGGTAGCTGCATAGACAGGTTATAGTTGACTGCTTAGGGCATGTTGGAAATGCTGCCACTTACCTTAAAGGGTTTCTGAGCACAGTTTATATAAACATCCACCACACTTGAGACAGTGTGTATCAGTTCCCTTACTCAAGTATGCAGTCAACAGGATTCATAAATGCTTTACCTGAGCCCTTAGTGGTTCTTTTTTTTTTTTTTTTTTTTTGGTTGTACCACACAGCATGTGGGATCGTATTTCCCTGAACAGGGATCAAACCCACCCTCCTGCATTGGAAGCACAGAGTCTTAACACTGGACCACCAGGAAAGTCCCCCTGAACCCTTTAACACCTGTAAATGGCCATATTTACTTCTGGTTGATGGCATGGACCCTACAGGAGAAACTACACTTTCCCACTTCTAAGCATCAACACTATGAAAAGGAGTGATTAAACCAATCACCCATGAAAGCAAGGGAAAAGAAAAAACAAAAGGGATCTTACCTGTTCGTTCCAGTTCCACGCATTTGTGCTAAGGCATTGAGAGTTGTGGGGAGTTTTATGGCTCCATCACATGTTCTACTTTTGAAATACATCCAATGTAAAACATCCAGCAAAGAGGATAGTATGACATAGATTGGCCAACTCATTAAGAACAGAAGCAATTTTAGAGACACTCTAGTCCAGCCTCAATTCTTAGCTGTTACATGAAGGTCCACCAAGGTATGTGACTTACTCACCTGGCTAATATGATATTAAGTCACACTAGGTTGGCCTCAGGACCAACTGCCCTTCCTCTTTAAATCTAACCCATCCCAGGGTATCATTAGCATTGCTTCAAAATCCACAGGACAAAGATCTGAAATTTACTCCCCAAGTCTTCTCATGAGGTCTTTCATAAGGAGTTTCTTCTTAAAGGACTTGACCATGCTATAAGGAATGAAAATTTGTTAAGAGAATGTAAATTTACAAACTGTGGTAACAGACTTCCCTGATGGCTCAGATGGTTAAGAGTCTGCCTGCAGTGCAAGAGAGCCGGGTTCGATACCTGGGTCAGGAAGATCCCCTGGAGAAGAGCATGGCTGCCCACCCCAGTGTTCTTGCCTGGAGTATTCCATGGACAGAGAAGCCTGGAGGGCTGCAATCCATGGCATTGGGAAGAGTCAATCACAACTAAGCAACTAACACTTAACTCCATGGTCCATACCTTCAAAATAATTTGTATGGCAGAGGACACAATATTGTAAAGCAATTATCCTCCAATTAAAAAAAGAAAGAAAAAAAAATTGTGGTAACAGTTGGACTGTGAGTAAAGCAGGTCAGATTTTAAGTGGACTGAGAATTCAGAGTCATGGATCTCCCTTCTCTGGCACTGTGTCTCCTTTCTCCTCTTTCTAGAAATAGACTGTTTCTAATCCCTGAGTTACATAAGAATGCCATGGAAACCTCTTTCCTAGCCTGCAATAAATATGAATTTACTGAAATACTCTCTCAAAGCAGAGAAGTACATTTAGAAGACCTCCAAATATCACTGTGATCTAAAGCAAGAATTCAAGTAATGAGGAGATTATACATATAGTAGTCAGCAGAACAAATCAAAGAAGCTCGTCACTGCAACCACTGACTGACGGTTCTTGCTTCTGTTCTTTTTTTCAGAATCAAAAAGACCCTCTGGCCGTGGACAAAATAATGAAGGACCTGGACCAGTGTCGAGATGGCAAAGTGGGCTTCCAGAGCTTCTTTTCGCTAATCGCTGGGCTCACCATCGCATGCAATGACTATTTTGTAGTACACATGAAGCAGAAGGGGAAGAAGTAGGCAGCATTGAATAATTACTCCCACCCTGATAAGAATTCTCATAAAGGGTCACTTAAGGAATCTGCCCCACAGCTTCCCCTGTATAAGGATTTCTGAGCAGATGGGACCCATAGAAAATGTATAAATAAAATCCAACTCCATTTTGAGAAGCAGAGAAAGAAAAGTCAATTAAAGCCAGATAAGCTTTTGATTTTTATATTGCTTGCATCATCTTGCTCTCAATAAACAAACTCCTTTTTTAGTTCTGAATTGCAGACAGAATGCTTATTCCTTCTTCAGAAATGCTTTTTCCTACATGTCCTTGAGCATCTGACATGAGGCAGAGCTCTTTCCACAGAATCTGCAAGGTGAGAAAGCATTCTCCACTCAGGCTTGCAGTCTAACTTCTCAGATTGACCTGCCTTGTAGCTGTGTCTAGCTGAAGGACAAAACCTACAAGGATTGAAAGAGCACACTTCAGGAATATATTCCAACTTTATAATTTCTGAGCATAGTCCTGCCCAGTTAAATCAGTGCCTTTCCAACCAGCACCCTGTATGCCTGAAATATCTTTAGTCCATTTTTCATAGCAACGTTTCAGCAAACTAGGGTAAAAATAAGTCCCTAAGACAACTAATTAAAATCAGAGACAAGTGTGATAACTCAGGAACAATATCGCATTAACATTTTTTGGGTTGTCATGAGATGCCATGATTGTATTGTGATGTCAAGAATTAACGTGGCCATGATTTATATAATAGGTGTTTTGTTGAATTGATATGCCAGTGCTTATGTCTTGATAAACAGCAAAGTGTTTCTCCTAATCCTTTCTGTGTCTGTTACAAGCTTCAGCAGAGATGCATTCCATAGGTATTATTAAACAGCTATACTTATTAATAATATAATATTCTTTATGGAAAGATGAGGTATGAATTGGCACCTGAAATTGTACCAATTAAACAGTTCAATTGCATAATTCTGGGAAAAAGTTCAATGTAAGGTCATCCACTGTCACCAGGAAAAGCATGTAAAAGGGAACTGGATAGTCCAAAACTATCTTTGGTGAAAGGATATCTGTAATAAAATCAAGGTCAAAGGTCAAATTCCATTTTATTTTGTCTCAGCCAATAAATGAACAAGATAAGACAATAGATAGCTTTGCAGCTACAGAGTTATGTCAGCAGGTTTACAAAGGGGGATTTACTACAAGATATTAAATGGAAGAGGGGAGTTGGCTAGCTAAGGAACTGACCCCAGGAGTGATTCCCAAATCCATGCCATAGATCGGGGCCACCCAGGGAGCTGCTTAGCTCAGGAAGCTGCCTGCTGAGCTGGGAAGCCGTTGCTAAAGCTAGCTGCTCCAGAACCACACAACCATGGCTCCACACTGCCACATATGGCTCTTTCCACATGTGACTTGCTTCCCACATCCAAGTCTCAAAGAAGTGGATCTAATTAGCAGAACCTCAATCCCATCAAAACCCAAACTGCAAGGGAATCTGGGAAATAAAGCTTTATATTTTCCAACCTCTACACACTAGGAGTTGGCATGCGAGTCCACTACATCTGCCGCAGTGACAATTCTTAATTCTAAGAGAAGTCTTCCAATCTGTAGTTTAAAGATACTTGCTCCATGGAAACCACTGAGAGCTGCAGGGAATAGAGAAGCACACTGGCCCTTCCCGGTAAAGCAAACTCTCCATGAGAACGTGATCAGCCTGGATTTACCCTTTTAGTTTATACCACTTGCCTCTGGGGGCAACTGTTTACTGGGCATTATCAAACTGGTGTTCAGTTTGCAAATGGGCAGGTGAAACTAGCACAGAGATATGGACTTAGATGTCCCCAAGTCTATAGCAAGCTTTCACACTCTAAGCCTCTTTACCTGAAAAGAGAACTATGCCAGCAGAGAGGGCTCTGGGGCTGGGAGAGGAGGTATCATTCATCTTCACAGTGGATTTGTAGGTTCAAAAAAAATCTCTAAAGCAATGCATTATTCCCAGAAGATGGCCTCAGAAACTCTGGCATTCAGAAAAGTGCCAGGAAATCATCTGGGTCACTATATTTGGGGTGTGCGTTTATGAGGGGAGGACTGGAAGGGAAAAGGGACAATAACAGTTTTCCTCACTTTAGCCCCACTACTCAAAACACTTAGTAGGGAGCTAGAACAGGGAAAATTTTAAGGCTATTCATGGTTTGAAATCCTAAATGGCTCTCCATGCCAACAAAAACACAGGGCTCTCACAATCTGACCTGCTGAAACAGCTATCCAGGTTTTCGGGGCCACAGCCTAATGGCTCCCAGAGGCAAAGCTGCAATTGTGCCAACAGCCATCAAAAGGAACTATCTGGAAAATTCCCCTCATTCTGCCACACAGCAAAGCTGTAAAAGCAGATCCCGCCCCTCTCCACACCCAGTTGTGAAGGAAGAATGGATAGCAGTACAGAAAGCCAGTTTCAAACATGCTGCAGAGCTGACCCTGAAAAACACCTCATGTTGTCTCTTAGCCCCTGATCATGAGCCAATTACCTGTGATTTCATACTTTTCTACTCATCTTAGTGGGAGACCAAGGGCAAGTATATAAACCTCTCTCTCAATTTGACCAATCTGAAAGTGATTGTTCCAGTACCTTCTCTGGCTGTTTAACCACAGAGGAATAGTTGTGAATAGAAATGCAGTCATTTGGCAAATATTCACAAGGGCTACTATATGAACGACACCAGGCAATGTTCTGTGGTAGATACAAAGAAGCAGCATGGCCTGCTCAGGGAGATTGCAATCCTGTGAAAGTAAACAGATAAAACGGACAAAAAGTTAAAGATTGGCAAAGGTGAGATGTGATGGACACCCTTGGTCACTTTTGGCATGAATGTAATTTATACAAATTCTAGAAGAGGCAAAAGTTGGCAGAAGGCCTCAGGATCTTCTGATGTGTTTTCTTAGATCCAATATTTCTATTCTTAAGCATTTCTCATAATAAAGTAATCAAAGATAGTGACAAAAACTCATATGCAAAGGTATATAATGCAGCATTCTTTGCTTAAAACCCCAATATAACCTCCACATCCAGCAATACAGTTTTGGTTAAATAAGTATAGCTGTACACAGAATATATGATTCAGGAAAACCATGACTGAAGAACACTAAATAAGTCAGAGAATTGCCTATGTAAAGTATAGCAGACTATAAAACTGGATTATAATGGGTTTCTTCCCTTTTTAACATATGTCTGTCAGCACACACTCACAGAAAAAGACCAAAAGAAATATAGCCACCTGTGTTTTAACTTCCAAGGTAGGAGTTACTGGCTAGGGAAATTGTTGTCTCCACAAAGAAGTTTATGAGGTTATTTTAACTTTCCTCTCTATACCCTGCTACGTTATCTACATTTTCTACAACAATTCTACTTTTATAATCTGGGAAACAAAATTCTAAATAATATTTTTAAAAAGAGCATGTGTATTTATTGAGGGTTTACCATGAGACAAGATGTGTATGAGATACTTCTCAAGCATTATCTTACTTAGCCCTCTTAATAACCCAGTTAAGGTATTAGATAGCCATTTTACAGATGGAAAAACCAAGACTCAAGCAATTCCCTCACAGTCCCACAGTAAGTTACAATGTCAAGATTTGAATTCAGATATTGTCTTTCTTTCTTCCTTCTTTCCTTCCTTCCTCTTCCTTCCTTTTAATTCTGCAGCTGTATCAAGGTGCTGTTTCAGTAAATTAAATATCACACGTTATAATATTCAAAGGAGTAAGAGATCATGGTGGGCTCAGCAAGATTAGTCAGAGAAGGTTTTGTATAAGAGGTAGGATCTTATCTGGTCTTCAAAGACTAGAAGAAATTTGGATAATAACATTCTTACTACAACCCAGGCTCTGTTCTAGTGCTTTATAAATATAACTCATTGTGATCCCTCGGTCGGGAAGATCCTCTGGATAAGGAAATGGCAACCCACTTCAATATTCTTGCCTGGGAAATCCCATGGACAGAGGAACCTTGTGGGCTACAGTCCATGGGGTTGCAAAGAGCCAGACATGACCAAGCACACACAAACACGCGCACACACACACACACACACACACACACACACACCCCTCCCAACTTATGAGGCAGGTGCTATTACTTTACAGGTGGTTTGACCAGGATACCAAACTGATAAGTGGTAGAGACAGAATTTGAATCTAGACCATCTACGGTTTTAACCGCTCCTTCTGTCGCATCTCCAGACATGGCAGTGATAGCACCAAGAAACATCCAAACACCTGGGAGGCCATGCATAGTCCAGCAGGCCTAGGATGGAGTGTATCACGTGAGAAAGTACACATAGGTAGCACCGGGAAGGTAGGGAGTGAAAAGTGAGTAACTGGGAAATACTAAATGATATGAGAAGTGTGGTGGATGAGATCACTGGATGAAAACCCGCAAATCCAAGGTCTCGGTTATGTCTACTCCTTTGGGAGGCAGAGATGAGCCTCTTGTTTAAAAGGAGGTAATCAGCAGAAAATGTGTTCTTAAGAATGCTCCACTTTCCTCCAGCTCTCACATTCCAGTCACATTCCAGTTTACAAAAGATAAAGCAGGGTGGGGACTCTTATTTATCTTTCTCTAGCTCTGAGAACAGAGGAGGAAGGAAAAAAATTGAGCTCTGGCATGTCATGCCGAAACGAAGAGTGTGAGTGGGTGAGTGTTGTGTGCTTATTCGAGTCTGACTCTTTGCAACCCCACGGACTGTAGCCCACCAGGCTCCTCTGTTCATCGGATTCTCCAGGCAAGACTACTGGAGTGGGTTACCATTTCCTTCTGCAGGGGATCTTCCCAACCCAGAGATCAAACCTACATTTCCTATCTATGTCTCCTGCACTAGCAGGCGTATTATTGGGTTTTGTTTGTTTGTTTGTTTGTTTGTTTACTACTGAGCCACCTGGGAAGCCAAAACTAAGAGAGGGAGATGATCAAGATGATGGAGTCATAAGGTCTGGGTGAGAAAGCCACCTGCATAAAACATGAAGTCACCTTGTTTCCCACCCAAATTCCCATTTATCTGAAAAACAGTATGTTCACTCTGCAGCTATCCAATATTTTTTTAGGGCAAAGTCTGGAAGAGGTTATGTAAAAGTAAAAATAGCCTGTTATTATTAAAGTTTTAACATTTTTACATCATCCTTTCAATAAGATTGACCAAAAGTGGAAAAATAATATCAATTAACTCTCTGGACACAGAACTTGTACTGCTCAATGTAAAAATCCTATCTGTCACATTATGCACCGCAGCTAATCAATGACTAGCCCTTGCACTGTGGGTTCTTCCTGCCAAAGTTCAGCCTGTTCCTTTCAAGCTCTTCTAGGCACATCCATCAAGGCTCTGATGAGCATTAATAACACTTAGCCTCAAGCCTGTTTTTCTAGGAGGAGGAGGGAGATGATTCAGCTTTGGTCTCTGCAGGGAGGACTCTATTCTGCCCTACCCCATCCTGGATGAGTCAGCGCACAGAGCCCAGTTTCTTGACCTTTTTACCAATTTTACAAATATTCAAATTTCCTTTCAACGATGTGATTTAAAGCACTTCAGGAAATAGTAAATGACAAAGCAGTGGTGGTCACTGGCCTACAGCGTTTACAGACTGGTGGGGCAAACACTGTTCCTATCACAGCAACAAGACAATGTGTGTGTGCTGTGTGCTTAGTCCCTCAGTCATGGCCGACTGTTTGCGACCCTCTGGACTGTAGCCCACCAGGCTCCTCTGTCCATGGGGTTTCCCAGGCAGGAACACTGGAGTCAGGGATCGAACCTACGTCTCTTGTGTCTCCTGCACTGCAGG
Source organism: Capra hircus (assembly GCF_001704415.2). NCBI lineage: Eukaryota > Metazoa > Chordata > Mammalia > Artiodactyla > Bovidae > Capra > Capra hircus. The sequence continues at coordinate 101,780,371 of NC_030810.1, read as the reverse complement.
CGGATTTGGTAGTTAGCTCTGAGGGCCAGGGGTGTCATGGAGGAAGCACTCTGGCCAGAAACGACGGAGAGGAAGATCCGTTTGAGGCAAGGAAGGCTGGGAAGAGCAGAGAAGAGCACACAGAAAATGAGGAAAAGGCAAGAAGGAACAGTGAGAAGCCTGGCAGGGCTGCGACCTGGGACGGGAGTGCTGTCAGACGGAGCAGGGCATGGACCTCCTCACCGCTAATGGGGTTGGGGGTCGCTGGTAGGATTGATCAAGGTATGAGAGCAAGGGAGTGGTATTTCCACGCAAATGCCAGCTGTGGGAGAGACCAGAGGCCTGCTGACTAACAGTCTACTGCTCACTGGACTGTCATGAAAACCTGAGGAAGATCTCAATGTGCTGATGTGGAATGGTCTCCAAGACACAGTATTAGAGTAAAAAAGTACAGAACAATGGGCGTCTGTCTGTCTATATGTCTATTAAATGACCATTTGTGGAGAAATAACCAGGGAGAATATATGCATACAACTACTTAAATATGCAAAACACATATCCAAAAAGAATATACAGGAAACTGATGAAACTGGATGCTTTGCAGAAGGAACAGGATGGCTGGGGGAACAGGAACTGGGAAGGAGAATATATATGTGCTCTTTTGCATCATTAGAACTTGAGTCCATGTAGAGATACAAAGAATTAATAAAATTCTCTGCTTTTAAAAAATATTTCAAAGGACTTTCCTATCTTTAGTAAACCTGTATTGTTCTAATAATCAAAGCTTAATATTATTTTTTTAAGCTGTTAAGTGCATATTGTAATAATCAGAGTAAGATTTGTTAAAGAGTAGAGCTAGTATACTTGAGGCAAGAATGTAAGAATGAGGTGGATGCACATAGATAGAAGGACATCAAAATCGAGGATGGGTATTGGAATTGAAGAAGAATTTATTCTTCAAAAGCCACTCTTCACATTGTATACATACAATGAACAGCAGGTAATTAGGATTCGTTAAGGATCCCCTGGGAGGAGGCGATGGCACCCCACTCCAGTACTCTTGCCTGGAAAATCCCATGGACAGAGGGGCCTGGTAGAGTCGGACACGACTGAGTGACTTCACTTTCATTTTTCACTTTCATGCATTGGAGAAGGAAATGGCAACCCACTCCAGTGTTCTTGCCTAGAGAATCCCAGGGATCGGGGAGCCTGGTGGGCTGCCATCTATGGGGTGGCACAGAGTCTGAGAAGACCTAAGTGACTTAGCAGCAGCAGCAGCAAGGATCCCCTGGTGGCTCAGATGGTAAAGAATCTACCCACAATCCGAGAGACCCCAGTTTGATCCCTGGGTGGGGGAGATCCCATGGAGGAGGAAATGGCTACCCAACCCAATATTCTTGCCTGAAAAATTCAATGGACAGAGGAGCCCAATGGGCTATAGTGCATGGCATTGCAAAGAGTTGGACACAACTGAGTGACTAATACTTTCACTTTTCACTTTCAAGGAGCCCCTTAACCTGTGCTTCCTCACACTATGGCCAGGGATTTTGGGTGAAGGTAAATGACAAAGTTTCTTCAGGTTATAGCTATAGGGTCTTTCCTAGTGGCCCAGTGGTTAGCACTCCATTATTCCACTGCAGGGGACACAAGTTTGATACCTGCTTGGGGAACTAAGATCCCACAGGCCACACAGCCTGGTCAAAAAATTATAATATGTCATAGCTTAAGTAGGGAGCACTCTTCTGGAGTGCCCACTTCACTTAATGGTGTCATTTAAATTTTTTTAAATATTAAAACAGAGCATCATTATAAAACACAGGACTTCTAAGAAAATTTCCTTCTACACATAGGTGTTCACTTTTCTCTGCTATGACCAGCACTTTGGAGGACCTGCTTGAGAAAACTATGTTGAGCAGCTAGGCTCACCCCAAGTAATACAAACACCTCCACATGGCAATCTTTCAGATGTTTACACCCCTTCTGTCATTAGACCTTCACCATTTGCCCTGACCCTCTAGGCTCATCAATCTCCCATCTCCACCATGTCTGACTTCTTTATGTTCTTATTTATAGCCTGCTTCAGCTTTAGGACTGGGGCAAACCCACTCTTTGCATAATAACAACTCTGACTTCCTTCCTTAACATAGATTCTCCCTAATCTATGTTTTCTCAGACCACCCTGTAAAATCTAGAACCTTCTACATGACTGCAGCTTCCTAGGGAGCACCACCCACTCCAGGCATTCTCAGATGGCAGACTGAGGGGCCAGAACACACACACACACACACAGTCTTTTAAAACTGTAACAGGACTCAGGACTTCCCTGGTGGTCCAGGGTTAACAATCTGCCTTCCAGTGCAAAGGACAAGGGTTCACTCCCTGGTCGGGACACTAAGGTCTTCTCTACAACGAAGAACCTGTGCTCCACAGCTAAGACCTGACACAGCCAAATAAATAAATAAAAATGCAACAGAACTCAATGACTGATTAAAATGGACAGAAAATACAAACATTAGATGCACCTTCAAAATCTATGCAACCCCTTGAGGCTGGGGGCTAGGGTGGCAGACTTTCAAAAGAAGCCCAGTTACAACAAATCATTATATGGAAGCATTTGTCTAAACCACGTCCTTACTTGGACCTGGCATTAGCCCATCGGCTTTGCACATTTCATTCTGGGATCTGTCAGCAACACGGGCTCAGCTGTGTGACCTTGGCCACTCCTATGCCTTCAACTTACACTTCATCAACCATGTTTTGTCTTCTTATCCCTCCTTCACTGGCCTCCAGCTCTCAGTCTGGTTCTGCCTTTTCATCACTGACTACTCATCATAGTGGGAACAGCAAGAGGAAGGGTCAAAGGAACTGCTTAAGTGGACAGAAGATTGAGCAGTCCATTGACAACACCCCAGAAGCCTGGGGTAGGGGCTTGCAAAGGCTGTGATGAGAACGCTTGGGAGGTACTTGATACAGTACTTAATTTGGGGGCTCTGGAGTCAAGTAGAATTGAACTCAAATCCTGCTTGTTACTGTCAACTTTATAACTTATTGATAAGAATAGGTACCACCTATTGCCCAATTTCTACTGGCCAGGCATTCTGCTGAGCTCTTAAAATGCTTTGTCTCAATCCTCACAGCAACTCTTTGAGTAGAGTATTATTATTATCCCCATATCACAGATGAGGAAACTGAGTGGCAAAGAAGTAAAGTAATTTGTCCATGATCACACAACGTTTTAAGTGGTAGAACTGTGATTCATACCTAAGTCTGATTCCAAAATTTATATCTCTAGTCAAATTAAGACAGGGAAGAAGTCAGAAAAACAGATCTGAGAATCAAGTCTAATTTCTATGTGTGCTCAGTCATGTCCAATTCTTTGTGGCCCCATGGACTGTAGCCTACCAGGCTCTTCTGTCCATGGAATTTTCCAGGCAAGAATACTGGAGTAGTTGCCACTTCCTACTCCAGGGGAGTTGACCAGATGGTCAACACCGAAATCAGATTGATTATATTCTTTGCAGCTGAAGATGGAGAAGCTCTACACAGTCAGCAAAAACAAGACCAGGAGCTGACTGTGGCTCAGACCATAACTCCTTATTGCCAAATTCAGACTTAAATTGAAGAAAGTAGGGAAAACCACTAGACCATTCAGGTATGACCTAAATCAAATCCCTTATGATTATACAGTAGAAGTGAGAAATAGATTTAAGGGACTAGATCTGATAGAGTGCCTGATGAACTATGGATGGAGGTTCATGACATTGTACAGGAAACAGGGATCAAGACCATCCCCATGGAAAAGAAATACAAAAAAGCAAAATGGCTGTCTGGGGACACCTTACAAATAGCTGTGAAAAGAAGAGATGCAAAAAGCAAAGGAAAAAAGGAAAGATATAAGCATTTGAAAGCAGAATTCCAAAGAATAGTAAGAGGAGAAAAGAAAGCCCTCCTCAGCGATCAATGCAAAGAAATGGAAGAAAACAACAGAATGGGAAAGACTAGAGATCTCTTCAAGAAAATTAGAGATACCAAGGGAACATTTCATGCAAAGATGGGCTCGATAAAGGACAGAAATGGTATGGACCTAACAGAAGCAGAAGATATTAAGGAGAGGTGGCAAGAATACACAACAGAACTGTAAAAAAAAGATCTTCACGACCCAGATAATCATGATGGTGTGATCACTCATCTAAAGCCAGACATCTTGGAATGTGAAGTCAATTCACAGGGCCTTAGAAAGCATCACTATGAACAAAGCTAGTGGAGGTGATGGAATTCCAGTTGAGCTGTTTCAAATCCTGAAAGATGATGCTGTGAAAGTGATGCACTCAATATGCCAGCAAATCTAGGGAACTCAGCAGTGGCCACGGGACTGGAAAAGGTCAGTTTTCATTCCAATCCCAAAGAAAGGCAATGCCAAAGAATGCTCAAACTACCACACAATTGCACCCATTTCACATGCTGTTAAAGTAATGCTCAAAATTCTCCAAGTCAGGCTTCAGCAATACGTGAACCGTGAACTTTCAGATGTTCAAGCTGGTTTTAGTAAAGGCAGAGGAACTAGAGATCAAATTGCCAGCATCCACTGGATCATGGAAAAGCAAGAGAGTTCGAGAAAAACATCTATTTCTGCTTTATTAACTATGCCAAAGCCTTTGACTGTGTGGATCACAATAAACTGTGGAAAATTCTGAAAGAGATGGGCATACCAGACCACCTGACCTGCCTCTTGAGAAACCTATGTGCAGGTCAGAAAGCAACAGTTAGAACTGGACATGGAACAACAGACTGGTTCCAAATAGGAAAAGGAGTATGACAAGGCTGTATAGTGTCACCCTGCTTATTTAACTTCTATGCAGAGTACATCATGAGAAATGCTGGGCTGGAAGAAGCACAAGCTGGAATCAAGATTGCCGGGAGAAATATCAGTAACCTCAGATATGCAGATGACACCACCCTTATGGCAGAAAGTGAAGAGGAACTAAAAAGCGTCTTGATGAAAGTGAAAGAGGAGAGTGAAAAAGTTGGTTAAAGCTCAACATTTAGAAAACTAAGATCATGGCATCTGGTCCCATCACTTCATGGGAAATAGATGGGGAAACAGTGGAAACAGTGTCTGACTTTATTTTCGGCGGGAGGGCGGGGGGGGGCTCCAAAATCACTGCAGATGGTGATTGCAGCCATGAAATTAAAGCACACTTACTCCATGGAAGGAAAGTTATGACCCACCTAGATAGCATACTGAAAAGCAGAGTCATTACTTTGCCAACAAAGGTCCATCTAGTCAAGGCTATGGTTTTTCCAGTGGTCATGTGTGGATGTGAGAGTTGGACTGTGAAGAAAGCTGAGCGCCAAAGAATTGATGCTTTTGAACTGTGGTGTTGGAGAAGACTCTTGAGAGTCTCTTGGACTGCAAGGACATCCAACCAGTCCATTCTAAAGGAGATTGATCCTGGGTGTTCTTTGGAAGGAATGACGCTAAAGCTGAAACTCCAGTACTTTGGCCACCTCATGCGAAGAGTTCACTCATTGGTAAAGACCCTGATGCTGGGAGAGATTGGGGGCAGGAGGAGAAGGGGATGACAGAGGATGAGATGGCTGGATGGCATCACCGAATTGATGGACATGAGTTTGAGTGAACTCCGGGAGTTGGTGTTGGACAGGGAGGCCTGGCGTGCTGTGATTTATGGGGTCGCAAAGAGTCGGACACGACTGAGCGACTGAACTGAACTGAACTCCAGGGGATCTTCCCGACCCAGGGATTGAACCTGTGTCTCTTGCATCTTCTGCACTGGCAGGCTGATTCCTTACTTCTAGCACCACCTGGGACATCCACTGTCCTCATTAGAAACCAACAATCCCAGCCTGCAAGGCAATATCATTATTTAGAGTCCACACTGGGTTCAAATTCTGGCTCTGCTGCTTATAGGCTCTGTAACCATGAGCAAGTTACTCAACCTCTCTGTGCCTCAGTTTTCTCCTGTGTAAAATGGAGACAATAATAGAATCTACCTCTTTGGGTTGCTCTAAGATTACGACAAATATTGACTATTATTAGCCTTACAACTTTTGCTCAACGTAAGTTTAAGTAGCTGAAAAGAGAAAGATAAAATCCTGGTGGACCAGTTATATGCCAGGGGTTATTATAAAACCACATAATTCATCTTCCAACCAGCAGGTCCCTCCCTACCCTCAAGCTACATGAAGTAACTCTTTGTTGAAAGAGCAAGAGTTTGGACTCAGAAAGACAGGTTCAGCTCTTACTTCACCACCTTCTCTGTGGCCTTGGCAATCTCCTTGACCTCTTTGAGCTTCAGTATTCTCATTTGTAATATAGACCCAATTATATCCAAGTGACAGGATTGTTAGGAATAAAGGAGATAATTATATAAAATATACATGTTGGTATTTCTTGCTAGACTGTTCATTCTAGCAAAGTCTTGCTCAAGAAGAAAAGTCAGACCTTTGGCACCAAGTTGGTCAAACATTAATTAAAGGCAGCCTCTCTTGCTCAGTCTCTACCAAATGACACTGCATATTTGTGTCAGTAAAAGTTCTTTCCATTCTAACTTATAAAGTCATTAATTAAAGGCATAAGTAAATTTTAATCACTTTCAGGGCACTTCCTATGGGGAACTTAAGCTTATACCACAGGCAAATGAGCATCATAGTTTGAGTTCAAAGCAACTTAAGTTCTCCTTTGTGACTTTGAGCAAGTTATTCAACTTTCTAGGGTAACTTAAAAGTTGGGGAAAACAATATCCACCCCTAGAGAGTTTTGTTGAAGAAGGCAATGGCAACCCACTCCAGTACTCTTGCCTGGCAAACCCCATGGACAGAGGAGCCTGGTAGGCTGCAGTCCATGGGGTCGCTAGGAGTCAGACACTACTGAGCAACTTCACTTTCACTTTTCACTTTCATGCATTGGAGAAGGAAATGGCAACCCACTCCAGTGTTCTTGCCTGGAGAATCCCAGGGACGGGGGAGCCTGGTGGGCTGCCGTCTATGGGGTCGCACAGAGTCGGACACAACTGAAGTGACTTAGCAGTAGCAGAGAGTTTTATGATGACTAAATGATGTAATATATAACCCACACTGATTCTTTCCTGTCTTTCTCCTTTTAAAATAGTCCAGGTATCTCTCTTCCCCTCTAAGGTTAATCCCTCCTCCTGTGTTTTGGTTTCTCAGCTCCTCCCTGACTTCTAAGAGATTCCACTCCAACAGTCATCCACTCCTTTCTATAACTTCTTCCCATCACTCCCTCTACCAGCTCATTCTACTCATTTCCATCAATGTTTATGTGCTAAGTGTTCCTATTAGAGAAAAAAAAAAATACTCCCTCATATCCATATTTCATTCCTCACCTCCTCCTCCTCAACTCTTCCTGGTCTACCCACACCACTCTACCAAAAATGCTTTCACTGAATTAACCTACCAAAAAGCTCCCTCCAATAGATAATTTTTAGCCTTTAATATATTTACCTTTCAGCAGGATTTACTATTGTTGGCTACTCCTTTTTTTCAAACATTCTCCCTTTGGGTTACACAAGGTCAAATTCTTCTGATTTTCTTCCTACCTCTCAGATTTATTCATATTATCCCTTGTTGGCATCTCCTCTTCTTCTTTAAATGTTGATCTTTCTTAAGGATATTGCCTAGGCCTCCTTCTTTTCCCACGTTAACTCTGCCTTGGCTAATTTTATTTACCACACCTCCTTTCCCATTCAGTTACTATCATTGTAGTAACAACCCCACTTGGATGTACCACAGGCCTCTCAAACTTAGCATAAAATCTACAGTTATGAATTTCCAGGCTGGCATGTGTCTTCCCTGGTAGCTCAGACAGTAAAGAATCTGCCTGCAGTGTGGGAGACCCAGGTTCGATCTCTGAGTTGGGAAGATCTCTTGGAAAAGGAAATAGCAACCCACTCCAATATTCCTGCCTAGGGGAAATCCCATGGACAGAGAAGCCTGGGGGGCTACAGCCCATAGGGTTGCAAAGAGTTGGACACGACCAAGCAATTAACACTTTCACTTTCACAGTCTGGCATGTAAGAAGCTTGGAAGTCACCACTTCGTCTTAACAAGTAAAAAGCCGAACTAACTGAAAAATGAACAGCTCTTCTTAGATCCTTGGGAGAAGTCAGGTCACAGTGAAAACCACTGCCCCCTAAATTGGATAGGTCAATAGGAGAATATAGAGAATCACAACTGACTACAATAGAAAAGTCCATAAAAATCAGTGTCAGCGTAGGAAAATCTGAACTGTAACTGACAAACTCTTGGAGGCTCAATGTGGGCAAGTCTGAGAGACAAAAACTCCAAGGAGGCCCAGTCATTGGGAGGCCCCAACTCTTCTAAAAAGCGAATATTGGAGAAAAATCCCAAAGTGCTTCCAGCAGGGGGAAGAGTAACAGAACCATTATGAAATATTCCAGAGTATTCTGTTTTTCTTAACAAGATCTGTCCTCAGAAAAAAACTATTAAACCAGAGTTTTCTGGGTTTTATCAGAGCCTAACTGACCTGAGGGAAGGGAAATACCCATCTCTAGCTGACTCTAGCCTTCCACAGTTAAGGAAATACTTAACTTCAGCCTACTCCAGCCACCCTGTCCCACCTGAAGGGAGGTAGGAAAGAACTGGAAAGTGTGTGCAGAGTTCACAGTCTAGGTCACAGGTTCACTGAAAGACTGAGATTAACCAGGACTACAGACTGCTTCCCCTCCCCCGCCCCCACCTTACCACGACGTGGAAAATAACAGTGATAGTCACTCAGTCAGGTCCAACTTTTTGCGACCCCATGGACTGTAGACTCCAGGCTCCTCTGTCCATGGGATTCTCCAGGCAGGAATACTGGAGTGGGTAGCTATTCCCTTCTCCAGGAGATCTTCTCAACCCAGGGATCCAACCCAGGTCTCTTGCATTGTAGGCAGATTCTTCACCATCTGAGCCACCAGGGAAGCCTACATTACTAAAGGCCTGTTTCCTTTTACCTAGTACATCATATCTGGGTATCAAGAAGGAATTATAAGACAAACTAAAAACCAAAAAATACAGTATGAAAAGGCAGAGCAAGAATCAGAACCAGACAATCTAAAAGCACTAGACCCAGATGGTTTCAGCAGTGAATTCTATCAAATATGTAAGGAAACTACACCAATTCAGAATATAGAAGCAGTGGGAATACTTCCTAACTCATTTCAGGAGGCCAGCATTACCCTAAGAAGAAGACCAGACAAAAGCATTACAAGAAAACAAACTACAGACCAATATATCTCATGAACACAGATTTAAAAATCTTCAACAAAATATAGTTGACTCTTGAACAACACAGGTTTAAACTGCCCAGGTCCACTTATGCATGGATTTTTTTCTAATAAATATGTGCTATGGTACTACATGATCCACAGTTGAGTGAATCCACAGATGTGGAACTATAGATACAGAGAGCTGACTACATAAAGTTAAACACAGATTTTTGACTACGGAAACGGTTAGTGCCCTTAACCCTCATACTGTTCAAGGGCCAACTATATTAGCAAATCAAACTCAACAATGTATAAAAAGAATTATATACAATGACCAAAGGAGATCTATCCCAGATAGGCAAGGTTGATTCAGCACTCAAAAAACAAGTAATGTAATCTACCAAATCAGGTTAAAGAAAAATAAAATCACTAATCATATCAATAGATACAGCAAAGCATTTGATAAAAATCTAGCACCTATCCATAACAAAAACTATCAATAAACTAGGAATAGAGGGGAATTTTCTCAACTTGACAAAGAACGTCAACCAAAAAACCCTATAGCTAATATGCTTAATGCTGAGAAACAGGGAGCTTTCCCAAAGAGATCAAGAATAAGGTAAAAATTTCCCCGATTTCCACTGCTTTTCAACATCATATTGGAAGTTCTAGCTAATGCAATAAGCCGAGGAAAGTAAATAAAAGACATTCAGATTGGAAAGGAAGAAATAAAATTTTTTGTTTGTAGATGACATAATCATCTATGTAGAAAATCCAAAAGAACTGACAAAAAAAAAATCTCCTAAAATAAATAAGTGATTATAGCAAGATTGCAGGATACAAGGTTAATATAAAAAAGTCAATTGTTTTCCCATATGCCAGCAATTGGGCTGCTGTCTATGGGGTCGCACAGAGTCAGGCACGACTGAAGTGACTTAGCAGCAGCAGCAGCAGCAGCAGTAACAGAAGCAGAAAATATCAAGAAGAGGTGGCAAGAATACAAAGAAGAAATACACAAAAAAGATCTTATCGACCCAGATAACCACAATGGTGTGATCACTCACCTACAGCCAAACATCCTGGAATGTGAAGTCAAGCAGGCCTTAAGAAGCATCACTACAAACAAAGCTAGTGGAGGTGACGGAATTCCAGTTCAGCTATTTCAAATCCTAAAAGATGATGGTGTAAAAGTGCTATATTCAATATGCCAGCAAATTTATAAAACTTAGCAGTGGTCACAGGAATGGGAAAGGTCAATTTTCATTCTAATCCCAAAGAGAAACAATACCAAAGAATGTTCAAACCACCTCACAATTGCACTCATCTCACACTCTAGCAAGGTAATGCTCAAAATTTTCCAAGTCAGGCTCCAACAGTACATGAACTGAGAACTTCCAGATGTTCAAGCTGGATTTAGAAAAGGCAGAGGAATCAGAGATCAAATTGCCAACATTCACTGGATCATAGAAAAAGCAATATAATTCCAGAAAAACATCTATATCTGCTTCATTGACTACTCTAAAGCTTTTGACTGTGTGGATCACAGCAAACCGTGGAAAATTCTTAAAGAGACAGGAATACCAGACCACCTTACCTGCCTTCTGAGAAACTTGTATGCAGGTCAAGGAGCAACAGTTAGAACTGGACATGGAACAATGGACTGGTTCAAAATTGGAAAAGGATTACGTCAAGGCTGTATATTGTCACCCTGCTTATTTAACTTATATGCAGAGTATATCATGTGAAATGCCAGGCTGGATGAAACACAAGCTGGAATCAAGATTGCTAGGAGAAATATCAATAACCTCAGATATGCAGATGACAGAAAGCAAAGAGGAACTAAAGAGCCTATTGATGAAGGTGAAAGAGGAGAGTGAAAAAGCTTGCTTAAAACTCAACATTCAAAAAACAAAGATCATGGCATCCAGTTCTGTCACGATGGGGAAACAAAGGAAATAGTGAGAGACTTTATTTTGGGGGGCTCCAAAATCACTGCAGATGGTGACTGCAGCGATGAAATTAAAAGAAAGGTATGACCAACCTAGACAGTGTATTAAAAAGAAGAAACATTACTTTGCCGACAGAAGTCCATATAGTCAAAGCTATGGTTTTTCCAGTAGTCATGTATGGATGTGAGAGTTAGACCATAAACAAGGCTGAGCTCTGAAGAATTGATGCTTTTGAACTGTGGTGTCTGAGAAGACTTTTGAGAGTCCCTTGGACTGCAAGGAGATCACACCAGTAAATCCTAAAGCAAATCAGTCCTGAATATTCATTGGAAGGACTAATGCTGAAGCTGAAGCTCCAAAATTTTGGCCACCTGATGTGAAAAGCCAACTCGTTAGAAAAGAACCTGATGCTGTGAAAGAATGAAAGCAGGAGGAGAAGGGGACAACAGAGGATGAGATGGATGGATGGCATCACCAACTCAATGGACATGAGTTTGAGCAAGCTCTGGGAGATGGTGAAGGACAGGGAACCCTGGGGTGCTGCAGTCCATGAGTTTGCAAAGAGTTGGACATGACTGAGCAACTGAACAATAAATATAAGCAATGAACAAGTGGAAGTTGAAATTAAAACTATAATACCACTTACAATAGCACCCTCCTAAAATGAAATACTTAGATATAAATCTAACAAAATATGTAAAAGAGCTCTGTGAGGGGCTTCCCCGGTGGCTCAGTAATAAAGAATCTGTCTGCCAGCACAGGAGACGTGAGTTTGATCCTGGTCTGGGAAGATCCCACGTGCCGCAGAACAGCTAAGCCCATGCGCCACAACTACTGAGGGCCTGTGCTCTAGAACCCATGCTCCATAACAAAAGCTACTACAGTGAGAAGCCCGCACACCGCAGCTGCAGAGTATCCCGTAGAGGAAAACTTGCACAGCAACAAAGACCCAGCATAGCCAAAAATAAAAAACTAATTGATTTTTTAAAAAAGATCTATATGAGGAAAACTATACAATTTTGATGAAAGAAATCTATTTCTGTTTTGTAGATATGTTAACTTGAGTCATATTTTAGATTCCATATATAAGTAATATCAGATGGTATTTGTCTTTCTCTTTCTGACTCATTTCACTTAGGAGAGGACATTTGTTCTTAATGTTCTATGCCACATTGTATGGTACCACAGTTTTCCTACTGCCACAAAGAATCTTTTCATTTGCCTCAGGGTTGTAGCATATAAGCATCCACTTACCTTACCCTCACCCCTCCCCTGCCCCAAAATAAACTGAACAACCTTGTATGTCTGTACATTTCTATATTCCATTACAAAAGAAAATTATTTCCTTATAAAAGGGCTAGCAAAAAAAATTTTTAAGGACATATAAAGGACTGTTATTCAAAATATTCAGAGAACTCTTAAATTCAATAGTAAGAAAACACATATAGCCCATTAAAAATGGGCTAAAGTCTTCAGTAGTTATCTCACTAAAGAATATCTATAGAAGCAAATAAACATATAATAAGGTGCTCCACATCATGTGTCATTGGGGAAATGAAAATTAAAAAAAACAATGAGATATTAGTCAGCCATTTAAAAAATTGAAATAATGTGATTTGCAGAAACATGGACAAACCTAGAAACTGTCATACCTGAGTGAAGTCAGACAAAGAGAAACATCATGTAACGTACCTTATAAGTGGCACTAAAAATAAATGTTACACATAAACTTACAAAACAGAAACAGACTTATAGAGAACAAACTTATAGTTATTTACCAGTGGGAAAGAGTGGAACAAAGTGGTAGTTAGGAAGTGTGGGACTAACATGTACACACTACCATATTTAAAATGGATAACCAACAATGACCTACTGTATAGTACAGGAAACTCTGCTCAATATTATATAACAACCTAAATGGGAAAAGAGTTTGGAAAAGAATAAATACATGTATATGTATAACTGAATCACTTTGCTATACACATGAAAATAACACATTATCAATCAGCTATGCTCCAATATAAAATAAACAGTTAAAAAAAAAAAACCAGTGAGATACCACTACACATGCTAGAATGGCCAAAATCCAGAACACTATGATAACATCAAATGCTGACAAGGGTATAGAGCCACTGGAACTCTCATTCATTGCCATAGGAATACAAAATGGCACAGCTACCCTGGAAGACAGTTTGGAGGCTTCTTACAAAACTAAGCATACTTTTAACATACAATTCAGCAATCATGCTGTTTGGTATTTACCCAAAGATGTTGAAAAGACTCATGTCCACACAAAAACCTGCACATGGATGTTTATCGCAGCTTTACTCATAACTCACAAAACCTGGAAGCAACCAAGATGTAGGTGAATGGATAAATAAATTGTGGTCTATCCAAACAATGAAATATTATTCAGCTATTTTTTTAAAAGCTATCAAGCTATGAAAAGACACAGAGGAAACAAATGTATATAAGTAAAAGAAACTAGTCTGAAAAGGATACGTACAGTATCTAGAAAAGGCAGTAAAAGAGCCATGGTTGCCAGGGGCCAAGGGGTAGGGGGGGATGAACAGATGGTCACAAAGGGCAGTGATCCTAGACTGCGTGACACTATCATGGTAAATACATGTTATTATAAATCTTCCCAAACCTATAGAATGTACAACACCAACAATGAATTCTAATGTAAACTATGGACTCTGAGGGTAATGATGCCTCAATGTAGGCTCATCAGGGTAACAAATTTACCACTCTGGTAGGAGTGTTAATAAAGCAGGGAGGAGGTTGTGCGTGGATGGAGGAGGGGGTTATATGGGCAAATTCTGTACTTTCTGCTCAATTTTGCTCTGAACCTAAAACTGCTTTAAAAAATAAAGTCTAAGTTTTTTTGGCCACATCACGTGGCTTGTGGGGTCTTAGTTCCCAGACCAGGGATTGAACACAGGCCCTTGGCAGTGAAAGTACAAAGTCTTAACCCACTGGACCACCAGGGAATTCCAATTTAAAAAAAAAAACTGTAATTATCATTTTCCCTACCCTAACCCACACCACATATTTAAAAATCTGATCTTTTACTAAGTCCTTGGTTCAAACAATAAGATTCACTTGGGCTTACTGAAGCAGGAAGAAAATTTCTATTAAAGGAACTCTTAACTCATCTACTTCAGTTTTGTAACACTCCAATCAACCCTCTCCGTTAAGCTGTAGTGAGCTTTCTAAAATGCATTCCTGGCACTTCTCTGGTGGTCCAGTGGCTAAGACTCCACATTCCCAATGCAAGGGGCCTAGGTTTCAGCCCTAGTCAGGGAATACAATCCCACATGCTGCAACTAAGACTTGGCACAGCCAGACAAATAAATGTTTTAAGTGCATTACTAAAACCCTGCAATAGATTTCATTTGTTCTTGGGGCAAAGTTTAGACAGTTAGGAGATGCTGTGAGTGCCCTGCTCACAACCCATTGGCTCACCCTGGATATTACCTACAAGCCACTCCCAAACAGGCAATGATTTTATGTCTCTCAGCTTGCCTGAGGACATTCTCAGAGAAGCTAGGGCAGGTCCTCAGGAGCAACCTCCAGCCCACAAGGACAAGAGTGCTGGATAAATGGCCCTTCTTCCTCACATCACTGTGACAAGTAAGGGGCATACCCTACATGGTCTCTCAGGGGCCTCCAGCGGCCATGAGCTTCAACTGCCCAGAGCAGTACCCTGCAGGTTAACACAACCTTTACAGGCTTTCTTCCTTCTTTGTTTTACTTCCCCCTTGCTTCACCATGCTTTTTGGAACCGCTTTCCAAATAAACTACTTCCACCCAAACCCTTGCCCCAGTTCCTGCTTTGGGGGGCACCCCAACCTAAGATAGTGCCCTTACACTATCTAAAATTCCCTTCATCATCGGGCCCCTGCTTCCTCTTCCAACATTAGCCTTCCAGTATTCCACTTCTCAATCTGCACAGTGTTCTCAAGATGCATAGAACTTCTTTCACTTCACGCACTCACTCTTCTAGGCCTTTACATGTTCATTCTTCTCCTAGAACACTCTATCTTCTACTCTTCATGTGACCAACTACTACTCAACCCTGAACTATCTGCTTAAATGTCACTCACTCTAGGAAGCCTTCCTGAGTTTCCAAGCTCATGTTTTGTGTTCCTTCCATCTGCTCTCAAGTCATCCTATTCTTCCCAAATATAGCATTTATTGTATGCTTTTGTAAGTTTCCTTAATTTTTCTGCCTCCACCAGAACTCACTAAGTTTCAGGAATACTTGTTCCTTACTGCACCAGAACAAACTAAAACAGTTCTAGGTCCAAAGCAAAACTTTATGACTGGGCCCAGCACAGGATAGATGCCAAAAAATATCTGTGGAAATGGAAATAATTTGAAACAGTGCTCAAAACAAGTTACAGGGTAACTTAGCCAAACTGTCAGAACACAGTTCAGAGAAGCAGCACAAGATGCTATGTAGTTCAACTTCTTCCTGATTGTCATCTGAGTCACTCTGAGGAACACAGGATGGACCACCCTCCAACTCCAGAAGTCATGGAAACAGCTTTCAATAAATATGACACAAATTATGTAGATCTATGGATAGCATCACTGTCAAGATAATTTATAATTCATTAACTGATTTACAGTGAGCCTTAATAAGTTAGCAGCAGGCCCTCAAAATCCAATAACGAATTTCTGTAATTTACAACAGATCAAACAGGCTGTATCAGAATAGGTTAACTGCAACGTCAAAGAGCAAAATAAAGCCCACTCAGGCCTGGCAGCTCTCCCTCAAGTGGTGACTCAGTGACTTCAGTCAGCAAGGGGGAGGAAGGAGGAGGGAAGACAGAGCGTATGAAGGAGCTTACGTCTGATATTTAACTGCCTTTGCCCTGAAGTAAGCACATTCCCTCCCACTTACATTCCTCTGCAAGTACCAGTCACATGTCCCCACCAAGATACAAGCTTAGAGACTTGCTAACGTGGCTCCTGGCTGGGCACCTGCTTTCCAACAACTGTCCTAGGCCATGGAAGAGGAACACAGACCTTTGGTGGTCACCTAGCTGCCTCTGCCACCTACCACAGGAAACTGAACTGTAGCTACAGTCCCTTCATCGTATTAAACGGAGACAGAGTCAAAGATGGACATCGCTAGCTTCTCTCACAAGGACTCTCACAATATTCTCTACTCTTGTAGATTTCCCTGCCTCTAGTTTCACTCTGTTCTACCCCCACCTCTACTTTCCATTGATCATACAGTTTCCTTTCAGCGTAGTTGCTTTAAATTCAAACCTGCCCCATTTAAGTCACACCAATGGCTCTGAAGTACTTTTAGGATGAAGTGTACCTTCCTTCAGCAAGACATCAAAGGCCCACCGAGGACTGGCTTCCGCCTACTCCTCCAATCTTGTCCCCTGCCACTCCTTCTCTCATGCGAGGCTCCAAACTACCTGCCGTTCCCCCAGAGCATCAGGCAACTTCGTGCCTTCATGCTTGTGCGTCTACCTGAAATGCCCTCTCCCCTTGTCCCAGAGCACACTTATGTTACTCTTCAAGATTCTTTCTCTGTGAATCCACATTCCCCACCCCACCCCAACCACAGTTAACCATTTTTTTCCTTGAGCCACCACTTTTCTTGGCACATACGCTAACCATCACTACAACAATTACTTGCTTTAAACATCTATCCTACCTACTAGACTGTGAACTTCTTAACTTCAGGGCCCAAGTCTTTCCATATGTTTTCAGAGCCTACAAAATATCCAACATGTACCAGGAGCTCCATAAATGTTTGGCGAATGTGTTAATGCACGTATACACATGTGAAGGAATCACAAGTCATGCAGAGTGAATCTTGAGGGATGACATTCTTTTGCTGTTTATAGAAGCCAACAGATGAAGATATTATTTCCAAGCCCATAACTATGCCTCTGGGGCCTCTAATTTTAATGACGCTTGTGGACTAGCTGCATGAACAATTTCATTCTGATTTCAGATTCAGCTGGCAAGTCAAAACAATATTTTCTCATTTTAGCAAAGCCTTTTGTACATATTCATAAATTTAAACCAAACATGCAAAACAATCTCAGACACCCAGATGGAACAGCAAGCAGGAGGGGGTTCCTGTCCAATGAAACCTCAGCACAACAGAAAATCTATGTCCAGTCTCAACAGCTTTCTGTGGACGAAGATGGATTCAAAGTTTGTTTAACTCTTTTATTTTTTTAATACTTAGAACCAGATGAAAATAGGTGAGGTGGTTTTATTAAAGAAACTTTTATGGAAAAAAACGAATATTTTT
The DNA here is from genome assembly GCF_001704415.2 of Capra hircus. Taxonomy (NCBI): domain Eukaryota; kingdom Metazoa; phylum Chordata; class Mammalia; order Artiodactyla; family Bovidae; genus Capra; species Capra hircus. Next base: position 101,762,903 of record NC_030810.1, on the reverse strand, counting down.
TTGGCCAATACCGGTTGGCCATCTGGTATTCACAGGTTCCACATCTTCGGATAAGGAGGGCCAACTGCACTATGCCATTTTATACCAGGGACTTGAACATCCTTAAATTTTGGTATCACTGAGCATCTTGGAACCAATCCCCCCATGGATGCTGACGGACTACTATATTCACACTTTTCCTCAATTAAAATGTCAATATTTATACCAAAAATAGAAGTGTTCTAAGTATCAGAAGACAATGACTTAATAGAACCTCTCCTAACCTGCCTATACCAGACCACCTGATCTGCCTCTTGAGAAATATGTATGCAGGTCAGGAAGCAACAGTTAGAACTGGACATGGAACAACAGACTGGTTCCAAATAGGAAAAGGAGTACGTCAAGGCTGTATATTGTCACCCTGCTTGTTTAACTTCTATGCAGAGTACATCATGAGAAATGCTGGACTGGAAGAAACACAAGCTGGAATCAAGATTGCCAGGAGAAATATCAATAACCTCAGATATGCAGATGACACCACCCTTATGGCAGAAAGTGAAGAGGAGCTAAAAAGCCTCTTGATGAAAGTGAAAGAGGAGAGTGAAAAAGTTGGCTTAAAGCTCAACATTCAGAAAACAAAGATCATGGCATCCGGTCCCATCACTTCATGGGAAATAGATGGGGAAACAGTAGAAACAGTGTCAGACTTTATTTTGGGGGGCTCCAAAATCACTGCAGATGATGATTGCAGCCATGAAATTAAGAGACGCTTACTCCTTGGAAGAAAAGTTATGACCAACCTAGATAGCATATTGAAAAGCAGAGACATTACTTTGCCAACTAAGGTCCGTCTAGTCAAGGCTATGGTTTTTCCTGTGGTCATGTGTGGATGTGAGAGTTGGACTGTGAAGAAGGCTGAGCGCTGAAGAATTGATGCTTTTGAACTGTGGTGTTGGAGAAGACTCTGCAAGGAGATCCAACCAGTCCATTCTGAAGGAGATCAGCCCTGGGATTTCTTTGGAAGGAATGATGCTAAAGCTGAAACTCCATACTTTGGCCACCTCATGCGAAGAGTTAACTCATTGGAAAAGACTCTGATGCTGGGAAGGATTGGGGGCAGGAGGAGAAGGGGACGACAGAGGATGAGATGGCTGGACGGCATCACTGACTCGATTGACATGAGTCTGAGTGAACTCCAGGAGTTGGTGATGGACAGAGAGGCCTGGCGTGCTGCGATTCATGGGGTCACAAAGAGTTGGACACGACTGAGTGACTGAACTGAACTGAAATGAACTGAACCTGCCTATCCAACTTTGATGTAAATCATACATCATAGTTTCAATGCTTGAGTTTAACTATATATTCACAGTCTATCCTACATGGCTCAGTCTGGTTAATTTTATTCACCAGAGAGATGCTAGGAAATAACATTGATCGTGATGTAATATATACCAGGTATTATGTTAGGTGTGTTATATTTATTATATTTTTTTCAGTCTCCCCGTGTGTTAGTTGCTCAGTAATCCCACTCTTTGCAACCCCATGGACTATAGCCCACCAGGGTCCTCTGTCCATGAAATTCTTTGGGCTAGAATACTGGAGTGGGTTGCCATTTCCTTCTCCAGAGGATCTTCCTGACCCAGGGATGAAACCCAGGTCTCCTGCATTGCAGGCAGATGCTTTACCCCCTGAGCTGCTAGAACCTATGAATACCAAACAGCCGACTATATTCATCTTTTCCATAAAAAGTTCTTTAATAAAACCACCTCACCTATTTCCATCTGGTTCTTATTATTTAAAAATTTTGAAAGGTAAACAAATTTGAATCCATCTTTATCCACAGGAAGCTGTTGAGCCTGGGCATAGTCTGCCTTGTTTTATACTCACTATCGTTTTTTAATCCCCCTAACAACCTCAAAAGGGATTCCAGTAAACCCCAGACAGGTTTTAGGCTGCCCAGCACCGGAACTTGCAAATGTTGAGGAATTCTCTATCTTGGAGTCTTGCTGGAGGCAGCTTAACTTCCTCTAAAACGATGGAAAGTCAGGTACTCACTTTCTAAGACTCCCTTACAGCTAGGAAGTTAGCAGGAGACCTGTGTCACCAATACAGGAGATATAGAAGACACAGGTTTGATCCCCTGGGTCAGGAAGATCCCCTGGAGGAGGGCATGGCAACCCACTCCAGTATTCTTGTCTGGAGAATCCCATGGAGAGAGGAGCCTGGCCACCTACAGTCCATAGCGTGGCAGTGACTCAGACACGGCCAAAGTGACTTGGCACACACACGTACCACCTATCAGAGAGAGTGATCCAGACTTGAATCAGAAGCTAGTGACCCAGAGAAACAAGAACAATGAAGAATCTCTGCTAATTAAATGCTTACCTGTGGTCACATGGAATAAAGAACCAATGAAGGGATGATATGACAGCCAAACCAATCACCAACCAACATGAACAGTATGAGGAATTCCATTCCAGGGACTGCATAAAACTGGTTTCTTCTCATGTCACTGGACACGACGAAGACAGTAATAAGCACAAATTCTTACATTTTACCCACACGACATACACTGAAATCCAAAACTATATAACTTGAAAAATAAAGCTCTTGTGTTTTTTACCACCATTTAAAAATGTTTTAAAAATAAATATAAAACTCGTATCTCTTAAAGCCACAACACTGAGATAATCAAAATACACACAAAGTTTGATTCTATGGGTCACCAAATCATATGTTTAATTCATGGCCATGCAAGACCTTTTGTGTGATATTCAGGGTACTGTGCATAAAGAATTTAACCCTAAGTACAGGCATACCTCATTTTATTGCACTTTGCTTTATTACACTTCACAGATATTATTATTATTATTATTTTTACAAATTGAAGGTTTGTGGCAACCTGCATTGTCAGAGGATAGTTAAAACTTTTTAGCAATGAAGCATTTTTAATTAAGATATACATAGTCTTTTTAGACATAATGCTATTGCATACATTACAATATAGTGTAAATATAACTTTTATATGTACTGAGAAACCAAAAAATTTGTGTGACTCAATTTATTGTGATATCTGCTTTATTGTGGTGGTCTGAAACTGAACCTACAATATCTCCAAGGTATACTGTACTGGAATAGGGAAATACGGTATCATTTGGTCATCTCAGAGCACTCAGAAACCTCACTTTCTGAATCTTCCTCAGGAAGCAAAGCTGCCACTCCCTCTTTGTCCAGTCAGACTTGTTGCAGCCTCTCCTGATGGTCCTGTCATTTGAGTGAGGTACCGTGCAAGGAGAAGCCAGTTCATCTCCTGCAATCAAACCACACTGTCCCAGGCTCAGAAAAGAACACAACATGTGCTGAAGAGCCAACTATGAGATCAGACTCTGATGCCACTGGTGAAACAGGCTTTGTGCCTGTTATTCAGTTCTTAGAGATGGTTGACCCTGAATATTAGGAGGAAATGGGGATGCTGCTACATAATGAGGCTGGAAAGGGGACTGCTGGATCCAGGAGATCCTCGGGGGTAACTCCTAGGACTGCCATGATGTCCAATGACCAGAAAGAAAAGATACAGATAGAATTGCTGAGGGCTTGGATCCCTAGGAGTGGAGGTCTGGGTCACACCACCACTGTCTGAAGAACATCAGGGGACTTCCCTGGTAGTCCAGCCCTTAAAACTCCACACTTGCACTGCACGGGGCATGGATCTGATCCCTGGTCAGGGAACTAAGATTCCACATACCATGTAGCCAAAAATTTTTAAGAAAAGAACATTAGTTTGCCAAGATAAAAGGATGTGGAATAGGGGAATGTCGAAGTCAAATATTTACTTTGGCCTTGTGACCTGATACAGCATGTGGAATATAGCATTTATACACAGTTTCTTTCTTGCAATGATATATGTGTGTGTATATATATATATATATATGTAAATACATATTTAAATTAATTTTCTCTTTCTCTCTCTTACTTAGGATATGCTGTTGATGATTTACAACTCAGCCTATAACGTTAAGGAACATTGAGATGGGATCTTGCCAGACCTGAAGAAGGAATGGACATCACCTAGAGATCTTGAACGTGGAGAGGAGCAGATAAGACTTTTGCATGAGACTTTTTGCAGATGAGACTTCCCTTGGGGAAGAAGAGAGAGCATTTTAAATTATACAAATTATAGCTGCATTCAGCTGAATAGGAGAAATTTTTTCTTTTGGAGTATAAATATAGGAAAAAGGAGGTAGGTCACTGTTGGGCTACCAAAGGCATGGACTCCAGTAGGGGATATTTTGGGGATTTTGTTTTTTGAGATTTTTAGTTGTTTTGTTGTTGTTGTTATTGTTTGGGTGGGGGTTGTTTGTGGGTTTTGTGTGGGGTTTTTTGGCCATGTGGCATCTGGATCCTCTTCCTGTATTTGAAAATTCTCTATTCTTGAGAGTTTGGCTGAATGGGCAGAGGCCACTTCACACTGCTGCTGCTGCTGCTGCTGCTAAGTCGCTTCAGTCGTGTCCGACTCTGTGCGACCTCATAGACAGCAGCCCACCAGGCTCCCCGTCCCTGGGATTCTCCAGGCAAGAACACTGGAGTGGGTTGCCATTTCCTTCTCCAGTGCATGAAAGTGAAGAGTGAAAGGGAAGTCACTCAGTCGTATCCGACTCTTCGCGACCCCATGGACCGCAGCCAGGCTCCTCTGTCCATGGGATTTTCCAGGCAAGAGTACTGGAGTGGGGTGCCATCGGCTTCTCCGCCACTTCGCACTAGGGACACTGAAATGTTACATACATGATTTCTCAGATTCCTTCACTGCTACAGAGTAGCAGATGACCTAAGTTCTCCAAGCAGACATGCCTTGCCCCAAACACTGATTTGGCAGTTAGTGACACTAGTTAGAGACTGCAGAGAATCCACTGAATCGGCGGCAGGGCAGGAGGGCAGCAATCCTGAGAGGTGCCAGCTGACATTCAGTGTCAGCAGCGTCAGTGTCTGGGCACTGCTGTCTCCACTGGACCAGTTCTGTAACATACTTCCCCTGAAGTCCTGGCCCCTGCCTGGCCTCCCCTGTTCCTATGGATTTTCCTTTCTCTAGATTTCATGAGTTATCCAATACCATTTTAATAAATCCCTATGGGTTTAACTGTGCAATTAAATATGTAGTTGGTTTCTGTTGTTATAAACTAAGAACTCTGGCTAATACAGGTGGATATTATCTCATTTCCCCCATGTGGAAATGAAAACTTTAGAGAAGCTAAGTGACCTACAAAATAAGATATAACCCAGGAGTGGCAAGGCTGGGTTTGAATCTAGGCCAACTGATCTCTCTCATCTGTGCTCTTCCCACTGTGGCACACTTTAATATGCAGAACTGAAATATTTCAAATCAAAGACACTGTTAAGGCATAGAAAGTCATGCACAATATTTTAATGGAAGATCAGGAAAAATTACTGTTTTCCAGCAACATTTTCCAAATTCTGCTTATCAGTATCAACCACCAGAGTGGAAAGCCACTGGAATGCAATATTTCCATCCTCTTCAAAACAAACCTGTTTCCTTTCCCTGCTAGAGTGTGCCAGAAAAAAAAAAATGTCCCAAGAACGCCAAGTCAAAATACAATATCTTTTTTCTTCTTGCTATAAAGTGGAAACCAGCTTTGAATAATTAGTTAATTACTATATAATTAAGGGACATAACTCCAAGGAGACTCAGATTCCTCTCTGCCGTTAAACAGTTGTGTGAGTTGCACACGCTCCAAGTAACCAAGGCCAGCCCTTTCACAAGAACACGGAATTGGCTCCGTGCCTGGTTTGATTAGAACAACACCCTGCTTCTTCCCAGAGATCTTTGGACTGGTCATGTTTCGTACAGTGGGTACCCAATAAATGCTTACTGAACAAATACATCTTCGCCATCTGTATATTAAGAGTTAAAAGCCTTGTAACCTGGAGTTCAGTTTTTAAGTACATGGAGGATATGAAAAATAGAAATTCTTGTCATTTTTTTGGAAGCTTCTTTCATTCACTTTTATCAACGCCGCAAATTCCATTTCTTTATGTTGTTAGTGCTTAAGAAGATGAACTGGAGGCAAATTAAGCATGACCAACAGGGTCAGGCCTTCCTTCTAAAAAGGACTCTAGAAAAGCAGAGAATTCCATGCGACAGGGATGCAAAGCTCTGCCCAGAAGGGAGGGTGTTTTCAGCCTCTGCTGCTTGCTCTCAGAGAATATACACTAACAGAATTAGACATGCTCTTTTCTTATTTTGTTGTTCCTACTCTTTGTGACCCTGTGAACTGCAGCATGCCAAGCTCCTCAGTCCTTTGCTATCTCCCGCAGTTTGTTCAAATTCAAGTCCACTGAATGAGTGATGCTATCTAACCATCTCATCCTCTGCCACCCACCCCCTTCTCCTTCCGCCTTCGGTCTTTCCCAGCTTCAGGGTCTTTTCCAATTAGTCAGCTCTTTGCATCAGGTGGCCAAAATACTGGAGCTTCAGTTTCAGCATCAAAAGAAAGACAAGGACCTTTCACTCTCAGAGTCTGGGATTCCCTTCTACCTATTCTGGGAAATCATTTAGATCAGATAAACATTTTCATCCCCTCCAGGATCAGTGTGCAGTGATTCTGAAAATAAACCTCAGAACTACCCCGTACCACAAACTCCCACTCCCGTTTCTTATCTTTTTAAAATATCTTCACCTGGAGGCAGAGTGTGGGCAGAATAATGCCTTATTCCTCACATGCTCCCCCACCCCATGGCCTCATCCCAGTGCTTGCAACCTATGAATATGTCACTTCACACAGAAGAAGAGGCCTTGAAGATGTGATTATGGATAAGGATCTTAAATAGGGAAATTATCCTGGATTATCTGGGTGGGCTCCATTCTATCACAGAAGTCTTTAGAAGTGAGAAATTTTCTTGGCTGTGTTAGAGAGAAGAAAGGGAAGAAGGAAAGTTCTGAAGGGTAAAGGAGACTCAGCCTATCGTTTCTGGCTTTGAACGGAGAGGTCTCTGAACAGCCCTCAGCTGACAGTCAGCAAGGATTCAGGGATCACAGTCCTACAAAAGCAAGAAACTAAATTCTGTCAACTACCCAAATGAGGAAGGAAACAAGTCCCCCCTTAGTGCCTCTAGAAAGGAACGCAGCCTGTGGACACCAAGATTTTAGCCCTGTGAGAACGTGTCAGACTTCTAGGGAACCATAAGATAATGCACCTGTGTTGTTTAAACTGCTAAGTTTGTGGTAATTGGTTACAGCAATAATAGAAAATGAATACAAGACATAAGCCACCACCTGAGATCTAATTATTCTTTGCCTGTTCAAGTTCACTTTAGAAACAAGGATTCAGGCAAGCCAAGGGAAGTGAGTCGGCTTTTGCTGTTGCTATTATTTGCTTCTTTTCTCATCTGTTTGCCTGACCAGCCCTGCCTGCCTCTGGAGTGAGTGCTAGCGTCTTCTTTCCTGTGTGAAATTCCTCCAGAATGAGTGGGCCACCAGGTTGCGGACTGGTCAGTATCTGAGCTAGTAAAGCAAGCAGTTTCTCCTCAGTGAATCACAGAATGTTGGAACTAGTTAGGGGACAATCCTATTTAGTGAAGTAACAGATGCCCGGTTAAAATTATTTCCTTGGGGGAATACCCGGTGAGCTATTTCAGACCTGGGACTCTGAAACTAGTCTTTTGGCTTCCAGTTTGGATCGTGGTTTCCATCGCACTGGTGGTTCAAAGAATCAGCCCTGGATGTGCATAAAATCATGAAGGAGCTTTCAGAAAAAACAGGGATGCCAGGTCCCCACCCAGGGGATTCTGATTCAATTGGTCAGCAGCAGGGCCTAAATCAGTATTATTTTTTAAAAGCTCTCCTGTTCTAACGTGCTTTACACCGGGCCTCTGAATTTTGGCCCCATCTCAGTACACACTGAATTCTACTTAAAGGTCCAGATTAATGATAATTAATGTCCAATGTAAGAAAGAGACCTGTACCAGTATTATTCCTAGTTACATGGGGTTTCACTAGATACAAAGCAAAAGCAAAATGCTTAATTGGATTGCCACATGTTCTTCTCTAAAAGAAGTTCGCTTTTTCCTTGTGCTCATTTACTTTGTGAGAGAAGGCTTTCTGCCACCTAGAATGTTTGACAGCTGACTCCACTTCCTGCCTGGGATCCTTCGCTGTCACTGTGATCTTATTCACCTCCACGTCTCCTGGAACTAAAGTCCCTCCTCAAACCTCAGTCCCAAGGGTTGACAGCCCTTCCAGGTGCTCGCCACCTGGCTGGCTGCCTGAACCACCTATGGCCAACAGAGGACCTCTCCACACTGTGCTGGGCCTGCAGCCAGCTCTCGTCCTCCTCCCCAGAAGGTCTGCTACTGAGACTTGGCCCCGCCAAGATCAGGTTGTTGGTGTCCACCAAAGTGGCAGTTGTACACAGAAAAAGATTATTAGCAGATGCTTTGATTTTTAAGATTAACATTTGGTTTATGAAAGTCAAATTTTAAAGCCCAGTATTTCTAGTATAAATCTTGATATTCTAGTTGTTAATCAAGCAAAATTCAACAATCATTTTTAAGATGTGCCTTCACAGATTAAATGCCCTTAAATAGTTTAAAACTGACTTTGTAGATTTAGCATATTTTACTTTTAATTTTTTTTTTCCTTTTAATGAGACCTTCCATTTGGCTCTCAAGTCACTATAATATAATGCCAATTCATCAGATCTTTTGAACCTAATAGAATTAAGTTGTAAACTTTTGCACGTTATTGCTTGATTTGAGTTGAGCAAACTCTGTCAGCTCTTCTTGACAAGGCCATAACTCACACAGTTTTAAATAGCCTCCCTTGGATTCTACACGGCTCTCCTGGTTTTGGTCGACTCTGTAGTCTTTAGGCGCTGTGCTGCTGACCACCCCACCACCACCACCGCCATAGGCTAACAGCACCCACACCAATGCCTTGTCCTGCCCTCAGTTTTTGACCCTCCTTTAGCAGTAGTTGCTCAGTCATGTCTGACTCTTTGTGACCCCAGGCACAGTAGCCCACCAAGTTCCTCTGTCCATGGGATTTTCCGGGCAAGAATACTGGAGTGGGTTTGGGTTGCCATTTCCTTCTCTAGTGGATCTTCATGACCAAGAGATTGAACCCAGGTCACCCACATTGCAGGTAGATTCTTCACTGGCTGAGCCACCAGGCTGGTGCTAACACCCCTTCCTAGACCACGTTCCAGTGCTGGGAGCTGACCTCTGCATGTCGCTCTTTTTTCCCTTTCTTTATTGCCCTCTCCCTGTTCCTTACCCACCCATCAAGTCTCATCTCAGATCCCACCTGCCTTCACCACAGTCCAGGATGATTCCTCTCTCTTCCACACATGTGCCACCGTTGCTGATATATTCATTTTATATTACCTGGCACCTCATATTATTGCTAGCTAATTTTTCCTGCTTTTTTTTCCCCCCTGTCTTTTCTTACCTATATTAGAAACTCTTAGAAGGTAACAGCTGTGTTTCAGAGCATTTATATCTCTGCTTCTGGCCTAGCATGGTGCCTTGGGCATGATGACAGCTAAGTAAGACCAAGAGGGCATGTGTAAATTCTGCTGCTGCCTAATATGCTGTGGATGGTCAATGACAATTGAGCAGTATTAATTTGAATGAACCCATGGCACTTGAGACCCATGGCACATTCTTATCAGGGGATAGCATGTCACTCTGCTTCTCAGATTTCTGGATGCTGATTTACTGACTTCAGCCAGCTAGTAAATTCCAGACGAGCCATATCTGGTACCGATTTTCCATCCTGAAATTACAATGCCTGTAATTGTTCAAACACTTTTGTCTGAAAAACCTCCTCCCACATGCTTTACTCCTACTGAGAAGAAAATGCTGAATAACATATTTCAGCATGCCTTACTTATGGACAATGAGTATGTGTGGAGAGGCAGGAAACGAGAGAAGCAGCTCACAATTCTAGGTTTAGTCATGTCAGGACTACATGGGAAAACAGACCACATTTTTATCAAAACTAAGTTTGCTGTTCCTTGTTATATGCAGAAGAGCAAAAGAGTATCAATAGTTCCGTCTACCCAGAGGGAGAAAACATTCACGGCAAATGAACCACATGTACAACCAAATCCCCAGACTTGAGACGTCTCTTACTTACTGCAGGAAACAGGGGAGTCTCTCGATTCAACTATTGCTCTGGCTGGTGTGGTTTTAATTGAAAGCAGTTGCCCTCTCCCCACCCAGCCCCAAGAATGACTCATTACCTGCCCCCCCAGGCCAAGTGTTTTACAAAATATTCTGCATCACCATGGCAACAGTCAAACATCTGCCCTCACTTGGGTGTGGTTAGACTGAATACTACTGCTTTTTTTTTTTTTTGGTATCTGTTTGACTAGTTATAGATTTAAAATAATAATCACAGGAAGAGGCCATTTGGTACAAGACAGCTGTCACCATAGCAGTGCAAGAAGCAAAAATAAAAGGAGACCCAAAACAACACAATTGATTTTTTGTTACCAAAAATAAATAGATAATAACTTTTTAACTTTGTTAACAAAACGAATGTCTCTCATGTGACATTAGCCACACATAACACCAAACTACTTGAGGAAGATGGGAAATAAAGATGATAGTTACTAAGGTTTTACTATAAGGCGCCCTAATCCTCACAGCATCACTCATTTTTATTCCTGTTTTACAGATGCAGAATCTGAGACACTCGGAGATTAAGGTTATACAACAGCTAAGTCACAGAGCAAGGATTCAAACTCTGGAAGTCTGATCTAAGGACCCACCCTCATAACCACTACATCTGACTACCACAGGTTACAGGAGGGGAAGATCCTCACGCGTCATTTGGTTGTGTTATTTGTTGGTTTCTTTTGTCAACTAAAGTCAAATTATATCAAGGCTTTGAAGACTAAAACAAGATGGGTTTCTAATTTGTCAGTTAACTGATAAGCAAAAACTGAGGAAGTGGTAGAGTAGAGACCCAGCTGGTAGGATGGACATGTCCCACTCACAGATGCATGGAGAAAGTTCTGTTTGCTGCCAATCAACCTAAATTCCTCGTTATGCTTGGCAGTGTTACTGTTCCACAACCAAGGATACCACTCAATTTGGCCAGGCATCTTACAAACCCCAGCCCACATCACAAAGGGGCTTCTGCTGGGGACGGATCAGCACAACTCCACCACCATGACTGGAAACACAACCCACAGAACCTATCCTGCCAACAGTGGGCCATCATGGACACTCATGATAACCTAATGCCCTGAAGTAACATCCTTATTTGCCAGGACACCCCTCTCGCCGCTTGAATTGCTTGAACTCAAGAAAGGGCTACTAGCTTTGGGTCCAGAGCCATTATTTGAGAAGATAAAAAGGGAGGCAATGACCACATTTCATTTAATGCTCAGCTAAGGAAATGGCAACCCACTCCAGCACTCTTGCCTGGAGGATTCCATGGATGGAGGAGCCTGGTAGGTTACATACAGTCCGTGGGGTTGCAAAGAGTCGGACACGACCGACTTTCTTTCTTTCTACAGTTCCTTTTGGAGAAGGAAACGGTAACCCACTCCAGTGTTCTTGCCTGGAGAATCCCATGGGCAGAAGGGCCTGGTAGGCTGCCGTCTATGGGGTTGCAAGGAGTTGGACACAACTGAGCAACTAAAACAAAAAAACACACAAGAGCATTTAAGTGACGTCGCTCAGTCGTGTCCGACTCTTTGCGGATCGACCCCGTGACTGTAGCCCACCAGGCTCCTCCGTCCATGGGATTCTCCAGGCAAGAGTACTAGAGTGGGTTGCCATTTCCTTCTCCAGGGGATCTTCCGCACCCAGGGATTGAACCCAGGCCTCTCGCATTGCAGGCAGACACTTTAACCTCTGAGCCACCAGGACAGACCCCAAGAGCATTTAGGTTGAACCTAAACTCAAATGCCAACTGAGGATTAAATGGAGTCACTTTTTTTAGGCATTGAAGTAATTTAAGCATTCTGTCATTGTTGGCTAGCAGTTTTCTTAGACCTAATTCAGGTCATTAAAGGTAACGTGAAGTAACTATGGACTTAATGCTTTATGCTGTGTCATAATGCAAAATGGCTATGCCACAGAAGCAAGGGCACTAACCTATTACTGTGAGACCTGTCCTGGAGAGGTCAGCAACCTGTGATTGCCAAAAATTCATCTCACCATTACAGTGCACACCCTACGGGGGACTGTCTGAGCTCATTACCCACCTCTGCAGTTGACTGCCTCTGAGACTGGGTAAGTTACTTTACTCTCTGTCCCTCAGTTTCATTACTCAAAATACGGGGATAGTAATAGCTCCTACCTTTTTAGGTGGTTCTGAGGATCAAGGACACTAACTCACACCAGGTGCTTCCTGGACACCCTGCCACACGTTTCAATCTTAGATTTAAGAACTCTGTCATTCAGTTGAGCTTACTTATATCCATCTGAGCTCAGTCTGACCCCTGACATATGCTTTGTTTGGAAGGCCAGTTTTTCTGCTAACTGGGAGTGTGTGTGCATCAGCTCAGTCACTCAGTTGTGTCCAACTCTGCTATTCTATGGATGGTAGCCTGAGAGGCATCTCTATCCATGGGATTCACCAGGCAAGAATATTGGAATGGGCTGCTATGCCCTCCTCCAGGGGATCTTCCCAACCCAGGGACAGAACCCTCGTCTCCTGTGTCTTCTGCACTGCACATTTGCCATTGTGCAATCTGTGAAGCCTGTGAACTGGGAGGACACTGTATAAGAAGTGGTCTTTCAAATTTTATCAATTTGTCTCTCTTTTGCTCATGTTCAGATTTTCTAAAGTATTCACAGCCAAAGGGGCCTCCCCAGAATATTGGAGCCCTAACAGGGCAATGCAAGAGCTGCAAGAATCCCTTGGTTGGGAAGATTCCCTGTAAAAGGAAATGGCAACCCACTCCAGTATTCTTTCTGGGAAAAATCCCGTGGACAGAGGCTCTTGGCAGGTTACAGTCCATGGGGTCACGAAGAGTTGGACACAGTTGAGCACACACATACATACATTAACAGGGCAAAGTCAAGCACAGTTTCTTTTTTAAATCCTGTAATTCTGATCACAGTCCCAACCAAGCACCTGGATCAAATTCAAAGGGCAGTGGAGCAGGGCATGAGCAAAGGGGGTCAGATGAATTTCAGAAAAACAAACCATAAAGCTTCTTTGCTGTGAATCCACTAATGCAAGGATGACCAGTTCTAAGGAATGGGACTCGATCCCCATTGTCTTAACTCACAATACCCTTCAGGGAGAGGGGTGGAAGCTGCCAACAACATTCCCACATTTCTTCAGAATTCCTACAAAGAATGGATCTAATGATAACAGTCTGGGGGACAGTGCGGGAGGGCATGGGTACTTGCTTACAGTTTCATTTACAATAGCAAATAGATTTGTTTTACTTAGTAGCATATTTACTTCTTTACTTGCAGGGCCGCATAGCAGGTACTCATGAGAATGAGGGCCAGTGTCTCCCAAATTGCTCCTTGCTTACTGCCACTTCTCTTGTTTCCCACTCTATGCCAACGTGGCAAATTATTAATACATGAAGAACGTGCATTAATTATGCTTTAAGGGTATTTTGAGAATTTCCTATATTCCCACTCTCCCCTTCCCCACCAAGATCAATGAGACATCCTGGAATATTTCGAAACCAGGTTTTGTCTAGATGTCTAGAAAAGGGAAAATGCAGGCCATAGAAATGCTATTTGACCAGAGCCATTCTCCTGATTTTAAGAACTTCCTTTTGAATTTTCAGCTAAATACTCCAATATAACAGGCATGTCTCATCCGCTAGATTGACATGTTTCTCAAGAATGAGCCTAAAACTGCTGACTAGTAAGATTATGTATGCTCCAGTTCAGTTACAGGAGTTCTTGAGTGACGGGACTTGCAGTAACTTTGCTTTACTGGGCTTTTGCTTCCCAGCTCCTCTACACAGTAGGGGCTGGACACACAATGACTGTTACTGTTTCTAGGTATGGGTGCTGGTTAAGATGTTCTGCATGCCAGGTAGTGGCTAACTCAAATGCCTTGGAGCTGGTAGATGACAAGACAGAGTCCCTGGAGTACATCCCCAACTCAGTTCTACTTTATTGCTGCTATGTAGGAAAGGCAGGAGATTTTTAGACATTCCCACATTTTCACAAGAAGCCAGAAATTCAGAGTGTTGTACAAAATCTCCTGAATTTTAAAGGTGGCAAATTACTAAAATGTTTTAAAAGGACAGCATGGATGACCAAGTAGGTAATTCACAACCTCTAACCATAGAAGACACCCTGGAACATTTGCACCTGACCTTTAAAGATTTGGTGACCTTGGAGCACTCATGATATTATTTTAGTGACCTATATTATTATTTGCTTGGGTACCTAAAGGCTTGGCTATTACACATCCATTATCTCATTTCATCTCCACAATAACACTGATTTAGGGACTAGTACTATTTCCATCCCCAGATGAGAAAACAGTCTTAAAGAGTTTGAGTAACTTACCCAAGGTCCCAAAGCAAGTCCACCTTGGGGATTTGTCACAGGGCAGTCAGGCCCTCCAGCATGGGGCTCTACTGGCACCTCGGGCCTAAAGTCCTGGAACTCCACTGAGCCCACTCAGACTAGGGATATTACTACATTCAAATCCTATGTGGTAGGATGTTGACTACTCCAAATACAAAATGTATTTAATTCTTCTCCTTTAGTGAAAGAGTGTTACAGTTTTGCAGTGTTATAGTTTTGCCAATAAATATCTAAAACTAGTCATTCAAAAAGCTACTGTGAAACAATTTCATGCCATGCATTCAAATGTCTGGACTTGCAAAATTTGGCATACAGAGTGCTGTGCGAGGCTGCCAAACACAAGAGAGGAATAAGGGGAAAGGTGAAGCATGGAGCACTACCGCGTTTTTGTTTTCCCATGACAGTAGTGAGAACTAGAGACTGTAAAGGGGGAGGAAAAATCTGTGTGGAATTGCACAGAGCCAGTTTTCTTTTTTTAAAAAATTACTTATAACAGTAAATAGTTACCAAGCAACTGTAACCAAGTTACTACATCCATGGTGAAAATACAATACACACACACACACACACACACACACACACACGCACAATCTTTCCAATGAATGGCCCCTGATTCATTTTCTCCAATCCTTACTATCATCACTCACAGATCTGCAGTAGCTTTGATATCATCATTCCTTCCAGTGAACCAGAGGGAAAGAAAAAGTGGTGTGACTGCGGTATGTGAGTGTGAGAGAGAGAGAGAGAGAGAGAAATGGAGCAAGACAGTTAGAAAGGGAGTCAAATATTTTGATCAGTTACCCCAGCAGCAGGCTTAGACACATTAGCTTCGGACCATCTGATACATTTTAAGGGGATCGCTATTAGTGGGGAGAAAGTAATGAAAGACTGAGCAGCCTCTGCCATAAAGCAGTGGGGTGCTGTGGTTACTCACAAGGGCTCTAGCACCAGACTGCCAGGTTTGGATTCCAATTTCTTTACTTACTAGCTAGGTTTTCTTTTCTCTCTCTCTCTCTCTCTTTTTTTTTTTTTTTTTTGCCTTTTGGTCATGCCACAAGGCTTACGGGATCTTAGTTCTCCAACCAGGGATTATACCAGGTCCCTCAGCAGTGAAAGCATGGGGTCCTAACCTCTAGGCCACCAGGGAATTCCCTAGCTAGGTTTTCTTGAATGCAATGCCTAAACTTGATAAGTTTTAGTTTCCTATCTATAAATTGGGTTTTTCTATAAATTGACTCTACATCATAGGGTTGTTGTGAGGATTAAACAAGTTTAAATAGATTAAAAATTTAGAACAGTGTTGGCGCATAATTAGAACTCAACAAATATCAACTTTAATGCTATCATCTCTCCCAGTGAAAAACACTGGTAACTCAAGAATGCTGACCACTGGTGTTTCTCATCAAGGATGATGTCACCGCTAGTCTGGGAAATTCACAGGTGAGCTGTTCTGTTTTGTTAGGTTTTGGCTCGGTTGTCACAATGATTGGCAAGCACTGCCAACACTCAGTGGGTAGGGTTAAGGTTGGGGTTAGACACTAGATGTTCTACAATTAATGGGTCAGCACAGTGGTGAACTGCCTCACATCCTACACAGCTTTATATATCCTCCCAGTCTTCATGTAGGTAAAAAAAAAAAAAAAAAAAAAACTTTGATTATCTGAACCTGAAGCCTAATTCCATTTTACATATAAATGCAAAATATTTTTCTGCACAGCTTAAATATTACTAAATTTTCCAGGAACACAACTATCATGTAAATCAAGCGAAGTTAAACTTCTTGTTGCTCAAACAAACCCTTCCCTGAGAATAGTTGTTCAGACCCTTCCAAAGAACAGTTCACATTTTGCAAAATTAGATGACCAACAACGATTTGAGTCAAGCATACCTGTGTCAGCCAGTATCTGTAGCTATCAGAATCACAGGGCTTCTGTGTGTACTTGGGAGATTCCAACTCCATCATGTCGTCCAAGGGAGTTACATCTGACCAATTACCTATTGGAACTGATAGTGGTTTTTGTTTTTCAATTTTTTTGTTTTTTAGTGTATAAATTACTTCCCTTTTATTTCTCTTCTACATGAGCATTTGAATATCAGATTCTTTTTTTTAGGTTATGCATATAGATATTATATATGCATGCATGCTAAGTCATTTCAGTCGCGTCCGACTCTTTGTGACCCTATGGACTGTAGCCTGCCAGGCTCCTCTGTCCATGGGATTCTCCAGGCAAGAATACTGGAGTGGGTTGCCATGCCCTCTTCCAGGCGAAATTCCTGACCAAGGGACCAAACCCATCTCTCTTGTGTCTCCTGCACTGGTAGCCAAGTTCTTTACCCTAGATGTTATATTATCTATGAGTTTTGTTTCAGGAGAGCAAAGGGAATAAAAGTGTTTGTTATGAAAGGGGATGTTGGACCGTAAGTGATGGGAGAACCATACTCACAGAGCCCATGATTTAAAGAGAATTCATTAACTGACAGATTATGTAAATAACAAATTCTTTAAATTAGTTGAGAGATGTTAAGTATGTCAGCTATGTTGGTAATTGATGTAGCAGACAGAATAATGCCCCCTACCAAGATGTCCACATCCTAATCCCCAGAATCTATAAATGTGTTAGATAACAAAGGAGAATTAAGATTGCATGTAAAATTAAGGTTTCTAATCAGCTGACTGTAAGCTAGGAATTATTCAGGTGTGCCCAATGTAGTCACAAAAATCCTTAAAAGTGGAAGAGGGAGGCAGAAGAGTGAGAGTCAAGGAAGGTGCGATTATTAAAGAACGGTACTGCTGCTGCTGCTGCTAAGTCGCTTCAGTTGTGTCCGACTCCTAGCGACCCCATGGACTGCAGCCTACCAGGCCCCTCCATCCATGGGATTTTCCAGGCAAGAGTACAGACAGATGCAACACTGCTGGCTTTGAAGATGGAAGAAAGGGGCCGTGAGCCAAGGAATGCAAGTAGCCTCTAGAAGTTGAAAGGACAAATAAACACATTTTTCCCCTGAAGCCTCTTGAAAGGAACACAGTCCTGTCAACTGAGCAGGCTGACAGACTACAGTCCAAAAGATCATGCAGAATCGGAAACAACTGAAATGACTTAGCTCACACAGCCTGCAGGATCTTAGTTCCCTGACTAGGGATTGACCCTGGGCCCTTCACAGTGAAAGCACTGAGTCCTAACCACTGGACTGTTGGGAATTCTCCATTTGATTTTAATTCAGTGTCCCTCACCAACCCCCACCACCCCCAACCTCACCACCTAAAACCAAAACCAATAAGCACCTCCTAGCGCTTAGTACTCTTTTCTCTTGGTAGTAATTATTCATTTTAGAATATCGATGCTGCCATTGTATTACATTTAACTCACATGTATAAAGACAATTTTTATGCATGTCTCTCTTAAAATTTTATTTATTTATTTTTGGCTGCACTGGGGCTTCACGGCTGCATGGGCTGTCTCTAGCTGCAGTGAGTAGGGGCTACTCTCTACTCGTGCTGTGCAGGTTTCTCATAGGAATGGCTTCTCTTGCTGCAGAGCGTGGGCTCTGGGGCACATGGGCTTCAGTACTTGCAGCTCACCTGCTCCAGAGTATGGTCCCATAGTTGGGGCGCACAGTTTTAGCTGCCTCTCGGCATGTGGGATCTTTCTGGACCAGGGATCAAACTGGTGTTCCCCGCATTACAAGGCAGTTTCTTAACCACCGGACCACCAGGGAAGCCCGAGACAATTTTATTTTTTTTTAATCAATTTATTTTAATTGGAGGATAATTACTTTACAATATTGTGGTGATTTTTGCCATACATTGACATGAATCAGCCACAGGTACCCATGTGTCCCTCCATGCTGAATGCCCCTCCCCACCCCATCCCTCTGGGTTGTCCCAGAGCACAGACTTTGGGTGCCCTGCTTCATGCAACGAACTTGCACTGCTCATCTGTTTCACATACGGTAACATACAGGTTCACTGCCATTCTCTCAAATCATCCCACCCTCACCTTCTCCCACTGAGTTCAAAAGGCTGTTCTTTACAACTGTGTCTCTTTTGCTGCCCTGTATGAGGGCAAATTTTAAGACAAATCTGAAGTTCTTAAAAAGAAGAGCAAGAGAATTCCCTGAGTGGTTGGAACTTGGTACTTTCACTGCTAGGGCGGATTCAGTCCATGGCTGGGGAACTAAGATCTTGCAAGTGTGTGGCACAGCCAAAAGAAGAAGAAAAGAGAGAGAGAGAAATAATCTAAAGGTAAGGGGGGAAAGGTAGGGAGAAGAGTAAAATGCAATTATGGTGAACACGATTAGGAAGAAAGTTGAAAGAGCATGAAAACAAAACAAAAAATGTAAAAAGAAGAGGGAGAGAAATGTGGTGGGAAAACAGCAGGGCGCAAAGTGAAATATCTCCCCCTTCCATCTGTAAGGTTCACTGCCTTTTATTTCTGCCCCTCATCTCCACACAGAGCAACACCCCTGGTCACAGTGCCCTTTGGCTTCTTTCTGAATCAGTCTTGAGTTTCAATCCGGCTTCCCTGGTGCCTCACATGGTAAAGAATCTGCCTGCAGTGCAGGAGACACAGTTTGATCCCTGGCTCAGGAAGATCCCCTGGAGAAGGGAATGGCAACCCACTCTAGTATTCTTGCCCGGAGAATCCCAGAGGTGCCTGGCAGAACGCAATCCATAGGGTTGAAGAGTCGGACAGGACTGAGTAACACGGATGCTCAATGGACCTCTGATGCCCCCTGCAGGTCCGCCAGGCTAACTGCTCACTCTCTAGCTTTCTCCTTTAAAGTAATGTATCAGATGGTACTTAATCTTTACAGAGAAGATTAAGTACCTGTATCCTGCAATGTGATAGAAGAACTACAGGCTTCAACAAGTGTATGTTTCCAGAAATGATACTGAGATTATGCCTTGGAATTACCCATGTTTATTAAATGAGAGATTTTGCATATTGTCAAAAAGAACTGAGTTCAAATTCCTGCTCTATAACTTACTAACTGTATGATCCTGGGAAAGTTCATAAATCTCTTGAAGCTATTTCTTCACCTTTAAAATGAAGATATCAAGACATACTTTATCACTTTCTATGAGATAATTAAGTGAGATGTTATGAACATAAAGTGCCTCATTCAATATCTAGTACCTGGTAGCTCCCCAATAAGTGGTAGCTTTTATTACCTTATTTTAAAAACAAAAACAAGCTTCCCTGGTGGCTCAGCTGGTAAAGAATCCACCTACAATGCGAGAGACCTGGGTTCCATCCCTGGGTTGGGAAGATCCCCTGGAGAAGAGAATAGCTACCCACTCCAGTATTCTGGCCTGGAGAATTCCATGGACTATATAGTCCTTGGGGTTGCAAAGAGTTGGACACAATTGAGCGACTTTCACTTTCAAAAAGAAAAATAATGTGTTAAGATCTCTATATCCATTGTGATATTAGAAACCAAGGAAATGTAAATAAGAGTCTTCTGTTCTTTATTCTTCTTCCCTCTATCCTCCTCTCTCTCTCCCTCTCCCTGCCGTCTCTTTCCCTCTATACTAGGGGCTTCCCTTGTGGCTGAGACAGTAAAGAATCTGCCTGCATTGCTGGAGACCCAGGTTCGATCTCTGGGTTGGGAAATCTCCTGGAGGAGGGAATGGCAACCCACTCCAGTATTCTTGCCCGGAGAATTCCAAGGACAGAGGAGCCTGGAGGAATACAGTCCATGGGGTCACAAAGAGTCAGACACAACTGAGTGACAAACACATTCCATAGGAAAGATGGCTATGGTTTCTGTGGTTTCTGCTCTGAAGTGAGAAATTCTACAGCTACAGCCCTTGCTTCCTGCAGCTGTCAGCTCCCCTGTGAGAAAGCACTATCTTCAGTGTGACTCATTTTTCCACGACGGCCCTTAGAACTCTACATACTTTTGTCTTGCAGCCCTAGAAACTTGGCAGACCTACAGACTTTTCACACAATAGATTCCTATGCCTTGAAACCTGCTTTCTCCGACCTTAATCCCACTGTGGGGAGGACACAGATACTGCTCATTAGCTACTCTCAATATACCACTGGCAAAGCACCCCAAAAGCAACAATTCAGAAATCCATCCCCTCTGCTATTCCATGAGATTTGATGGGGACAAGCCCTGTAGTCCAGGTTTCAAGGAGAGCTAGCTAGGATAGGCATTTCTGAGATAGTTTAAACTGCTAAACATACTCCGCCGTCCTTTAGCATATTTAGTCTTGCCATGGATATAAGCATTGGAGAAAGACAAGAGGAGCATCTTACTCTTCTTTTATTTTTTTAAATTGGAGGACAATTGCTTTACAATGTTGTATTGGTTTCTGCCATACAACATGGTGAATCAGCTATAGTATACTTGTGTTCCTCCCTCCTCAGCTTCGCCTGCACCCCGCACTCCATCCCACCCCTCTAGGCTGTCACAGGGAACCGGGTTGAGTTTCGTGTGTTACACAACAACTTCCCAGTAGCTCTCTATTTTACATGTGGTAATGTATTTGTTTCAGTGCTACTCTCTCAATTCGTCCCACCGTCTCCTTCCCCCACTGTGTCCACAAGTCTCTGTCTCAGGGTGTGCCTCTCTACTCCTGCCCTGCAAATAGGTTCATCAGTACCATTTTTCTAGATCCCATATGTGTTAGTATACACTATCTATTTTTCTCTTTCTGACTTACTTCACTCTATATAACAGGCTCTAGGTTCATCTACCTCACTAGAACTGACTCAAATTCATTCCCTTTTAATGCTGAGTAATATTCCATTGTATATATGTGCCACAACTTCTTCATCCATTCGTCTGTTGATGGACATCTAGGTCGCTTCCATGTCCTAGCTATTGCAAATAACGCTGCAATAAACAGTGGGGTTCATGTGTCTTTTTCAGTTCTGGTTTTCTCAAGGTATATGCCCAGTAGTGAGACTGCTGAGTCATACTCTTACCCCCCTTTTTACAGAAGAGGACAGAGTCCCCAAGATCTCATTTTATATATTAATATACGTTAGTTCTTATATACTCAATTTGGAAACCAAAAAGATTAAATAATGGAGCAATCTTTCTCTGTAAGGCCCAGAAGACTAAATTTTGAAGTTCTTCTAGGCCCCTAATAAGACAGTGGTTATCAGCTAAAGGTACAAACTATTAGGTATTGAGATATGCATACCTCATAGCTTATTGAGGAAAATTAGCCTTAAAGTACATTCGGAAATAATGGTGTATAAAATTTTCCTAATTCCTCAAAGGATGTTTCTAATAGCCAAAAATTTTACCTACTAACCAGAAATTCAGAAGATTCAGAATGGAAAAATTAAACAGGGCATAATCTATAAACATATTGATCACTATTTTGTATACTTGACACTAATATAATATTATAAATAAATTATGCTTCAAATTTTTAAAAGTAAATGGAAGAAATAGGTAATTATCTAAATATATTTGTGGCAGGCAGAATAGTAGGTCCTGATAGATGTCTACATTTAGTCCCCAGAACCTATGAATATGTCACCCACATGGCAAAAGAGATTTTGTCAGAAGTGATTGCATTGCTGCTGCTGCTGCTGCTAAGTCGCTTCAGTCGTGTCCGACTCTGTGTGACCCCATAGACAGCAGCCCATCAGGCCCCCCCATCCCTGGGATTCAGGCAAGAACACTGGAGTGGGTTACCATTTCCTTCTCCAATGCATGAAAGTGAAAAGTGAAAGTGAAGTCGCTCAGTCGTGTCCAACTCTTCGAGACCCCATGGACTGCAGCCTACCAGGCTCCTCTGTCCATAGGATTTTCCAGGCAAGAGTACTGGAGTGGGGTGCCATCGCCTTCTCCAAGTGATTGCATTGCTACTGCTGCTGCTGCTGCTAAGTCGCTTCAGTCGTGTTCGACTCTGTGCGACTCCGGAGACGGCAGCCCACCAGGCTCCCCCACCCCTGGGATTCTCCAGGCAAGAACACTGGATGGGGGTGCTATCGCCTTCTCTGAGTGATTGCATTAAGGATCTTGAAATGAGACCCTGGGTTGTCTGCATGGGCTAAAGGTAATCACAACAGTCCTTAAGTGTGAAAGAGGCAAGCAGAACAAGTTAAAGCAGTTGTGAAGACAGACAGGTTGGAATAAGTGAGTGAATAAGTTCAGTCTCTCAGTTGTGTCCAACTGTTTGTAACCCCATGAATCGCAGCACGCCAGGCCTCCCTGTCCATCACCAACTCCCAGAGTTTACTCAAACTCATGTCCATTGAGTCGGTGATGCCATCCAACCATCTCATCCTCTGTTGTCCCCTTCTTCTCCCGCTTTCTATCTTTCCCAGGATCAGAATCTTTTCAAATGAGTCAGCTCTTCACATCAGGTGGCCAAAGTATTGGAGTTTCAGCTTCAGCATCAGTCCTTCCAATGAATATTCAGGACTGATTTCCTTTAAGATGGACTGGTTTGATCTCCTTGCAGTCCAAGGGACTCTCATGAGTCTTCTCTAACACTACAATTCAAAATCATCAATTCTTTGGTGCTCAGCTTTCTTTATTCAACTCTCACATCCATATATGACCACTGGGAAAACCATAGCTTTGACTAGACAGACATTTGTTGGCAAAGTAATATCTCTGCTTTTTAATATGCTGTCTAAGTTGGTCATAGCTTTTCTTCCAAGGAGTAACTGACTTTTAATTTCATGGCGGCAGTCACCATCTCCAGTGATTTTGGAGCCCCCCCAAATTAAGTCTGTCACTGTTTCCTTTGTTTCCCCATCTATTTGCCATGAAGTGATGGGACCAGATGCCATGATCTTAGTTTTCTGAATGTTGACTTTTAAGCCAACTTTTTCACTCTCCTCTTTCACTTTCATTAAGAGGCTCTTTTGTCCTTTGCTTTCTGCCATAAGGGTGGTGTCATCTGCGTATCAGAGGTTATTGATATTTCTCCCGGCAATCTTGATTCCAGCTTGTGCTTTATCCAGCCCGGCATTTTGCATGATATATTCTGCATTTAAGTTAAATAAGCAGGGTGACAGTATACAGCCTTGGCATACTCCTTTCACAATTTAGAACAAGTCTGTTGTTCCATGCCCAGTTCTAACTGTTTCTTTTTGATCTGCCTACAAATTTCTCAGGAGGTAGGTCAGGTGGTCTGGTATTCCCATCTCTTTAAGATTTTCCACAGTTTGTTGTGGTCCACACAGTCAAAGGCTTTGGCATAGTCAGTAAAGCAGAAGTAGATGTTTTTCTGGAACTCTCTTGCTTTCTCAATGATCCAGCAGATGTTGGCAATTTGATCTCTGGTTCCTCTGCCTTTTCTAAATCCATCTTGAACATCTGGAAGTTTACAGTTCATGTACTGTTGAAGCCTGGCTTGGAGAATTTTGAGTGATATACAATTGCTGGCTGGGTGCTCAAACCAAGGAATACGGGCACCCTCTAGAGGCTGGAAAAGGCAAAGAAACAGATTCTCCGCCCCCAAACCTCCTACCCTGCTTACATCTCTATTTTAGTAACTCCATGAGACCCATTTCAAAGTTCTGACCTCCAGAACTACAAGATAATTCTCGTCATTTTAGGCCACTATGCTTGTTTGTTTGTTACAGCACCGTAGGAAAGTATTTTGGCTATTAAAGTTAATGTGCAGTTTTTGTGAGAAAATATTGATCAAGGTGAAAGTGTTAGTCTTTCAGTGTGTCCAACTCTTTGTGATCCCATGAACTGTAGCCCTCCAGGCTCCTCTGTCCATGGAATTCTCCAGGCAAGAATACTGGATAGGGTAGCCATTCCCATCTCCAGGGGATCTTTCCGACCCAGGGATTGAACCTGAGTCTCCTACTTTACAGGATTCTTTACTGTGTAATCCACCAGGGAAGCCCATATTGATCAAAACTGTCAGCAAATTCTGTGATGTTCTTTTTGTGTGTGCTCAGTGGTACTATAGAGGTTTCTCAGGTAGCTCAGTGGTAAAGAATCCTCCTGCCAGTGCAGGAGAATCAGGAGACGCAGGTTCAGTCCCCGCATTGGGAAGATCCCCTGGAGAAGGAAATGGCAACCCATTCCAGTTTCCTTGCTTGGAAAATCCCGTGGACCCACTCCAGTTTTCTTGCATGAGAAACCCATGGACAGAGGAGCCTGGTGGGCTACAGTCCATGAGGTTGCAAGAGTCAGACACTACTTAACAACTAAACCACCACCACCACCATAGAATTCCCTCCATGAGAACTTATGTACAAATCCATGTCTTAAGGTCTCAGTACCAGAAACAGGTAAGCTGTTTCTAAGCAGAGGGTTATTTTGTTAAACTCTTTTAGAAATACATAATATATCTATCACATTGATACATTTGTCAAAAACCACCGAACTACAAGGAATGAACCCAAATATAAATTATGGGCTTTTGTTGATATTAACACTACTGGTTCATCACTTATAATCAATGTACCACTAATGCAAGATGTTAATAGTACAAGAAACTAGAGGAGAGGGAGTGTATGGTGTTATGCTCCGAGCCCGTATCTTCAAACTGACCGAGAGAGCAAGTCCACCACAGTATTGCAAACGCCAGAAGGGAGTTTGTTTATTCCTAGCACGCTAGGGCCCAAGTCTCATCCCACACAAGGGAATCTGACAAGAGCCGTGAACAAAGGAGTATGGCGGCTTATATACAGGCAGTTCTTTGTCTCAGTTACAGGAGTAGCTGGTGTTACATGATTGGCCAGGCAGGATGAGCGCATATCCTGTCTCTTTCTGGTAAACACGACTCAGGTCCTAGAGCCTGTCGTTTGGTCCCTAACATTCCCCCCTGTCCTTAGGTCCTATAGAGGAATCTTCCTCTCTGTCCTGAGACACAGTTTGATATTGTTGTCGAAGCACAAACAGCTGTACGGTACTTATGCGTTCCTTTACAAAGGCTACAAGTCTATTGATAATGCATGGGCCAAAGGTAAGCATCAGTACAAGTATTAGCAGGGGTCCCAGCAAGGTGGAGATTAGGGTGGTCAACCAAGGGGATTGTTGAAACCAAGATTCAAACCATCCCTGTTGAGCCTCACATTCTCGTTTACGTTGGGCTAGTCCTTCTCTCACTTTGGCCATAGATTCTCTAACTATTCCTGTATGATCTGCATAGAAACAGCACTCTTCTCCTAGGGCAGCACAGAGTCCCCCTTGTTGCAGAAAGGGCAGATCTAATCCCCTCCTGTTTTGCAGAACTACTTCAGATAGAGAAGTTAGAGACGATTCTAAATGACTAATAGATTGCTCTATACGGGTAATGTCTTCATCTATGGCCGCTCTCAGGGAGTTAAATCCTTGGCCTTGCAGGGACAGAGCTGTTATTCCGGTTCCAGCCCCGGCTATTCCAAGACCGAACATAGTTGCTATGGTTATGACGGTAAGAGGTTCCCTCTTAACTTTATAAGTTCTTTTTGGAGGATTTAGAGTTGATTTCTGGGCCCAATAATCATATATTGCTTTCTCTGGTCGGTACAGAATCTTTGGCATGACAGCCACCATAACACAGAATTCTTCTTTGGGGTCAAAGATTGAGCTATGCAGGCATGGAGTTAGCCCCGTGTGTGAACAGACCCACCATCCCCCCATTTGAGGTATTAACCATTTAGCTACAGGCAAATCATCAGGCTCGACGACATGCACACAAAGTGGAGACTTCGCTGGTAACACCGTGCCCGTGCATAAGCCCTTTCCCCATACCTCTTTCATCGTCAGACCCACCTTTCGGTCCCCCCAATGACATTGAGGAGGATCGGTGCTGTTGGCCAAGTCATAAGAGGCATTGAGGCCTACTGCTTCGTAATAAGGGGGAATTAGGTTGTAACATAACCAACAAGATTTAGTTGCCTCAGGATGGATCTGATTCAGGGTGGCATAAGCTGCACTAATCAGCTTCCATAGGGGATCTATTTCAGCGAGCCCTTCTGCTTCGGGACTCACTGCCAAAGATGTTGGCATGGAAGTCGTTAGGCGGGGGTTACAGCCAGCTTTTCTACTTTGTTGGGCCCGATACTGTGTACAAGAATTGGCTCTAAGACCTGGCTCATTACTATAATCCCTTTCCCATCAACCCCAAACCCTCCTGATTCCCTCGTCTGTAGTCCCCAAGATAGCCAGAGATCCAGGTCCCCTCTCTTTGGCTTTTTTTCTGGATTGAACCTTATTCTGACTTGTGCATAATTGCAACTTTCACAGCTAAAAGTTGGATCTCCAAGGACCCTAGGGAGGGGCTTGGCGAATGAGAAATTAAGTAAATCTCGATTTCCTACTTCCCAGCGCTGAGGTCCATCATTAGAAGTACCACAATCCCAAGTTTTACAATAAGAGTCTTGTGCCCCCCCACAGGTCTTCCAGGCATGCCCGGGTGCGCCTGGGCGCACCTGGGCATGCCCAGAACCCTTGTTCTCGGAGATAACCCCTAGCCCAAGGCACATTTACCATCGGCTTAAGGTACAAGTCTGGCCACCATGTGTTTGGTGGATGTATTGCGGTAGTGGAGTTTAGCACCTCTCGTGTTAGTCCATTTTGCAGCTTCCAGGTGATTTTGACGGGTTGATGCGGGTTCACGCTGGCAACTCCGGAGCAGAGTAACTGGGTCATCCACAAGAGGGCCCAGCCGAGTTGTCCTGGTCCTGTTGGCGCCTTCGAAGCTTTAGCCTCAAGGGGTTGGACGGGTGCAGAGATGCTTCCCATTCTTTCTTAGCATCTTCTTGCTCTGCTGAAGCAGCTGGGTGCACGTGGTTGCAATGCACCCAAGGCCCGATACCGTCAACCTTTAGGGCAGTTGGGGTGGTAAGAAGAACAACATAAGGACCCTTCCATTTGGGTTCTAGTGCCTTGGTTTGGTGCCTTTTGACCCACACCCAGTCTCCTGGGCCAATGTCATGTGAGGGAATAGTTCCCTTATTTTGACCCACATGTATTTCCCGGAGCAGTTTCCAGACACGAGAGTGCACCTTGCTTAAGGCCAACAAGGCCTCTTGGAGTTGCCCCAACGTGGGAGGCGGTAGTTTCTTCCCTTCAAATATTGGACATACAGGGGGAGGTCTCCCATACAGAATCTCAAATGGGGTCAGATTAAGTTGATAAGGAGTAATCCGCACACGGAAGAGGGCGAAGGGAAGGAGGGTCACCCAGTCCCCGCCAGTCTCTATAGCCAATTTAGTTAAAGTTTCTTTTAGAGTCCGATTCATTCTTTCTACTTGCCCTGAGCTCTGTGGACTGTATTCACAACGTAACTTCCATTTAGTCCCCAGGGCTAGGGCAAGGCTCTGAACTATTTGACTCACAAAGGCAGGTCCCTTATCAGAGCCGATGGTCACTGGCAGGCCAAACCTGGGAACTATTTCTTCTAAAATCTTTTTTGCCACTATCATCGCGGTTTCTCCCTTTGTAGGAAAAGCTTCTACCCACCCTGAGAAGGTATCTACCAACACTAACAAGTACCGGTAACCATACTTGCCTGGCCTTACCTCGGTGAAATCTATTTCCCAGTGTTGCCCTGGTCCTTCTCCCCGATACCTCAGTCCTGCATGTTGTCCTTTTCCTGGCCTCATCTGTTGACACGCCTTACAAGCATGCACTATGTTCTTTACAGTTGTCTGGTGCCAGGGAAATCGCAGGCGCGCAGTTTGAAAGAGCATCAGAGTCTTCTCTTCTCCCAGATGAGTAGACAAATGTAAATGCTCACATAGTTGCCGTCCCAACTGAGCAGGGAGTATCAAGTAGCCGTCTGAGTCTCGGTACCATCCATCTTTATCTTTTTGAAGGTTGGTGTGTTTTTGGATCCAAGCAAAGTCTGTGGATGAATACTCAGGGGTTGGGGGCAGAGTTCCCATACCTGGAGGTGGAAGTCCGATCGCCAACACAGGGGTGATGAAATCTTCATCAGCTGCTTTTCGAGCTGCCAGGTCTGCCGGCACGATTCCCTCGTGCCGTGGGGCTGTCACCCTTCTGATGTCCAGGTACGTGTACTATTGACACAGGCCGAGGCATCTGTACAGCCTCTAAAAGTCTATGGATTTCAGGCAAGTTCTTAATTTCTTTTCCTTCAGCTGTCAAAAACCCCCGTTCCCGATATATCTGGCCCTGGATGTGTACCATGCCAAAAGCATAGCGACTGTCAGTGAAAATAGTTATTCTTTTTCCTTTGGCTCTCTCTAATGCTTGAATCAGGGCAATTAACTCTGCCTTTTGTGCTGAGGTATCCGGGGGAAGGGCCTCTGCCCATATCGTCCGTCCAGAGTCATCTACTATTGCGGCTCCCGCCCGTCTCTGTCCATCTTTTACATAACTGCTGCCGTCTGTGAACCATCTTAGCTCACTGTTATCCAGTGGAGTATCGGCTAAGTCCTTTCGCATTGCTGTTACCCCGGCCAGTATCTCATCACAATCATGGAGGGGGCTATTTTCCCCCGGATTGGGCAAAAGAGTGGCCGGATTTAGAGTGCAGGGCGTTTGGAAATGAATCCGTGGGGTGTCAAGTAGCAAGGCCTGGTAGTGCGTCAAGCGGGCATTAGAAATCCATTTACCTGGGGGTTGCTTTAAAACTCTCTCTATGGCATGAGGAGTGTAGACCAAGAGTCTCTGTCCATAAGTCAGTTTATCAGCATCGTGGACTAAGAGCGTGGTGGCCGCGATGATACGGAGGCAAGGTGGCCATCCGGCTGCCACTGGGTCCAGTCTCTTGGAAAGGTAAGCTACAGGTCGCTTCCATGGTCCCCATCTCTGTGTTAGTACCCCTTTTCCTATCCCCCGCTTTTCATCTACAAATAATTGGAAAGGCTTAGATGGATCAGGGAGGGCAAGGGCAGGAGCCTCTAGCAAGGCTCGCCTGAGCTCTTGGAAGGCCTCTTTCATTGGCTCAGCCCATTTCCAGTCCTTGTTTTCTTTGGTCCCCTCATATAGGGGCCTGGCCTTTTCTGCAAACCCCAAGATCCATAACCGGCAATATCCCATCGTTCCCAGACATTCTCTCACTTGTCTAGGGTTAGCCGGCTCAGGGATCTGGAGGATGGTTTCTTTCATAGCCTGTGTTAGCCCCCTCTGGCCCTGTTTTATCTTATAACCGAGGTATGTAACCTCTTGCTTGGCAATCTGGGCCTTTTTGGCACTAGCCCGGTAACCTAAAGTCCCCAAGGTTTGGAGAAGGTCACCTGTTGCCTCTTGGCACTCTTTCTCTGTAGCCGCCGCCAGCATAAGGTCATCAACTTATTGTAATAAAACAATGGTAGGGTGTTCAACCCGATACTCACGGAGGTCTTCGTCCAGGGCCTCATTAAATAACGTGGGCGAGTTTTTGAAACCCTGTGGTAAGCGAGTCCATGTCAGCTGCACAGGGGTCTGACCACCGTCTTCCTGCCATTCGAAGGCAAAGATCTCTTGGCTTGCGGGGGCAAGAGGCAAACTAAAAAAGGCATCTTTTAAATCGAAAACAGTGTACCAAGTGTAGTTTGGAGGCAAGTTGCTTAGCAATGTATAAGGGTTAGGAACCGTAGGATGAATATCACTCACCCGTTTGTTGACTTCTCGTAGATCTTGAACCGGTCTAAAATCAGTTCCCCCAGGCTTTTTCACAGGCAACAGGGGAGTGTTCCATGGGGACCGGCACCTTTTCAGGACCCCAGCGTCTATGACGTGTTGTATATGAGGAGTAATTCCTTGTCGAGCCTCCTGACTCATGGGATACTGTCGTACCCTCACTGGGGACGCACTGGCTTTCAGTTCCACAATGATAGGGGGCCTCTGTTTGGCTAGTCCCATTCCTGCAGTTTCAGCCCAGGCCTGAGGATATCTTTGAACCCATGGTTGTACTTCGGGGCTTATTGTCGCTGGGGCCTCTGGCAAGTAGAGTCTGTATTCATCTTTTAATGCCAGAGACAAGACCTGAAGAGGATGCCCGGTCCCATCTAAAACCGACACTTGTCCGTGGTCGAAATGAATTTGGGCATTTACTTTAGACAGTAAATCCCTTCCCAACAAGGGCGCTGGACACTCAGGTATCACCAAAAAGAATGGGTCACCTGGTGGGCCCCCAAGTTCACATGCTGTTTTGTAGTCCATCCATATCGTTTAGTCCCGGTTGCTCCCTGCACCCAGCTACTTTTCTTAGACATGGGTCCATCTTTTTGGCTTAAGACTGAGTACTGGGCTCCCCGTGTCCACCATGAAGCCAACCGGTTTCCCCTCCACATTTATAGTTACCCAGGACTCGGGGAGGGGCTTCGAGCCCTGACACCCCTAGTCGCTATCCTCACCCGCGTAGAGTATATGACTGTCTGGAGAGGGAGTCTCGTTTTTGGGGTTCTTGGGCTCCTCTTTTAGATTTTTTGGGGGGCATTTATCTTTCCAATGTCCAAACTCTTTACAAAACGCACATTGGTTTTTCTCAAGCTTACGCCTTGTCGTTTTTTCTTCAGTTTTTGAGTCCAGTGTTTTCCCTTTCTGGAATGTGTTTTTGTTTTCAACCCCAGCAAAAAATATCTGGGCCAGCTCTTTTTGATTTTTATGGTTTTCTTCAGCTCTAAATTCTCTTTCTTCTCTTCTAATGCGGTCCTCTCTCTCTTCTGGGGTCTCTCTCTATGATTAAAAACTCTCTCGGGCTGCCCTCACTAGATCTTGCAAGGATTGTTCATTTAACCTCTCTATCTTTTGTAATTTTTTTCTAATATCGGGGGCTGCTCGATTTACAAATGCTAACATAACTGCCGCTCGTGACTCATCTGCCTGTGGGTCCATAGGGGTATACTGTCTAAAAGCTTCCATTATCCTTTCAAGGAAGGTTGCTGGGCTCTCATTTGGTTCCTGCCTCACTGAATTGATATTGGCCAAATTAGTTGGCTTTCTGGCGGCCGCTCTAAGGCCGGCCATAAGAGTCTGACGGTATACCCGGAGACACTCCCTACCTTCAGCGCCGTTCGAAGTCCCGGTTGGGTCGCACCAAGGGGAACCCCTCCTCAATGAGGTTAGGCCTGTATTGTGGGCCTCCCATCCACCCCTGGCACATTCTTTTGAGCTTCTGACAGGATCCGCTCTCGCTCTTTCTGTAGTGAAAAGCACCTGTAACAGTTGCTGACAATCATCCCAAGTGGGATTATGAGGTAAAAAAGGATAGACTCTAACAGATCAATAAGACCCTGTGGTTTTTCAGAGAAGGAGGGAGTCTGGGGTTTTCCAACTGTACAAATCACTAGTGGAAAAGGGCCAGTACTGATATGTCCGCTCTCCACCCTCTCTGGCTGGTCCTGCCCGGACCGGGAATCGCGGTGAACAGTGGAGGAGGGGACTTCCGGGTCTTCTTCCGCTACATTGGCCTTTTCTCTTGTTTTTCCCCGAGTTCCCTGGGCAGGGCCCCCTTCTCTGGGATGAGCTGAAGGCTCGGTTCTCCTCCTGGCTTCTCCCGATGAAACCTGTGAAAGCCAAGGGCGGATGTGGATCCGCATACGGGTGTGGGAACAATTCGGTCTCCAGATCTATCAGATTAGGATACAGAGAAGATTCCTGGAATACCGGCTTTGGTCGATTTTCATCCGTTTTTTCTTCTTTTTCTTCGGAAGCCTTCATTACTAACACCTGTGGGCTTGGTAAGGTTGGAGTTGGGGGAAGAGGGACAGGAAGGTTTAGGAGGAGCGAGAACAAAGGGTTTAAGCCATTCTGCGCGGTTCCTCACTAGATCCTGCAAGACCAGAATGTAGGGAGTCTGATCTGGGTGCCGGCAGGACTAGGAGTAAGCACCCTCTCTTTAACTGCCTGGATAATTTGGGGATTGAAGGTTCCCTCTTGTGGCCATCCGACGTCAAAGGTGGGCCACTCGACAGAACAGAAAGTCACCAGTTTGCTCTTCTTTACCAGTAACGAAAGATCCTGAGCTTTAGACTTGAAATCAGAGAAGTGGTTAATCATAAAAGATAAAGGAGTAGAAGTTGTTCGTCCCATGATCACAGAAAAGTACACTGGGAGCCAACAGAGCACACAAAGAGCCAGCCGCAGACACCACAAATAGACAAACAGATAACAAACACAAGGTGGCCACCGACAATGCACTCAGTCTGACCTGCAGGATGTTCACAGAGCCAGCTGCCTCCCCAGCACGAAACCAGGCCCCGGCCCTACGCTGAAATAATCCAGTATCAGAGCTAGCTGCCTCCCCCAGCCACGAAACTAGGCCCCGGGCTTACGCTGACTTAATCCAGTATCCAGAGCCAGCTGCCTCCCAGCCACGAAACTAGGCCCCAGGCTTACGCTGACTTGCCTCTGCACTTTACAGCCAGATGCCTCCCCAGTAAGATACTAGGCCTCCGGACTTAATCTGGGCTTTCTGCAACATTAGCACCGGTGCTCAGAGCTCTTATCTCCTAACGAGGTTACTCCCTTCTACCAGGAGAGTTGTCCTCCCCGGCGGGACGGAGATCCCAGACGAGCCCCCAGATGTTATGCTCCGAGCCCGTATCTCCGAACTGACGAGAGAGCAAGTCCACCACAGTATTGCAAACGCAAAGAAGGGAGTTTGTTTATTCCTAGCGCGCTAGGGCCTAAAGTCTCATCCCACACAAGGGAATCTGACAAGAGCCGTGAACAAAGGAGCATGGCGGCTTATATACAGGCAGTTCTTTGTATCAGTTACAGGAGTAGCTGGTGTTACATGATTGGCCAGGCAGGATGAGCGCATATCCTGTCTCTTTCTGGTAAACACGACTCAGGTCCTAGAGCCTGTCGTTTGGTCCCTAACATTCCCCCCTGTCCTTAGGTCCTATAGAGGAATCTTCCTCTCGGTCCTGAGACACAGTTTGATATTGTCGAAGCACAAACAGCTGTACGGTATTTATGCATTCCTTTACAAAGGCTACAAGTCTATTGATAATGCATGGGCCAAAGGTAAGCATCAGTACAAGTATTAGCAGGGGTCCCAGCAAGGGAGATTAGGGTGGTCAACCAAGGGGATTGTTGAAACCAAGATTCAAACCATCCCTGTTGAGCCTCACATTCTCGTTTACGTTGGGCTAGTCCTTCTCTCACTTTGGCCATAGATTCTCTAACTATTCCTGTATGATCCGCATAGAAACAGCACTCTTCTCCTAGGGCAGCACAGAGTCCCCCTTGTTGCAGAAAGAGCAGATCTAATCCCCTCCTGTTTTGCAGAACTACTTCAGATAGAGAAGTTAGAGACGATTCTAAATGACTAATAGATTGCTCTATACGGGTAATGTCTTCATCTATGGCCGCTCTCAGGGAGTTAAATCCTTGGCCTTGCAGGGACAGAGCTTTATTCCGGTTCCAGCCCCGGCTATTCCAAGACCGAACATAGTTGCTATGGTTATGACGGTAAGAGGTTCCCTCTTAACTTTATAAGTTCTTTTTGGAGGATTTAGAGTTGATTTCTGGGCCAATAATCATATATTGCTTTCTCTGGTCGGTACAGAATCTTTGGCATGACAGCCACCATAACACAGAATTCTTCTTTGGGTCAAAGATTGAGCTATGCAGGCATGGAGTTAGCCCCGTGTGTGAACAGACCCACCATCCCCCCATTTGAGGTATTAACCATTTAGCTACAGGCAAATCATCAGGCTCGACGACATGCACACAAAGTGGAGACTTCGCTGGTAACACCGTGCCCGTGCATAAGCCCTTTCCCCATACCTCTTTCATCGTCAGACCCACCTTTCAGTCCCCCAATGACATTGAGGAGGATCGGTGCTGTTGGCCAAGTCATAAGAGGCATTGAGGCCTACTGCTTCGTAATAAGGGGGAATTAGGTTGTAACATAACCAACAAGATTTAGTTGCCTCAGGATGGATCTGATTCAGGGTGGCATAAGCTGCCTTAATCAGCTTCCATAGGGGATCTATTTCAGCGAGCCCTTCTGCTTCGGGACTCACTGCCAAAGATGTTGGCATGGAAGTCGTTAGGCGGGGGGTTACAGCCAGCTTTTCTACTTTGTTGGGCCCGATACTGTGTACAAGAATTGGCTCTAAGACCTGGCTCACTACTATAACCCCTTTTTCCCATCTCCTCCTGATTCCCTCGTCTGTAGTCCCCAAGATAGGCCAGAGATCCAGGTCCCCTCTTTTTTGCTTTTTTCTGGATTGAACCTTATTCTGACTTGTGCATAATTGCAACTTTCACAGCTAAAAGTTGGATCTCCAAGGACCCTAGGGAGGGGCTTGGCGAATGAGAAATTAAGTAAATCTCGATTTCCTACTTCCCAGCGCTGAGGTCCATCATTAGAAGTACCACAATCCCAAGTTTTACAATAAGAGTCTTGTGCCCCCCCACAGGTCTTCCAGGCATGCCCGGGTGCCTGGGCGCACCTGGGCATGCCCAGAACCCTTGTTCTCGGAGATAACCCCTAGCCCAAGGCACATTTACCATCGGCTTAAGGTACAAGTCTGGCCACCATGTGTTTGGTGGATGTATTGCGGTAGTGGAGTTTAGCACCTCTCGTGTTAGTCCATTTTGCAGCTTCCAGGTGATTTTGACGGGTTGATGCGGGTTCACGCTGGCAACTCCGGAGCAGAGTAACTGGGTCATCCACAAGAGGGCCCAGCCGAGTTGTCCTGGTCCTGTTGGCGCCTTCGAAGCTTTAGCCTCAAGGGGTTGGACGGGTGCAGAGATGCTTCCCATTCTTTCTTAGCATCTTCTTGCTCTGCTGAAGCAGCTGGGTGCACGTGGTTGCAATGCACCCAAGGCCGATACCGTCAACCTTTAGGGCAGTTGGGTGGTAAGAAGAACAACATAAGGACCCTTCCATTTGGGTTCTAGTGCCTTGGTTTGGTGCCTTTTGACCCACACCCAGTCTCCTGGGCCAATGTCATGTGAGGGAATAGTTCCCTTATTTTGACCCACATGTATTTCCCGGAGCAGTTTCCAGACACGAGAGTGCACCTTGCTTAAGGCCAACAAGGCCTCTTGGAGTTGCCCCAACGTGGGAGGCGGTAGTTTCTTCCCTTCAAATATTGGACATACAGGGGGAGGTCTCCCATACAGAATCT
Organism: Capra hircus; assembly: GCF_001704415.2. Taxonomy (NCBI): domain Eukaryota; kingdom Metazoa; phylum Chordata; class Mammalia; order Artiodactyla; family Bovidae; genus Capra; species Capra hircus. The sequence goes on along the minus strand of NC_030810.1, from coordinate 101,727,417 downwards.
CAAATGGGGTCAGATTAAGTTGATAAGGAGTAATCCGCACACGGAAGAGGGCGAAGGGAAGGAGGGTCACCCAGTCCCCGCCAGTCTCTATAGCCAATTTAGTTAAAGTTTCTTTTAGAGTCCGATTCATTCTTTCTACTTGCCCTGAGCTCTGTGGACTGTATTCACAACGTAACTTCCATTTAGTCCCAGGGCTAGGGCAAGGCTCTGAACTATTTGACTCACAAAGGCAGGTCCCTTATCAGAGCCGATGGTCACTGGCAGGCCAAACCTGGGAACTATTTCTTCTAAAATCTTTTTTGCCACTATCATCGCGGTTTCTCCCTTTGTAGGAAAAGCTTCTACCCACCCTGAGAAGGTATCTACCAACACTAACAAGTACCGGTAACCATACTTGCCTGGCCTTACCTCGGTGAAATCTATTTCCCAGTGTTGCCCTGGTCCTTCTCCCCGATACCTCAGTCCTGCATGTTGTCCTTTTCCTGGCCTCATCTGTTGACACGCCTTACAAGCATGCACTATGTTCTTTACAGTTGTCTGGTGCCAGGGAAATCGCAGCGCGCAGTTTGAAAGAGCATCAGAGTCTTCTCTTCTCCCAGATGAGTAGACAAATGTAAATGCTCACATAGTTGCCGTCCCAACTGAGCAGGGAGTATCAAGTAGCCGTCTGAGTCTCGGTACCATCCATCTTTATCTTTTTGAAGGTTGGTGTGTTTTTGGATCCAAGCAAAGTCTGTGGATGAATACTCAGGGGTTGGGGCAGAGTTCCATACCTGGAGGTGGAAGTCCGATCGCCAACACAGGGGTGATGAAATCTTCATCAGCTGCTTTTCGAGCTGCCAGGTCTGCGGCACGATTCCCTCGTGCCGTGGGGCTGTCACCCTTCTGATGTCCAGGTACGTGTACTATTGACACAGGCCGAGGCATCTGTACAGCCTCTAAAAAGTCTATGGATTTCAGGCAAGTTCTTAATTTCTTTTCCTTCAGCTGTCAAAAACCCCCCGTTCCCGATATATCTGGCCCTGGATGTGTACCATGCCAAAAGCATAGCGACTGTCAGTGAAAATAGTTATTCTTTTTCCTTTGGCTCTCTCTAATGCTTGAATCAGGGCAATTAACTCTGCCTTTTGTGCTGAGGTATCCGGGGGAAGGGCCTCTGCCCATATCGTCCGTCCAGAGTCATCTACTATTGCGGCTCCCGCCCGTCTCTGTCCATCTTTTACATAACTGCTGCCGTCTGTGAACCATCTTAGCTCACTGTTATCCAGTGGAGTATCGGCTAAGTCCTTTCGCATTGCTGTTACCCCGGCCAGTATCTCATCACAATCATGGAGGGGGCTATTTTCCCCCGGATTGGGCAAAAGAGTGGCCGGATTTAGAGTGCAGGGCGTTTGGAAATGAATCCGTGGGGTGTCAAGTAGCAAGGCCTGGTAGTGCGTCAAGCGGGCATTAGAAATCCATTTACCTGGGGGTTGCTTTAAAACTCTCTCTATGGCATGAGGAGTGTAGACCAAGAGTCTCTGTCCATAAGTCAGTTTATCAGCATCGTGGACTAAAAGAGCGGTG